>NC_043003.1:28169734-28172234 GCF_006345805.1 Octopus sinensis
AAAAAAACATTGGTTGTCTGTGTTAAGCTATTATGGTTATGTTACACATGTATAAATTAAATAATAAATAACGATGAAAAAAAAGTTTCTGCTTTTAATTACTGTTTTAATTTACTGTTCGTTTTTGTTTTGTTATATTATCTAAAAAAAAAAACCCGAAGCAAGAACATAATTAAATGACGGTTGAAGCCACAGGAAATAATAATATCTCTTTGTTTAATGTATTGGAAAATTATCACAGATTGACTTGCTTGCCTTCGAATGATATATGTAATCTATCTACAACAATTTCCTGTAACATGAAGCTAATAAATAAATTATTTCTTACTTTTTCTGGAGGTGAAAATGTCGCTTTCGTATGTTGAAGTAGTCATGTTTTTATCTATTTCCTGTGCAAGATTCAAAAAGCTATAAATTTGTAGTTTGCACAAGTATGAAATTATAAATGTCGCCATGGATCTATTAGATAAATTCTGTCATCTCTCTCTGCAACTTACTAGTCACTGCTGATTCGTACTAGCGATAATGATATAAAAAATGTTTCAAAATATTCAACGTTGTTACTTCCATCTTTTCTCTGTTGAGAGAACGATTGCTAAAACAAGTGAGACCACATCTTCGTCATCCTTATCAATATTTTCTATTGGTCTCGTTGCATTATTTATATGCCAGGTAACCAGCTCGTCGTCTGTTGGTATGATGTAAAAACTCTTGATCAACACCGTGGGTAATATACTCTTCAAACTGTTCTCCCGTTGCCTTGAACTGAGGGGTTACCTCACCTTATTTAGCGGGAGCACATCTACAACAGTAAAACCAGTTTTTTTTTGTTGTTTAGAAACAACTGATGAGTATGGAATTCTTAGGACCTGTAACTAAATGAATACTAGCGTACTTCAAAACTATGGTAAATATCTGTACCGTTTCTTTGCACTACACTTTCTTTTACGAGTCATCAGTAACACATTGTAAAATGCAGACTAATTTTTTTATGAACTCTTGCTTTCTCTTTATCAATTTCAGAAACTAACGCTTAGCTCTAAGTCACTTTCGTTTTAATCAGTTCACTTTACTCGACAACAACGCAAAAATGCAGCTTTGTATGGTTTAGCGACACCAAATACAAAATTGCAAAGAAATTTAGCAAAACAGGATATGGTGACGATATTGACAGACAGGACCATGAAAACGAGTGAAGTGGCAAACAAACAAAAATATAATGAAAAAATATAAACAATTACTATAAAACAGGATATGATGACGAAATCAGAATATAAAGAAAAGACAATCATCAAATTGACCAATGAAATACGATAATATGTGAGTGATCAAAACGATATTTACTAAATACAAATAGCAACGGCATGACTGACCAATGATGACAGAACAACATAGAAATTAGCGAATGAAAAGGGGAGGGAACACCTCCATAAAGTAACATTTTAGAAACAGGTTTATGAAAGAAATATACAAACCAGCTCTAATCAATATAAAAGTAACTTGAAATACCCAACAAAAATAATTCTTCAGCTGATCACAGAAGTATGGTACAAGAACCGCAGAAATAAAAGATTCTTATTTAAATAAGCAGTACATTCTACATAATTTATTAAATAATTTCATTTTCTTTTACTGACAAACTATTGCATTTAAATGTGCGCGCATATACACCAACAATTTTACATATTTCCATACCAAGACCTTCACGCATATGGTTACCTGTCTAGACATGCGCGTATATACTTAAATGATAAACTGCTGAAAAGGTTTATAGATTCTTACAGTTCCAGTGATGGCTTGGATCTGTAGTCTTCGAATCAGCTTTCTTGTTTCTGGCTTTGAGAAGCCTAATTTCTCAATATTGGTACTAAGGCAGTGTGTTACATATCCCAGGACCCCAATAATTACAGGTAAAAACCTGTACTTGATATCTGTATTCTTGAAACTATATGCAAAGAATGTATGTATGTATGTATGTATGTATGTATGTATGTATGTATGTATGTATGTATGTATGTATGTATGTATGTATGCATGTATGTATGTACGTATGTATGTATGTACGTATGTATGTAAATATACTGAAGATCGTCGATACTCTGTTACCCCATCCTACCATTATAGACCACTCGGACACCAACCAGAGACCAATACTACCACCAGCATAAGTATGGAGCTAAGTAGCCCACCATCAATTCTACCACCACTGGTACCACCACTGCATCTCACCACCACTACTACTACTACTACTACTACTACTACTACTACTACTAATACTACTACTACTACTACTACTACTACTACTACTACTACTACTAACGCCATCACACCAAATTACACCTCAATTCCTATAATCCGCACCACCGTCTTTACTCCCACGCCAACACCTCTACTCCATTACCGACACCATTACATTCCACTCCTATCGCCACAACCTTAATCACCTGCACCACCATCGTCACCGCCGCCACAAGAATGACGACGGCCACCACCACTATCA
>NC_043003.1:28177234-28189734 GCF_006345805.1 Octopus sinensis
CGCAAAACATCCAGATAGACGATACAAAGAAAACAAGGACGGGTCAATTGGAGTTTTGTTTCCTCAGTCGAGTTCCAGATTATCTTTGCAAAATCGGGTGATAATCTGGAACTCGATGAGGAAAGAAAACCCCGTCCTTGTTTTCTTTGTATCGTTTATCTGGATGTTTTGTTGTCTCTTTTTTGTATCACCTAACTGTCTGGATGTTTTGCGTTCTTGTCCCATTTTGAGGGGGTACCCCCAAAATCCAGAATTTTGCAATGTTATTTTATTCACTTAGTTTTACATGTTTACACTTTTATGGTCTTCAAAGTATCCTCCATTTGAAACAATGCATTGATCCAGGTGCGTTTTCCACTATTCGAAGCAGTGAAGTGATGCTTCTAACGCCTCCTTCGTTTTTTTTATTCACCTCTTCCACATCTGCAAATTCCGTATCATCAGCTTTCGTCACCAGTGATGACCTTCAGTCCGGAACAACTTCCAACTGTTCTTTCTGTGCACGATACACATTCAGTCGTGACTACTGTTGATCTTCCATGAGCAGGCGAGGCACAAATTTTGCTGCAATTCTTTTTATTCGCAATTCTTCGCTCAAAATTCGTTGACAGGGGTTCCGGACATACCAATCATATCAAGTTCGTCAGTTGTTCGGTGACGGTTCTCCAAGATCAGTTCATATATTTTCATGATGTTTTCTTTCGTTTGGGAGGTCAACGGTCGCCCTGAACAAGATTGGTCCTCAAACTACTCGCAAACTTGTCTTTTGCACATGGCAGCGGCCTAGTAAGCTGTTTGAGCATGACAAGTGTTTTGGCAGCCGTTTTTCCCAGTAAACACCTGCATTTTATGGAAGTACGCTGTTCCTTCGTTTCAGCCATCGTAAAAATCGACGAAAAGGGGAGAAGAACTGCTAAACAAAAACGAACCACGTGGTAGCACAACATCGCCCGACGATGTCGGTCGGCAAACAGATGCCTGAGGGTTGCATCAAGTGGCTTCTAGCGGCCAAAGCCTGAACTACGAAAGGTTTGTCCCACAGAAAACGTTTCCTGTTACTTATGGGTACCCTCGTATATATATATATATATACATACATACGGGCTTATTTCATTTTCCGCCTACAAAATCCACTCACAAGGCCTTAGTCGGCTTGAGGCTATAGTAGAAGGCACTTGACCAAAGCGCTACGCAGTGGGTCTGAACCCGGAACCATGTGGTCGGGAAGCAAGCTTCTTTATTTCATTATATTGGCTATAGGGCCTTACACAGAAAAGGGAAGCTGCGCGTTGGACGTAGACATAATGTTATATGAGAGGAAAATGAAAATGATGATTAATAGGGGAAAAAACGACGCCCGCCGATCGATTTTTCCCGAGGATATTGATCTCTTGTGTATTGTTCATGAGGCAACAAACCTCTACACTGTTCACAATATTTAGTAACAAAAGGAACTTTCAATAACACTGAGGCTTTTCAACCTCTAATCCATATCCCTCCTCAACATTGCTTGTGCCCGCATCCTCCACCATTACCCACGCCTCATTCAAGATCAAAGCGGGTGCCGTGTCGGCGTCGCCCGAGTACAAGCGATATTTCTCATTGAGTCCCTCCAGCCTATACGTCAGATAAAAGCTAATAATATCTTTTAATATTCTATGTTACGTCATTTTCCGAGTCGCATGTTTTGAAATAATTACAGGTATGGTAATGTTAAATATATTCAAGGGGGATAACTATTAAAATGAGTGCAAGTTACCTCCCATGTGAATTTTCACGCAAATTATATCTAACAAATTTAAAAGAATGAAATAATTATCCAACATGAGTGGCGTCCCTTGGAAAATTTATTGCCTTTGACAATCGAAATATATCGGCGATGCCGTTTAATAGCATACAAAATAACGGTGTAACTCGGTTAGTTGTATATTCCTTTACTCAACTTAAGCTTAACAGTAAATCTTTTGAAGTCGTTGAGACAACATCTAGATGTTGTTATATTAGAAATCGTAACCAAATCTCCCTCAAACCACACGAAACAGTATAAAAAATAGAAGGTCGTGGTATGCAATGCCCCAAAATGAGGGTGGTGGTGTTGGAAGACGAAATGTCTACCTTCACAAAGGTGTTCACCGAGGACTGAAGTGGGATTAAACAATCATAGCAATAACACGACAATCCAGCTAAAGTTATTTTGTTTATTGCAAATATAAATATAATCAGTTTCGTTTAATCGCATAAGATCATTTTACTCTTTACTCTTTTTATTTGTTTTAGTCATTTGATTGCGGCCATGTTGGAGCACCGCCTTTCGTCGAGCAAATCGACCCAAGGGCTTATTTTTTGTAAGCCTAGTACTTATTCTATCGGTCTCTTTTTGCCGAACCGCTAAGTTACGGGGACATAACACACCAACATCGGTTGTCAAGCGATGTTGGAGAGACAAACACAGACACACAAACACACACACACACACAAACACACACACACACACACAACACACACACACACACACACACACACACACACGCACGCGCGCACACACACACACACACACACACACACACACACATATATATATATATATATATATATATACATATACAAATTTGGACGGGCTTCTTTCAGTTTCCGTCTACCAAATCCACTCACAAGGCATTGGTCGGCCGGAGGCTATAGTAGAAGACACTTGCCCAAGGTGCCACGCAGTGAGAATGAAGCCGGAACCATATGGTTGGTAGACAAGCTACTTACCACACAGCCACTCCTGCGCCTTTTCTGAAAAAAAAAAAAAAAAAAAAAATGGCGAAATGTACTATCAAACGAAATATTTCTTCATGAAATGTTATTGCTTCTGACCTACGAGAAGGATAGAAATGTGGAGATGACTGTTAGTCGGTTATGTCGATCACAGTATTTGACGGTACTTCATTTTCCCGATCCCTAAAAATAAATTGAGTGGCAAAATCAATTTCGGCGGTAATTCTCTGGAGTAGCTTACAATGTTCGACGGAAAATATATATGCAATTTATGTGGGTGTCTTTTCAAAACATTGTCTGGTTTAAAAAGCCACCTCAGATGCCATGATGGTTCTAAAGTGTAAGTACAAGAGGTGGTCAAACTCTGCATTAGGAGTAGACACCCACCATATATGCATGTATGTATGTATGTATGTATGTATGTATGTATATATATATATATATATATATATATATATATATATGTATATATATATATATAAATTAGAAAGGTTTTTGGCCAGTATTAGCCCAGGCCATGTCTAACTTAATAGCACCACCTGGCGAAGTCTTTCAGTTCAGGATTTGGGCACCAAGGCCCATTCGAGCAGAGAGTTATTGTTTGCGGAGACATATCCGGGTGTGGGTGGTTTGTCCGGTACTGTTTGAAGGAATTTGTCCAAAGACTTCTTGAATTTTGTGTGGTCAGTTTCTTTTTTGACGTGTCCTGGTGTAATGTTGAAGAGAGCGGGTCCAATTGAGGTGAAATAGTTGTGCCGTATTGTCGTTATGTGATGTGATTTAGATTTTTGTTGTGGACGGATGGCACGTGGTCCAAGCCTTGGATGCATTTTGAAGGTGATGCCAGCATCATTCGGACAGTGCTGATGGAATATTTTCCACATCATACAGATAATGTAGCGTTCACGGCGTCGTTGGAGTGAATACAATTTCAGCTTCTCTAGTCTACCCCAGTAGTCAAGGTCTGACATGCCATCTATCTTTTTTGTGATTGACCTTTGGGGAGCTTCAATTCTCATAATATTTTGTTTTGTGTAGGGAGACCACAGTGGACAGTAGTATTCAAGGTGGGGTCGGGCAAAAGTGGAGAAGAGAAGGATAATAGCGTGGGAATCTCTCGACTGGAAGGTTCTGAGAATCCAGGAACACATTCTGCGGGCCATGTCAACTTTGCTCTTATATGTGTAGCCCAGCTTATGTTGTTGTCCACTGTTACTCCCAGGTCTCTGATGTTGTTGGATGCCATGAGAATTTCTCCAGAAGGAAGAGAGTATGGGAGTTTCAGAGCGTCCTCCCTTTCAAAGTGGATCAGTTCGAATTTGTCTTCATTTAGCAACATGTTATTCTTTTCCGCCCATTGGACAACAGCCAGTAGGTCTGACTGAAGGTTTATTCGGTCATCCACGCCATTGATGACCTTCTGGAGCTTGGAATCATCAGCGAAGGTTCTGATGTTACTGTGTTTGATGGTGTCAGTAATATCATTTATGTAGATGATGAAGAGAAGTGGGCCCAACACAGTGCCTTGTGGGACACCACTGCTGACTTTGGCTGGGCTCGATTTGACTCCTTCGACAACAACATGTTGGGTTCTGTTAGACAGGAAGCACTTGATCCATTGCAGCAGCTTTCCAGTGACACCAATATTGGACAGCTTTCTCAGAAGGATCTTATGATCAACCCTGTCAAAGGCCTTGCTGAAATCAAGGTAGATGACATCAGTGTTGGAACCCTCTCCCAAGGCTCTCAAATGTCATCAAAATGATGTAGTAGCTGCGTCAGGCAATCTCTCCCATTACGGAATCCATGCTGGTTGGGGTTCAGCATATTATGACTCTCAAGGAAGTGAGTCATACGCGATCTCAGCACCCTCTCAAATACCTTGATGGTATGAGAGGTGAGTGAGATTGGACGGTAATTCACGGCAAGCGATTTGTTTCCTTTTTTGAAAACTGGGACAACAGACTGGGATAGAAGGTCTTCTGGTATATATCCAGCATCCAGTGAGTTCCGCCACAGATTGGCTAGAGGGGGTGCAAGTTGGTTTTGACACATCTTCAAGACAGGCGTGAAATTGTAATGATTTTGGGACGATAACTGCCGAGGAAAGAGCATGTTTATGTCTTGTTTGTAAATTTTCCATTCGTTTCTTTGTCGAGCTTTTGTTTAATTTTTGAAACACATACATACATACATACATACATACATACATACATACATACATACATACATACATACATACGTACGTACGTACGTACATACATACATACATATGGTCTGGCTACGCTGCATTGAAAAGGGGCAATACCCCGAAACGCGTCTGTAGCTGCCGGTCAAGTAGTGTGGAGCGACTGACCTCCCTTGTTCGAAGGTTATATGGATACAGTTTGTGTATCAAATAGCTAACTTAAGGCGATGGCCTCATGGAGCTAATAAGCGGACAGCTTTATTCTTATTTTTATAAGAATGCCATATTAGTATGGCGATAACTATTATTATGCATATATATACATATATATAGATATATATATATATATATATTATATATATATATATGTATGTATATATACATATATATATATATATTATATATATATATATATATATATATTATATATATATATATATGTGTGTGTGTGTGTGTGTGTGTATATATATATATGTATGTATATATACATATATATATATATATATATATATATATACACATATATATATATATTATATATATATATATATATTATATATATATATATATATATATATCACAAAGAGGTTGTTGGGTATCAGATTTCTTTACTAGATGTCAGTATTATTTACCCATGGTTAGGGAGAACAATGGCTAGAAACAGGGGACCTAGTTCTGTTTAAATATCATACTGTTAAAATTATATCCTCTTTCTTTTTTTCCTTCTTTTTCTCTGGCAGTTGATTTGATTTGGTTCTGTAGGGAATCACCCACCATTGTATGGGTGGTTCCCTACATCTTCAATCTATCAATCGAACATCTTCAATCTATCAATGCACATCTGAAAGAGTTGCAAGCCTGTAATAAATACATAAATGTATATAACCCATTATTCTTGACTATTTGAAATATATATATACACTCACATACATGTTTGAGGAGAAGCCGTCATAACTGTCCTAGATTTTTGTAATTTTAACATATTATTATACATCTTATTTCTTTACGTTTCCTTCTCGAGCCATGCCAGGCTGATAAGGACCGGTTTCCCGGATTCAGTAGAAGAAATTCCCCACCTGGATGGGACGCCGATCCGTCGCAGGATTACTCATTTTGCCAACTGAGTGGACTGGAGCAACGTGAAATGAAGTGTTTTGCTCAAGAACACAACGCATCGCCCGGTCCAGGAATCGAAACCACAACCTTACGATCATGATGCTGACGCCCTAACGACTAAGCCACGCGCCTCCACCTTGTTGTTATACTTCTAATAAGCTGACCTGCTAACTTTTGTTATACCAGACTGAAGATGATGGCTGTAACAGCACTTCGAATGCACGTGATCGAAGTTTGAACCTGATCGTGCCATTTTTTTGTGGCTTTACGGTATAAGTATGACCGCTCCACTAGCAATGTGCGCCAAAGAAGAACAAATAGCATTGACCTGATTTCTCTGGTCGGAAAGTGTTTCAAGAACAAAACTCTGTAGAGACCGTGCCACTTTACATATCTTGACATTACGGTTTCAAACTCGATCGCAGGATGCGCAAGGGCAGCTCGGTACTCTGGCGGTTGAGCGAACGACAGAGGAACAGCTAGCATATTACATTTCAAGTGAAGTACGCAGACAAGATCAGGAATACCATCGTCCTAGTGAAAGCCAGTCTCCTTACATTCGTTGGTGGCTTTTAGCACAATACAGGGACAGTGCACTACCGCGTAGAAGTGTGTATGAGTGGATCGAGAAGTTTAAAAGTCACCGGACAATCGTGACGTACGAAGAGGAGCAGGACGCCCGTCAACCTCCACCATTCATGAGAATTTCAACACGCTCGAGAGATGATAATGGTGAACCAGAGAGTAATCATCGATGAGGTAGCTAGTACACTGCAGATGGTTCTAGCTATCAAATCGCCAACGATGAGCTCGGTTTCTATAAAGTCTATGCAAGACATCCTATGGTTATAGTATGAATGCCGAATGGACGATGACTGTGCAAATGTATAGCTTAAACTAATGATATCAACATTGGACCACTTTCCTCAATAGGTTACTCTCCTGAGTTATGTGATCCAGCTCTGGTTAACAATATTTGATCTTTCTAAGCAATATTTAACCACATTGTTGTACATCAGACATGTTGCTAATCGGACTGAGTATAGTATTCATCTTTAAGGCGGCGAGCTGGCAGAAACATTAGCGCGCCGGGCAAAATGCTTGGCGGTATTTTGTCTGTCGATACGTTCTGAGTTCAAATTCCGCTGAGGTCAAGTTTGCCTTTTATCCTTTCGGGGTCGTGCTGGGATCGATGTAATCGACTTAATCCCTTTGTCTGTCCTTGTTTGTCCCCTCTATGTTTAGCCCCTTGTGGGCAGTAAAGAAATATATAGTATTCATCTTGGTAACCGTGTTTACTCCATAGTCTGGATATTCTTAAACCAGCAGAAATATCGCTGCATCAATATCTCTTCCATTGTAAGGAGACTGGCTTTCGCTAGGACGATGGTATTCCTGATCTTGTCTGCGTACTTCACTTGAAATGTAATATGCTAGTTGTTCCATTGTCGTTCGCGTGAAAACACTACTAAAACATCCACCAAACTGGGCATGTCCTCTACTCTATAGAAAACAGGGTCATAATCATCAGCAAATATTTCTCTAATCTGTAGTCATATCCTTAACTCTGAGGTGTGACACCTTAAAATGTTTGATATCAGGTGTTCTTTGCATGTTTATGTACCTTCGTTTGAGTAGCATAATACCCGAGCAACCCTAACTGATAAAATGAGAATAATGTTGACGCAGGCACGCAATCTTGCTTGATCACCATTGCACCATTAAGCTGAGCAACCGAATTTGCCTCCCCCTACAACAGTGTCATGTCACAGATTTGATTACCAGAGACTTCCCACTGGTAAACTTGTGAACCAATACAACTTGTGCATAGTCGGGACATCGGCGACTAAACTGGTAACCTGATGATAATGAAAGTGATTATTAGACATCCTGCAGGACGGGGAAGAAGGTTATCACAGAAGAGAGGAACTTAGGAGAGTGAACAGCTGTCCAATACCACGTATAAGTAAAGAATGTGGACATTTACCAGCTTCTAGTCCTCTGCTGAGACTGTAGAATCATGAAATCTTGACCTGTTCTCGTCCACTATGTATCCAACAGTTTATATATAGAAAATACTACGAGTGACTGCAAAAACTATCAGCACCTAAAGCCCTTGCAAGCAATCTGAAGAAGCTTGAAATATTTGAGGGAAAAGTAAGTTGATAACATCGATTCCAATTGTTGACTGGTAATTTATTTTATCGATTCTGAAAGGATGAGAGGTAAAATTGACCCTGGCTGGATTTAAACTCAGAATGTAAAGATCCTGAGCATATACAGGAAAGCATTTTATCCGTATTTATCTGTAAATCTGCTGCTTTGATGATAATACTAATTAATTCTAAAATAGGAACAAGACCAGTAATGAGAGAGCTGGGGATGAGTCGTACCATCGATCGAAGTACTTGATTGGAAATATATTTTATCGACCACGGAGGGGTGAAAGGCAAAGTTAGACAAGGGCTTGTGCCGTTGGTGGTCAGAGCGACTCTGGATCTGTGGGGTTTTTAATTGGCCCTTGTTGTAGGTTTCCAGTATCAGGAGGAGCTCATCATTCATATTTTCACTTACTTTGTATACTGTATATACTTTATCTCATTTTCTTTTCTATTTCTTTCTCACCTTTTATGTAGATGTCCTTGCAATATTCCCCTCTTTCATGCCCCCCTGGCTAATAAAAAAATTATCATCATCAACATCATCATCAGAATCATCACCAGAAAGCGCATGGGTTAGTGGTTAGGGTGTTGCATTCACGTTTGCGAGATTGTGGTTTCAATTCGCTGACCGGGTGTTGCGTTGTGTTCTTGAGCAAAACACTTTATTTCGCGTTGCTCTGCGATCATTTCGTCATCTGACCCGCCGTGCATCTATACAGGAAATGTCGATTTGATCGAACTTATATGTACGCAAACATTTGATCACTGTAAACAAATTATGTGTATGGTTGTTCTAACGACGGGAGAATCCATGATTATTGGTGGATGAATCTGAAAGGCGTAAGGACAGTTACATTCCTCTTTGATAGAGGTACCATTGACTTCTTCAAGTTTCATTTGAAAAAGGAAATTGAAAATCGAGAGGGAATTACTGTCCTCCAGTGATTTTATTGAAAGATGGGTGAAAGTTGCGAAAATAGCAAGAGAGGATGGTACCTCTCTAAGTGTTGACTTGTGAGTCGGAGAAAGGAAATTGGTGAGAGCACTTGCTCTGGGTGTTAAGGGAGATATTGGACAGTGGGATTCCTTGATTATCCCTAAAGGTCATCCTGTATCAGGAGGACTACATCTCTATCATCCCCACTTTTTTGTTAATCTTTGTATATTGTGTGTATTTCACTTCCCTTTCATTGTACACCGTGTATACTTACCCCTTTTATTTATTTATTTATTTCATCATTTCATTATATGTAAACCCACATTGCCCTCATTTTTCACTGTAACCTCACCACAAAGTGTTGATTGTCCTTGAAATGTTCCCCTCATCCATACCCAGGTGTCAAATAAAAATGTTCCTACTCGGGCCATGCCAGACTCATAAGAGCCAGTCTCCCGGTTTCAGTGGCGTAGAAATTCCCCATCTGGACGGGACGCCAGTCCATCGCAGCGTTACCCATTTTTGCCAGCTGAGTGGACTGGAGCAAATGAAATGAAGTGTTTTGCTCAAGAACACAACGTATAGCCCGGTCCAGGAATCGAAACCACAACTTTACGATCATGAGTTCAACACCCTAACCACTAAGCCACACGCCTCCTGTGTTAAATAAAAGAAATCATTATTATTATTATTATCATCAGGTTTTTATTTCATTTTATTTTATTTAGAATAAACATGACAAAATAAAACAAACATAAAAATATATATAGAAAAGAAAATGAACGAAAAAGAAGTCAGCTTGGTATGAATCTGTAAGAATTAATGATTTCATTTGTGTAATTAACAATGAATAGTTTATTATATTTTTTCCGTGAGTCTAGCCGATTGTTTTGATTGATCCCAGTATGTTATTCGTATTTGTTATTTGATTGATTTCGTTAACGATGGATCAAGGGCCAAATCTACCTTGGCAAGATTTTAAAATCAGAACGTCGAAGATTGAGATGATATACAAAGAAAGAAACAAAAGAAAAAAATTGTCTTAAACTTTATCTTTGCCAAATCACCGCGTCTCTGAACGCAAACGCAAATAATAATAATAATAATAATAATAATAATAATAATAATAATAATAATAATAATGATAATGAGATTTTTATTTGCCACGGAGGCATTGAATGAATGAGACATTACAATTATAAAGACAGGTCACAATTTGTGTGAAGTAATAATAATAATAATAATAATAATAATAATAATAATAATAATAATAATAATGATAATAATAATAATAATAATTAATAATAATAATTTCTACGGGAAGCACAAGGCCTCAAACTAGGGGGAAGGGACTAAGTCGGTTACATCGACCCCAGTGCGTAACTGGTACTTATTTAATCGACCCCGAAAGGATGAAAGGCAAAGTCGACCCAAGCGGATTTTGAACTCAGAACGTAGCAACGGGCGAAATACCGCTAAGTACTTTTCCCTGCGTGCTAATGATCCTGTTAGTTCGTCTCAATAATAATAATAATAATAATAATAATAATAATAATAATAATATAATAATAATAATAATGATAATAATAATAATAATAATAATAATGAGATTTTTTTTATTTGCCACGTGGGTATTGTATGAATGAGACATTACAGTGACAAAGGCAAGTCACAATTTGTGTGAAATAGTAATAATGATAATAATAATAAGAAGAAGAATAAGAATAACAAAAAATTTTCCAAATGTTTGGTACATAGCCAGTAATTTTGAGAGGAGGGGAAGTCGATTATACAGACTTCCTGTCTTTAACTGGTTACTCTATTTTGTCGATCCCGAGTGGGACAAAAGGCAAAGTTTTATCTCGTGGGAATTTGAAACCAGAACGTATAATGTACCGGAACAAATACTCTATTTTGTTTGAGAAAATAATAATAATAATATAATAATAATAATAATAATAATATATAATAATAATAATAATAATAATAATAATAATAATAATAATAATAATAATCTTTTCTATTAAAGGTACAAGGCTTGAAATTTTGGGGAGGGTGGATAGTCGATTACATCGATCCCAGTACTCAACTGGTACATAATTTATCGACCCTGAAAGGATGAAAGGTAAAGTCGACCTCGGCGGAATTTGAACTCAGAACGTAGCGACGGGCGAAATACCGCTAAGCATTTCGCCCGGCGTGCTAAACGTTTCTGCCAGTTCGCCGCCTTCTATAACAACAACAACAACAACAGAAGTCATAATAATAATAATAATAATAATAATATAATAATAATAATAATAATAATAATGTTAACAATAATGTGAATAAAAATAATGTTAAAAATAATGAAGATGACTATAATAAGAAAAAATGTCTTTTAAATTCTTGGAAATATTCCATGTGTCTAGGTTCTGCAGTAAGTCTTGTTTTGTCTCTAACCGTAAGGATAGCCGTGTGGTTTCTTCTGCGATTGGTGGCGATGGTGATGATGATAAAATTGTTTGGTGGCGGTGAAGTTGACAACGACGACGATGATGTCCACAAAGACAGTGGTGTTGACGATGGCGGCGGTGGCGGCGATGGTGGTGGTGGTGGTGGTGGTGGTGGTGATAGTGGTAGCAATGGTAGAAGTTTCAAAATTGTTCCCATATTAGTGATGGTGGTAGTTATAGTGGCCGTTGTTTGTTGTGATTGTTGTTGGGAGTGGTAATGTTTAGGTGGTAGTATTCGGGGTGGCAGAGTTGGGGTGATAGTGTTAGAATAGTAGTATTGGGATAGTAGTGTCGAAGCGGTTGCGTTGTGGTTTGGGAGTGATAGTTTTGGTGTTGGTGGTAGTAGTAGTAATTGTTGACAGGGATGGTAGTTGTGTTGGTGGTTGTGGTGGAGTTTTCATGTGGTGGTGTATTTTGATGGGAAAAGTAGTTGTGGCGAAGGTAGTAGTATAATTATTGTTGTTGTGGTGGTGTTAATTGTAGGAGCGGTTGTTGTTTGAAATTAGGTATTGGTTACAGTAGCGATAGTAATACAGGAAGAATAATCGTAGTATTGGTAGTTGTTGTGGTGGTAGTTTTAGTGGTGAGGGTCATAGTATTGGAAGTAATTAAAGTAGAGGGAAAGAGAGAGAGATCACGTGGTTGTATATTAGTGTTGATTTTGTGGCGGAGGCAATAGTGAATATGGTGAGGATGAGATGTAGTGGGGAGGGTGTTGAAGTTGAAAATAAATAAATAAAGCAAAAACAAAAGAAAAGAAAAAAAACAAATATTAGAAACAGTAATGGCGGAAGTTAATTAAAACTAAATAAAAAAATAAACAGCAACAACAACAACAACAA
>NC_043003.1:28197234-28202234 GCF_006345805.1 Octopus sinensis
TTTCGTTCTTCAAGGCACGAGCCCGTAGAATACGAGAACCCAAGAACATATTCCGCTCGCTTTAACGTTTATAAATAAACCACAATATGGCCTGAAAATAACAAAAAAAACCGATTTGAATGGAAAAATAATGTTTTCACGCATAACTAAAATCTGAATAACTGCTAACTTTAAAAGCAGCCCTATAAGTGGTATATTTTACTAAAACCTCAGTAAGAGGAGTTTTAATGACAGCTCAATAACAAGTTTTCCAAAAAATATAGTACGTTCTTTATGTAACTTCATTAAATGAAAATAATTATGTATCATACATAACATATATGTAACTCTGAAAGTCATGATGCTGTGGTTTATGTCCGAGAGAAAATCTCTTCATAGACATGGTGAATTAAAACAATACATATACCGGAGGGAGATAAAGATCATTCCAGCAGTGACCACGAGAAAGCCAGACGACGCTTTTCAGCCTCCTTAGGCCTTGCCAATGTTATGTACTCGCTGGTCTTATATCTAGACGAAATCTGTCACCTCCGATATATAGGAAACTGTGAATAGTACATTTAACGATGTTGCGGAAAGTCTGCTGGGTTGAATAAAAATTCGGTGTAACAATTGAAATCGCATTTGATTAAAATAGCCATCTATATATCATACTTAAAATATATACACCATACTTAACATATAAGACATCATGATGTGGTTTTTGACTGAGAATCTTTTCATAAACATGCTGTGTTAAAAAGATAATATATGCAGGTATGAGGCGAACATCGTCCCAACAGTGACCACGATATAATTAGAGAAACTGAAATAAAAGCTTAACTAAAGGCAGCTAAATACATTTCAATAATAAATATACCTTAAAAGAAAATGATAATAGGTACTTTAATGAAAAGAAAAAAGGATTCTCAAAAATACAGATAGTAACAGGCCGACTTGTAACTATGGAGTACTTTTGGAACAATCAAATATCGAATACGCAATGTCTCAGCCATAGATAACAAGGTAAATATTCTACACATTAAACCCATATTTATAGAAAAGAAAAACAGAGAAGATTAACAAGTTTAGTCAAATATAGACACGTGAAAGTAGTTCTTTGGTAATAATTCTGGAAAAAGATTATAATATAAGCGTTTAATTACATTTTACCTAGCTAACTGGATTTAATATGTACTTAGGTAGATAACTTTAATAATATGTATCCATTTTAGTAAACTTGAGATTGTCAGACCATCATCTCTGTACTGGGCTGAACTAGGGGTGGTGGTGGTGGTGGTGGTTGTGGGCTTCCTAAGAGTATCCAGGATAAATAATCCAATGAGGTCAGTGACCGTATGAACGACTACACCATGGATAAGTTCAGGAATGATGTGGTAAGAATCTTCAAAGAATTTGACCTAGTTATATGAGTTACCACCAATTTGACAAAGTGCGACTTCCTGGGTGTAAGCCTAGACCTGATGACGGGTAAGTACCACACTTACAAACAGAAAGATAAATGAGGAAACTGTATATATTCATAGAAACTCCAACCAACCCCGGTCGTAATTAGAAATCTAGTCACAGGTAGAAGACTCTCTATCCTATCAACAGACAGATATATCTTCAACAGGGCCGCGACTCACTATAACGAAGTATTAGCGAAGAGTAGCTTTACTGTTAAGTATATATGGAGGACGAGCCATCTCCCATCCCCGAATTCGAAGAGAGTCAAAAGGAGAAAAGTAATGTCGTTCAGTTCTCCATGCAACCTAGAAGTTTCAACTAACATAGGCAGGAGCTTCCTGACACTAATTAAAAAAACATTTCTCTAGAACCCATAGGCATCATAACCTCTTCAATCCCCACAAGGTCAACGTCAGCTACGCCTGCTTAGACAATATCACTTCAAAACTCGCACGCTACAATACATGCAAACACATTCCTACACAATCTCCAATCAACACCCCCAACCTATAACTGCTGAAATCTTAGCGAATTCCCACTTGGATACCGACGGTATTGCAAGACACTACACAGGCATGGCAACTTATAACTTCTAAGTGAAGGTGTACACAGTACATAAACTCCTTCAAAAGCAGTGATAGGGAAATCTCCACTTCCGCATCCCACTTTACCTGGAAACTCCTTGACCATCGAAATGACTTCACCAACATCAAATGGAGTATCAATGGCAGGGCCTCTCATTACTCACTTATGGTTCGCAATTGTCAACTCTGTCACCCTGATAGACTACATATACGCCACCCATTCATAGTATCAATCTATAGGATGAATGATTTATATCATTGTTGCCGCGTCAGAAATACACCTCTGACATTTAACAACTCAAATACATATATGGATGAAATATATATATATATATATGAATGAATGGATGGATGGATGGAAAATAGTGTAATGTGCTCGTGTCATCATCTCTGGTGTCATGTATTTTTTACATTAACTAAAACTTATATTCCCCGAGTACATTGCAGAGTCAGGAGCTAAACGGATGATGTAAATCTGAGGTCAGTTTATATGTATATATACTATTAGCGATGTATTGAATGCGCGACACATCACAAAGAAACATACCGCTAACGCTTGAATTTCTATAACAAAATGTACACACACACACACTCTTTTTTCTTTCACTCTCTTTCTCTCCCTCACTTGGCTTCAGACACTTCATTGTCATAATGGTGAAGGCAAATATAAATTTCCCCAACAGAAAGACAAAATGAATACTCAAACAAGGCACAAGACATAGTCCACAGTAACAGCGGTTTCTTATGGCTATAATAATAATGATAATAAAAATGATAATAATGATAATAATAATAATAATAATAATAATAATAATAATAATAATAATAATAATAATAATTGCAACAACAATAAGAAGAAAAAATAAATGCAAATGCAGTCTGTATTGCATCACATGCACAATTAGATCAGCCGATGAAGCAGCATAGCAGTGAAACATTGCAAAGTTTAAGTCATTGTATATTATATATATATATATATATATATATATATATATATATATATATATATATATATATATATATGTATATGTATGTATGTATGTATGTATCTGGACGCATCAGATTATATCCCGATATAACCTGAAATTTCATAATGCAGAAATCCATAAGGTGAAATGTATTTCCTATTAGCTTCTATATCGCGAAGGAGCCAATGGGAATTTCATTTCAGGTTTCTCAATTCCAGGTTATGGTAAATCGATTACATCAACCCGATTACTTTACTGGTACTTATTTTATCGATCCCGAAAGGATGAATAGTAAAGTTGACCTAAGCGGAATTTGAACCCAGAATATAAAGCCGGACAAAATTCTGCTAAGCATTTTGCCCGGCGTGGTTAACGATTCTACCAGCTCGCCGCCTTAATAATGATAATAATGGTTTCAAATTTTGCCACAAGGGCAGCCATTTTGGGTGAGGGGATGAGTCGATTACATCAACCCCAGTATTCAACTGATACTTAATTTATCGACATTGAAAGGATAATAGGCAAAGTCGACCTCGGCAGAATTTTAACTCAGAACGTAACGGCAGACGAAATACCGCTAAGCATTTCGCCCGACGTGCTAAATAATAATAATAATAATAACATAAATGTATCCTCTGTTGGTATCTTTTGGTCAGGAAGGGGAGACTGTTTTCGTTTCTACCGAGTGTCTATGGCGAAAGAAGTTATATTTGTAGACTAAAAGGAATGAAGACATACTTTCCTTTTGACCAAGTCGTCATCGACTTCTTTTTAACTTCTATTTAAAATGAAAGTTGAGGGTGGAGAGAGGGATATCTTCCTACTTTCCTCAATAAATTTATTGAAAGGTGGGCGAATTAGGCAGGTGAGCATGGTCCAAGGAGCAGGCCTACTCTGAGCTTGCACCTGTAAGATGGAGAGATCAGTTTGAAGAGAGGCGTCTCCTTACGTTTCCCTTCAGATTCGGGGGAGGGGACAGGGATAATCCAGGATCAGTGGGGTTTCCTAGTTACCCCTTGATGTCATTCACCCGTATGGAGAGAATGACATTTGTTGTCATCAATTTTTTTGTTAATTGTATATATGTAAATCTTTCTGTCCTTTGTTCTAAATGCCGTTTGTGGCGTTTGCAGCCAATAAACATCATGATCATCTTTCAGTAATCTTATTTTTACCACGTACTTTCTCTGCACTATCGAGCGTAACAGTGTGTGCCTTGGGTATGTGCTGTGGTGTGTTAGTATTTTTACAGTATTTTACTGTCTTATTATCATTCTTCTTCTTCTTCTTCTTCTTCTTCTTCTTCTTCTTCTTCTTCTTCTTCTTCTTCTTCTTCTTCTTCTTCTTCTTCTTCTTCTTCTTCTTCAGTGAGAGAGCAGTGCATGCCATCAAAGTGACACTGGGGTAAAATATACGAAGCCCAGTATACCCACCATGACTACCCGTCTGATAAGGGTACACCAGGCACATGCATCACAACCATATGTACGCGATATGGTGATCTTATATCAAGATAAACAGCGCATGACCTTTCAGGAGGGGCCCAGTTAGAATTTTCTTCTGGTCGAGTAGCCCATCCCGCTCAAAAGGTCCCTGAATAAGGATTGTTTAAGGATGTTGAACGAACCACCCATGTTTGCAAATGTGAATTATCCAAACCTCCAAGAATTCCTTTCAACACACGGCTATGATGCTCCCCCACTACTTCTGCTCGTGATCAGAGATGCACATATCGTCAGTCACTAAGGGACATACTCAACTGGTTATGGTCCAACAACTGACAAACAAATCTGTGATATTGGGCAGAATATTTGCTGTAGCTCATCTTTTATATTATTATTATTATTATTATTATTATTATTATTATTATTATTATTATTATTATTATTATTATCATTGTTAGCGCGCCCGACTAAACATTTAGTGGTATTTCGTCCGTTGTAACGTTCTCAGCTCAAATTCTGCCGTGGTCGACTTTGCCTTTCTTCCTTTCGAGGTC
>NC_043003.1:28204734-28212234 GCF_006345805.1 Octopus sinensis
CTGTACAGATAAATTCCTTAAGAGGATGGGTGGGGTGGGGCGACGTTGATGATATAAATGTCAGTGCTAAAGTGGTGGTGGCGGTGGTGGTTGTGATTGTGGAGTTTGCGTCGATGTTTTTAATCTGTGTTTATAATTTGTAAATAAAATAAAACGCTGCCGGTCTTATTTCCTCGAATTCTCAAGCATGGAATCCATATCTGATAGAATATCGTTGAGGTTTTCCTCTTCTTCTTCTTCATCTTGTTGTTGTTGTTGCTCTAGTTTTAGTTGTTCTTCTACTTCATCCACATCCAGTTTCTGTTGTTGTTCTCGTTCTCGTTCTCGTAGATACTCTGTCTCATCTCCATAGCTACTTCCGTCGTCCGTCATCGAAATATCGTAAGCATTCGTCGTTTTGGTCAACGGTGTAGAATCATCACTGAAACTTTCAGGGTCACCACATTCATCAGGTGTCCTACCACTACCACTACCACTACCACCACCGTGACCATCATTAGCACATCCACCATCACCACTAGTACCACCACCACCACCAGCTACACCACCACCACTACCAGTATACCCCTGTTCTACTTCTTCCGCTCCCTCATTGTCTTCTTCTGCTGCGGCTGCTGCCATCAAAGACGACGTGTCGGTTGCATCAAAGCAACCAGATGCCGCCAACGTGGCCGGATTGCTGTTGTCATCAGCATAGCTTGCGATTTTATTTTTCGCAGGGGGAAAGCTTTTGCTACCCTGAAGTCGTGTTTCCGTGCCGTTTTCCATGTAGCCTTCCTTAACATTGATATCATCACGTTGGTGATTGTGGTTATCGTTGCTTGAGTCTGGCAGAGATGAAGGCTGAGGAGCTGGAAGAGAAGACGGTGACGTTGGTGTCGTTACTTTGATGTTTTTGCCGAAACGCTCCCATTTCGGCTCACTTCTCCGTTGCAGTTGGTGGATTTGTTCAATAAGTTCGGATGTTTCTCGCTAAGGGTTGCTCTTTTGCGTTCAAAGCTGCATAAATCTGTAGTGTTGGTCGCCACCTGTTGGGTACAAAATACTAAGAACGATAACTTTGAATCATGTCCCTTATTTCCATTTTACTGAGATCGATCAAATGAAAGAGAGAAGAGAGAGAGAGAGAGAGAGAGAAAGAGAGAGAGAGAGAGTAGAAAGAGAAAGCACAAAAAATTTGAACTGTAAATTCATAAAGCAATTTTAAAAAGCAGATGCATTAATAATTGTATAGAAAATTATAGCATTTAAAAATATAATTTATGAAATGTATGCATTTATTAATTAAAAAAAGATATTGATGCGTTTATAATTGAATATATAGACTTAGAAAATTTATGTACAGTTTTTAAATTCAATTTACAAAATATAATGCATTTATGCACTTATTATTTAGCAAGAGAGGGAGATGCATTTTTAGGCAGCATGTATGCACATAATTACTAAATAAATGCAAGTTATAAAGGCATATATCATACAATTATGAAAGAGAGGCATACAGTAGCAATACATATTTATTATGTACTAAATGATTTTTTAATATTAAGACAATATGCAGTTTATGATGAAACTTATGTAATATTGTTATAATACAAATGCACATGATACCATTTCACTGATGCATGTAATTAATAATAATAATAATAATAATAATAATAATAATAATAATGAGCATTTGCATATTATTTTGGTTAGATGCATAGTGTAGAATGGGCGTAGCTTATAAAATGAAGCACGGAACGATCGAAAGATAAATGAATGACTCTAAGGTAGGTTAAAGGCCACATATGTAGGGAGGCGGTGGTTTTTAGTTAATTTAATTCTACCGTAGCGCATGTGAAGGAGCATGCGTGGTCTAGTGGTTAGAAATGTTAAGACTCGTGATCATTAGGTTGTGGGTTCGATTTCGGAGCTGAGTAGTGGACAGAAGAATCCTTGGGCAAGGTACTTCAGTTCGTGTGACTTCTGTTTACTCTGCCGAAAATGAGTACCAGCAGCCTTTGAATGCTGCTCTATTTCCCTCTATCTATCACATCCTCGATTTACTGTTTGGATCAAGGGCAAGACTCAAGAGGGAGTACGTGCAAATCTAAAACAACCAGTGAAAGCATGGTACATACTGCTAAGTCGTACTCAATCATGAGTGGTGGCTATGGCTGGCTTGAGATGACAGCTGTAGTTTATATATTCTGTCTAGGAGCATGAGAGCGTGCATGGCTTAGTGTTGGACAACACAATAATGGTTTCAAATCTCAGCACAGAGCCAGCAGCTTTTGAGGTGAGGGGAAGTTAATTACATTGACCCCAGTACTTGACTGGTACTTATTTAACGACCCAAAAGGACAAAAGGCAAAGTCCACCTCGGCGGAATTTGAACTCAGAACGTAGACGGACGAAATGCTACTAAATATTTTGTCCGGCATGTTAACGATTCTGCCAGCTCATCGCCTTATTGTAAAAAGTGAAGTTACTTTCTCGAATCATACCGACCCGTAAGGGCCGGTTTTCCGGTTTCATGGCGTATAAATTCCCCACCCGGATAGGGCGCTGATCTGACTCTGGATTACTCATCTTTGCCAGCTGAGTGAACTGGAGCAACGCGAAATGAAGTGTCTTGCTCAAGAACACAAACGTGTTGCCCGGTCCAGGAATCGAAACTACAATCTTCCGATCATGAGTCCAACACCTTAACAACCAAGCCACGCGCCTCCACAATCGCTTTATTGGGCCATACAGTAGTAATAAGATCGTGTGTTTGATTCCTAGACTGGAGTGCACATTGTGTCCTTGGGCAAGTTACTTCATCTCATGTTGCAGTCTATCCATGAGTCAAGGGTTGAGCTCTTATGCCTAATCGTGAATTCTCAGACATTTAAAACAATTAGCGAAAACAGCCCACATGCTACCAAGTTAAACCCACTCGCGAGTGATGGTTGTGGTTGACTAGGCTATTTGTCTCGAGAAGAGTGTGGAGTCACGTGGCCTAATAGTTAGAGACCTTGGGCTACGCAATTGTATGGTCATGAGTTCAATTCCTAGACCGGAGAACGCATCGTATCGTTGAGAAATGCATTTCATTTCCCGTTGCTAATGGTGTAGCCCTCTCTCCCTCCAAATGTTGCATCGTCGATGTTCCACTGTAGGTCAAGGGTAAAAGATTCGAGAGGGTCTCTATATCTTTTGGCAACTAAGAAGATGCCACAAACAATTAGTGAGGGCAGGGTACGGCCTACAAGTCATACTCGCTCGCGAGTGACGGTCATGGTTGGTAAGAGAAGATGATTGTTGTCCATTTAGGAAACAATCTCACTTATTTAAGAGTGACAGTTGTCTTCTGCCTAAGATAAGTACTATGTCATATTTAGGGGTGAAGGACGTAAGCTACGATCCTCAGTACATTACTGGTACTTCTTTGATTGAGTTGATTGTTACTCCTAACTATCTCCAGAGGCTCTTTAATTTTCTTACAAAATTTTCTATCACAAAATAAATAAATAGATGAATGAATAAATAAATAAATAAATAAATAAATACATAAATAAATAAACAGGAGCCGCTACACAATCACTCGACTGCCTGAAAATAGCAGTCCAAATCATTCCTCCCCTATATCTTACCCTACCGTCTTAGACAAGGAAAGGACGCCATTAGACCATGTTATTCAACGTACTTCTAAAAAGACAGGATGACCAGGGCTGTAATGCTATTGATCATAGGTCTGCTCGATTGGAGTCGACCCTGGGCTAAAGAACAACAGCTGCCATACAGTCAAGCGTTGTAGAAACAAAGGAACCTGTCATCTGAAAGGAAAACCATAACAAAAAGTAATTCGAAGACCTGTTCTTTCGTTTGCCTATGTGGCCATCCTCAGACATAATTAACAGAGAAAAGAAATCCTGGATTAAAATTTTTAGTATCATACGCTATCTTCTTATGTGTGTGTGTGTGTGTGTGTGTGTGTGTGTGTGTATGTGTGCGCGCGCGTGTGTGTTGCATATACACATACACAAAAATATCCTCTTCGGCCACGAATGACCATGGCATTCCACATAGAAAGTTCCCCTCCGAGGCACAAGTCCGGGAAAGGTTGTTTGGAGACGAACACCAGTCGCCCATGCATACCGGTCTCCCACTCTGCGCCAACCGATGTTGTCTAAAGGAAAGGCAAACGGCGATACAGCTTGACATCAGTAACATTGCAACTCATTTCTACAGTTGAGTGAACGGGAGCAACGTGAAATAAAGTACCTTGCTCAAGAACACAGCCCACAGCCCTATCCGGGAATCGAACTCGCAACTCCACGATTGTAAGCCTGATGTTGTAATCACTGAGTCATATGCCTTCACAACTTATACACATATGTACATATGTATGCATATGTATGAATGTATGTATGTATGTGTGTATGTATGTCGTCGGTAAAACCGTATAAGCTTTCATACAATAAAATTAAAAACAAACATATACACCATAAAACTTACAGATGTAGAAGAATCCCGCACAAGCTTTTTGCCTCCTGACGAAAACTCGCCATATGTCTCGAAATCCACGGAACTCTTTCGACCTGCAGACATAGTACTTCGTTTTCTGCCAAAATATTTTCTTTTGATTGCATTGCGTACCTTGAAAAGAAAGAAGAAATTATTATTATTATTATTATTATTATTATTATTATTATTATTATTGTTATTATTATTCAGCAGTTTTATTTTCATAGCGTGATTTCACTTCACTACCGAGCGCAGCTCTGTGTGCCTTGGGTATGTGCTGTGGTTTGTTGTGATGCTCTTATGGCTACTGTATTGAAAGTTATTATTATTATTATTATTATTATTATTATTATTATTGTTATTATTATTATTATTATTTTACTGTTTTACTTTCGTAATCAATTTAATTATTCATTCTATCGATAAATGACTCATATCTAGGATGAAGTGCAGTTTTGGTCCCGAGCTAGCAGATTCGTTAGCACTCCGGGCGAAATACTTAGCGGCATTTCATCCGTTTTTACTTTCCGACTTCAAATTCCACCGAGGTTGACTTTGCGTCATATCCTTTCAAATTTGATAAAGTAATTATCAGTTGAACACTGGGGTCAATGTACTCGACTTAGCCTTCCCCACCCGCGAAATTATGGCTTTGTGCCAAGATTTGAAACCATTATTAAGGAAGAAAATATTATTATTATTACTGAGTGAGAAAGCAGTGCATACCATCAAAGTGATATTGGGGTACTAATATACGAAGCCTAGCATACCCATCATGACTACTCCTCTGACAAGGGTGTACCAGGCACACGCATCACAACTATATGTGCACGACGGGCCCTTGTGATCAATAAAAGAGATCATCATTATTATTAATATCATTTGAAGAGGAAGGTGAGGGTAGAGAGGGAACTGCTGCCTGCCAGTGTGTTTATCGACAGTGACAAGAAGAGGGCACTTTCCCATGCCTTGGGGATGGCAGAGTAATCCGGGATTTTTGTGTGAGTTTTACCCCAGATTATTGCCTCGCTATTGGGGATTCTATTTATTTATTATTATTTCTTTACTTTCTTCTATAAATCCTCTTTTATATCCTTTCATGTGGTAGTATCTCCCCTAGATTGATGTTAACCTCACATGTTTTATAATTGTTTTGTACTGTAATTTGTCCTTTGATATTGTCCTCATTGTCTTGGCTCTTTGTGACCAATAAAAAAATCATTATTATAACTATTTGGAAGATACGAGATAATCGATTACATCTACTCCAGTGCTCAACTGACACTATTTTATCGATCCCGAAAGTATGAAAAACAAGGTCTATCTCGGCAGTATATGAACTCAGAATGTAAAGCCGGAAGAAATGCCGCTAAGCATTTCGTCCGGCATGCTAATGACTCTGTCAGCTCACTGCCTTAATCATAAATAATTATAATAAAAGTCGTCAAACAGTACCAAGTACGTGTGTTTATTGTTGGTTTAATAAAGATTAATTTAATGATTAAAACGTTAAAGAACAAACTCTTAAAAAGATAAACAAAAACAAAAACGAAAATAAAAAATAGCAAAAACAATAAAAACGAGAAGAAAGAATAACACAAGTGTTACTTACATCAATATTCATCAAACAATGGAATATAAAGAAGAAGAGGCCCTTTAAAAGTAAAAAGTAAAAGGTGTTTAAATTTGGTAAATAAACAATATTGATTTTTAACAAGCAGGCACAAGGTCACAAAATTTAGAGAGCGAAGGTGTAGGAGATTGTATTGACCCCCACCAGTTCTTGGCTGGTGGTTTGTTTTATTGAATCCTATAAGAAAAAGTAAAATTACACCTGACCGGGTTTGAACTTAAACTGTAAACAGACGTAATTAAAATAATCTTTTCTACTCTAGGCACAAGGCCCGAAACTTTTGGGGTGGGGGATCAGTCGATTAGATCGACTTCAGTACGCAACTGGTACTTACGCGCACACACACACACACAATGGGCTTCTTTCAATTTCCATCTATAAAATGCACTCACAAGGCTTTGGTCAGCCCTAGGCTATAGTACAAGAACTGAGCCCGAAACCATGTGGTTGGGGTGCAAGCTTCTTACCACACAGCCACGTAAGATTCCACCAGAAAACTCGATGAAAATACCACAAGGTATCTTGTCTGAAATATTGGGTTGTCCGGAAAGTTCGTGCCGATTTTTAAAGGAAAGAAAAAGGTCAATAAATACATGCCATTACATTTTTAATCAACCAAATAGGAACCATTTTTTTGCACAATGCGTCTCCATCTTTCCTTTAACTTGAAAATACCCTCTTCCCAGAATTGTGGTAGTATCATGGCAAAGAATTCATCAAGGTATCTTTTTACATCATCCAAGGAATTGAAATTTTTACCATTATGACTATTCTACAGAGACCTGAATAAGTGGAAATCCGAAGGAGCAATTTCTGGTGAATAAGGAGGGTGGGGTAACACATACCAGCCGAGCTGCAGCAATTTTTGTCTGGTTCCCAAAGCATCAAGTGCCGAAAATGAACTTTCTTATCTTCTATTTTAAAGGGTTACAGAATTAACACAGGTTATAGGAACATAAACCTTCTTCCACGAAAAGATAGCCTAAACTGTGTTCTAAATGGATGTGTAGTCAAATCCTATTTTATGGACTCAACCATGTTCTAAAATAAATCGAAAGGAAAGCTACTATAAATCGGCACGAACTTTCCGGACAACTCAATAGTAATGATTCTGGTTGGAAAGATGCTACTATGTAATTAATCCTAAGTTATAATTTAGGAGTACTCGAGTGGAAATATATCGGATACTACCATTATTCGCCTGCGACTTCATTGCGGTACATAGTTTTTATGTGGTTTATGCACAAAAGGAGAATGTAGAGGTGTGTGAGTATGTGTGTGTGGGTCTTTATATGAATGTAAGTACGTATGTATAAATGCATGTGTATGTGTGTACGTATATATGGACGTATGTATGTATCTATGTAAGTATATGT
>NC_043003.1:28217234-28232234 GCF_006345805.1 Octopus sinensis
AATTGGCCCCGCTCTCTTTAACATTACACCAAAACACATTAAAACAGAAACTGACCCTATAGGGTTCAAGAAGTCTTTGGACAGATTCCTTCAAGAAATCCGGATAAACCCCCTACACCCGGATATGTCTCTGTAAACAATAACTCTCTACTTGAGTGGGCCATAGTGCCCAATTTCTGACTTGAAAGACTTCACCAGGTGGTGCTATTAAGTTAGACATGGCCTGGGCCAATAATGGCCGAAACCTATCAAAGTATCAAGTATCAAAGTATATATATATACATATATATATTATGTTATATATATATATATATATATATATATATATATATATATATATATTTTTTTTTTTTACGCATTCACACAAATACAGACAAGTATATATGCACGTACGTATGCATACATGCATATGTATGCATGTATAAACAAACACATATAGATTCATACATGTGCATATATACATATGTATATACATATACATATAAACATATACGCATAGTATATATGCGCGTACATACATATTCACGCACATATATATTCATATATATATACATTTACACACACGCGCGCGCACACACACACACACACACACACACACACACACACACACAAACACGCAATGACGTATGCAGACATGCTGATATATAAGCTTAATCTATAACTATGTGGCCAATAAAATATATTTTGTTTGCGCCCAAAGGCTTCGCCAAGAACCGTCTTCTAACACCGAGTTCCTTATGCTAAGAGGCTTGACAATGTTTCTCTGAAGTTTTTGGCCCAAATACACACGCACACACACACACAGACACAACACACACACACACACACACACACACACACACACACACACATACACACACACACACACACACGCACACACGCACACACATGTACATAGATGCACACACATACATATATATACAAATGTACGTAAAGAGATACACACACACATACATATATACATATGTAAGTGCACACACACTCACACACACATGCACACACGTGCATGCATAAATATATATGTAAGGATACACACACACACACATGCACACACGTGCATGCGTAAATATATATGTAGGCATACACATACACACACATATGTGGACAAGTGGCAGAAAATCTTTCGCCATTCATCTTTCTGGAGAGTAAATGTATACATATGTGTGTGTGTGTGTGTGTGTGTGTGTGTGTGTATGTGTGTGTGTGTTATATATATATATATATATATATATATATATATATATATATATATATATATATATAGTATATAATATATACTATATATATATACATATACATATATACATACATATATACATACATACATACATATATATATATATGTATATATATGTATGTATATAGTAAGAGAGAGAGAGGGAGAGAGAGAGAGATAAACACTACATCTTGACAATAAATCACGAAATAACTGTTTCAGCCAAGTCACAAGTAAACATCATGAACGACCGCTATATATTACTACTGGAGTACCCCGCATTTATTGCTTGACGTATATTATTAAAATTCATTACATATTTACATTTTTCTACTTAATATTGGATTGGTCGACAGAATCCGTAATTTTTTCCCCATTAAATATAAGATAGACTCGTGAGAGAGTTGTATAGAATAAGTACTAGTGTTTGCTCTGTCTCTTGGCGCTCTGAGTTCAAATGTGTTCGAAATTGAGGAAACATAAGACAACGTGATGGCCACTACAGGCAATTTGAGGGAGAATTTTTTGCTATTTCTAACAGTTAGAAATAGCAACAAAATCTCCCTCAAATTTGTCGCTAATGTCTTAAAAAAGGAGAGCATACTGCTTAGTGTCGACGGAGTTAGATAGCGTCTGAAGAAAAAGTCGTGATGGTAACGGTAGGAAAGTCTCTGGGCATGACTTTACAAAGCTAGCCAGACTCGATCCAAACAACAACAACAACTACTGTGGAGGCGCAATGGCCCAGTGGTTAGGGCAGCGAACTCGCGGTTGTAAGAACGCGGTTTCGATTCCCAGACCGAGCATTGTGAGTGTTTATTGAGCAAAAACACCTAAGCTCCACGATACTCCGGCGGGGTGGGGATGAATCCCGCTGTACTCTTTCACCACAACCCACAACTTTCTCTCACTCTTTCTTCTTACTTCTGCCACAAAGCAGAGGATCCATGGTGTAACCCACTATGGTGTGGTAAACTTTTAGACTCTAGTCTAGTTTTCGAATTCTCTGTACCCGAGGATGGTTCAGCTCTCCACCCGTTAAAATCCACCGTTTACGGAATGAAGATAACAACGTAGCTTTCGCGCACGTGCAACCGCCAGTCTATCGCGTGTGGTGGGTGGATCTTCGAGTTTCCACACGCGTTCTTACTAGCTTAGAGTAGGCTCGAATTAGAGATTATTCTTGGTGGCTAGTGGCGTGAGTCCTGATTTGAAGAAGAAGAAGAAGAAGAAGAAGAAGAAGAAGAAGAATGAGAAGAAGAAGAAGAAGAAGAAGAAGAAGAAAAAGAAGAAGAAGAAGAAGAAGAAGAAGAAGAAGAAGAAGAAAAAGGAACATGCCACTTTAATAAAGGAAAATGAAAGAAAACAACATACCTGTAAACAATTTAGAATAGTAAATATGTAGGTGAATACCAGCGTGGAACTGGAGTCGACAGACAGGAAACCGAAAGTCCATGTAAGCCCTAATAATGGCAGTAACACTGCAGTGGCTTTAAGTCCAACTCTGTGGAATATAAGAATCATGAAGATTAAGAAATGCGAACTGTAATAATTCATATCTGTCTGTCTAGTAGCAACATGAGATTGTTTATACGATATTTAGTTACATGAATGTATGTGTGTGTGTGTGTGTGTGTACGTATTTTTATGTTATGTAGGATTTTTCTTTGAGTTTTATTTGAGTTTCTCTTCAGAAAGTTCACGTCGGTCGCTAACAAAGCTACAAAACTTTTTGAGTTGAGAGAGTTCCCGGCGTTAGTAAATATATGGTTGAGTTTGTGTGTTGCTTGAACTGTCAATGCCGAGGTCGACCCAAGTGTGTGCATCTGTTCACATAAGAAACTTAGATGAATTTATGCATGTATATTTGTATGTATATATGTATCTAATAACAGTTTTGCTCAGCTCCACATTACTAAGTTTCGTGGACGAGACATGAAACTAAATCATCAGCTGTTTGGAGACAAAATGGAGCGAATTTGAAAGAAAATCTAAATGGCTCCTTGGTAAGAGCATTTAGGCCTTCATTGGTCAGCTCAGGTCCTGAAGTTATTATTGCTATCATAGTAACATCAGTTATTTTATATCTAAGTCCATGTGATCGAGTAGATAGGATGTGAGCACTTTGATCCGCAGGTGTTTTATATTCTGCCATTGTGTTGGCCAGTTTGACCAATGTGTTGGTCAGTTTGACCATTGTAGTATATCCAGGTTATCAGTGGCTAATGGTTTGAAGTATATAAAGAAGACATACATCTGTCGGTAACACTATGGCAGATAAATTTTTGCTATTGATGGATAGTGAGGACTGGCACAAGGCCTTAAATATGCGCAGAGTAGGGCTGGTTTATTACATCGACTCCAACACTTTACTGCATTTTATTTGACTGCGGCTGGATTTGAACTCAGAAAGTAAAGATTCGGGACAAATTTCCTTAAAGCATATTTTACCTACGACTTAATGATTCATTGTCCTGGCTGGTAGAAATAATTCGTAGAAGTCTGGTGGAACTAATTGTTTCCAACACAAGCTTGTAATTTTGTGGAAATTTTGATTGAATATTTCGATCCCACTACTTGACTGTGGTAAGAATAATAGTATCTGATTTAGGTAGGAGATTAGCAATTATGAGGATTCGAAATCGCAAGAAACACTGCGGACCGATGATCTTACGATACATCCAATCCGTTACAAGACTGTAGTTGGAATAAATGTTTCAAATTTTAACTCAACGTCAGTAATTTTGAAGGGAGGAGATAAATTGACACCGTCAAACCCAGAATATTACTGGTACTTCATGTTATTGTCCCCAAAAGAACGAAAGGCAAATTTGAACGTCAGCGAAATTTGAATTGAAAACGGAAAACACCAGAATAAATATTGCAAATCACTTTTTCCAACGCCCTAATGCTTCTTCCATCACTTCAACTTAACAAATATAATAAAAAATGTTTCTAACTTAGATATAAGACCATCACCCCGAACGAGTGAAAGCGTCATCTCACCTCGGTGAGATTCGAACTCAGAATATAAAAAGCTGGAATAAATTTTGTAAACTACTTTTTCCGACGCTCTAACGATACTGCTTTAACTGTTTCAAGTTCTTCGTACCAGGCCAGGGGTTAGTCGATGCCAAAAGACTTCAGTACTTGGTTGATACTGTATTTTATTGACTTTAGTATGACGAACAGCAAATTTGAGCTCAGCGACGCTCGATCCCAGGAAGCGAAGAGCCGTTGCTAAATACCGCAATGGATTTTTTTCGGTGCTCTACCGATCCTACCAGTTCACCGCGGTATCTTTAGTAGAAATAGTAAAAGAGAAAACAAAACAAAAACAAAAACAAAAACAAAAAAAAAAAGGATAAAACAAAAAGTGCTATTTGCAGCCATAGCTTACCGTACAGCAGATGTCTCTTCAGCAATAGCTCGGTGGGAAGATCGAAATGAACGCAGCATAACTCGAATGACGATTGCCAACACTATAGTGTTTAGCTGGACAGAAGAAATAGAAGAATGAAAGATTGAAAGAGATAAATAAATCAATGAGTGAATGAATGAACTGTTTTCTCAATGGCTTTAGGCTCGGATGCAAAAAAAGAGACAAAAACAAAACATCGGTCAGGGCTCCAAGTGACGTCAACAGACTACTAAACACGATGTTTCGGCGTGATTTTGCCCCTTCGGTGGAAGATACTACTTCGGTCATCTGAAGCTAAGTCAGATCATTTCCTCTTAAATATAAAAAACAGCCAACCCACTCACCATCATCCCTATTGTTTTGTTTGTTTTCTAAAGGGGTTGGTTGTGGTTTGCTGGTGAGTGCCCACGGTCTAGTGTGTGCGAAGGTGTTTAAAACAAAAATAAGTGTTCACATAGTTATACTGATCATCGCTGCTTCGTGAACTTGTTCTAAATTGTGATTTTTAGAGAGGAAATTTAACGGAATTTCGAATCAGGAATCTTTCTTTTTGAATAAAGTCCGCACCCACGAAGCCACTGAGAAACCTAACATGTTATGTCAGTTTCCACAACACCACTATTACAGTTGCTATCAATGCAACCACATACAGTCACCAGCATATTACGGCTACCGTCACGTACGACGACGACAACAACTACCACCACCGCCGCCGCCGCAGCCTCATACCACTACCGCTGCAGCCTCATAGTACCACCACCATCGCAGCCTCATAGCACCACCACCACCGCACCCTCATAGCACCACCACCACCACTATCACCACCTTCACCACTACTACCTCCGCCCCACTTCCGATCGGTAACACTACCACCACCATCGCTCGCACAACATCCAAGTAAATCCACCATCATCACAACCTCCACCACTACCACTACGAATATCACCGCCGACCACAACATAATACCAACACCAACAAGTCCACCACTACCACAATCACAAGCACCGTCATAACAGCTACATACACTACCACCACCACCACCACCACCACCACCACCGCCACTACTACCACCGCCGCCACCGTCACCGACATCAGTATGAACAACCAACAGATACACAAGTAGGCACAGAGACTGAGTCGGTGAATTACTATTACAGCTAAAATATTACTTCTGTCATGAATAAAGTCTCACATTTGTAGATAGAAAACGCACCGATCGGAAGTTACAAGAGAGAGGGCGAGAGGAAGAGAGAGAGGGGGGAGAGGGAGATAGAAAGAGAGAAGTAGAGTGAGAAAGAGAGGGCGTAAGGAAATAAGTATGTAAACTGTGATTTGGTTGACTCACCACTATCACCAGGGCAACCGTTGGCACAAACAAAACTAGCAGACTTGAACTTGTCATCCAGCATCTGTTTGGAAGAGAAATATTGAAACGGTATATATGTGGGTGTATAGCAAATATATATATATATATAGACACGTACACACACACATATAAACACTATATATATATATATAATATATATATATATAATATATATATATATATATATATATATAAAAATATATATATAAATATATATATATGTATATATGTATATATATATACATATATATATACATACGTATAAAGGTATATACATCTACACAAACGTACATATATACATGATGCAGGTAGGGAAACACACACTATATATAGACACAAATATACATGCGATTAAAACCTATCTACACATTTGCATACATACATACATACATACATATACAGGCATGCACACACACAGTGGATATACATCTAGATTTTATCTGTGTGTGTATACCTATATATGTGCATATATACACAGACACACTATATATATGGATATATATACAAGCATAAAAATATAACTACGTGCGCCAAGTCCATATATATATATATATATATATATATATATTACATGCATTCCAGTCATGACCTTCCAGATGGTTATCATGCATAGTGTACCAGAACTAATTATTCTAAGACAACATGCACAAAAGTGTTGAAACAAAGTAAGACGACGAATAGAAAAGCTCCAGCTGGGACGTTTCTTCGTTGGGTGTGTCCAAATGAGCCTACTCGACTCACAGCATCTCGCCGCCAGCTATCGAAACTTAATAAGGCTTGTAGTTATTGGAGCCTTAGCTTACACCAGGAGGGTAAGCAAATGTGATTACACACACTAGCGCACAAATATACGCAGACATGTTCATGTTTATATACATACATAAACGTATGTATGTATGTATGTATGTATGTATGTATGTATGTATGTATGTATGTATGTATGTATGTCTTTGTGTATGTATATATATGTCTTTACCTTTATATACATGTATATGTGTACACAAATATACATGCGCGTACATACATAAGTGGCATGGGAAAAGAAGGGCAATGCATATACATATATGATATGAATGTACGCTACATATATACATGTATATGTAAGTGTGCATTTATGCATTACATACATACATACAAGCATACATACATACACACATACATACATACATACATGCATACATATATATATATATATATATATATATATATATATAGATAAAAAGATAGATAGATAGATAGATAGAGGTTTATATGCTTTTATGCTTTGTGCGTGTGTATCCTCGGTACACAACAAAGTTTCTTCTTAATGTCATGTTCTTCAAGACATTGCTTTCCAATAAGCAACTCATTTCTCATATTAGCCGTTGGTCAGTTGACCTTGGAGAACAGCTTTAGGAATATTACAGCCAATTTTAGATTTATTTGCCAACGACTAAGATGCACCAAAAATACTATTTCGTTGGTGTTTGACATGAGTAGTAATTTGTCAGTGTATGTGATAGATCGGAAATTACAACTCTTGGTTGTTACCAAGGTGGTTTTAAAGCTTATTTGTTTTGTTGTTCATAGGTAGAAGAATTATGTTTAGATGTTTATTCTCATGCTTACACTCCGACATCATTTCTTGTCTTTTGTTGCGCATCTTAAAAATAAAGCTGTTTATAATCTCAGGTAGGAATCCCGAGGATATTGTACAGCTCCATCTATACGCGAAACATTTTAATGTTTCATATTTTTTCTTTTACCTACAATTGGACATCATCCTAAATCTTTTACTGCAATTTATATATAAACGTGCAAGCATACATGCACATATACATACACATATACATAGAGAATGCGACAAAAACTTCTCATATTTTACATGGATATTAGAGTGGCCGTAGTTATAGTCATAGGCACTGTCAAATCCTTTTACAAACGCTATTAAATAAATATGTGGAGGTATATGGCCTAGTGGTTAGAGCAGCGGACTCGCGGTCGAGGGATCGCAGGTCCGAATCTCAGACCGGGCGATGTGTGTGCTGATGAGCGAAATATCTAAGTTCCAGGCGGCTCCGGCAGAAGCTAATGGCGAACTTCTGCCGACTCTTTCGCCACAACTTTCTCTCACTATTTTCTCCTGCATCTTGCGGCTCACCTGCGACGTACCGGCGTCCCGTCCAGATGGGGAACCTATACGCCAAGGAAACCGGGAAACCGGCCCTAATGAGCCAGGCATGGCTCGAGAAGGAACAAACAATTACGTTAATATATGTTCAAACGTACATATATAACTACATCCATCCGTACACAAACACATATCTACGCATACATTCCTACACACACACATCTACGCATATATTCCTACACAGAAATACATGTAATATATATATATATATATATATATATATATAGTCAATTCAAATAAATAAAAAATAAACGAACGTGTGAAGGTGCACAAAAACTTATTAGCTTGACGCTCAGTGAAAGGAGAGAGTTTGACGTTTTGAGCATGGCTCTTCGTCGGAAAGGAGAAAGGGAAAAGTCTCAAGATGGAGAAGAAATCTCCAACAGCACACGTGTAGTTACATACATACATACATACATACATACATACATACATACATACATACATACATACATACATACATACATACATATATATTTATATAAGTGTACACGCACAGGTGTATACACGCACACATATATCTTCATAAAGTTTTGTTATACGTACATGTTTCCTTGTCCATAATTATCGAATGCTAATGCGACAGGAATTCCGACGATGACCAATGGAACACCTGACAAAATAAGACAAAATGGTTTGAAAATATTTTGGGTATTTCAAATGTAAAGATTCCTGCGGAAGAAACATATAGTAAACATGCGCGAATGATTTATACTTATGTGTATATATATCATAATTCTAAGTTTAGCACTCGGCCAGCAATTTTGTGGAGTGGTGAAGTTCATTACATCAATACCAGTACTTGGCTGGTACTTATTTTATCGGTCCCGAAAGGAAAATGCAAAAGAAAAGAAGTCTCGGTGGAAGTTGAACTCAAGCCATAAGTATCCGAAAGTAATCCGGACAGAAATTTTTACCAACTGCCTAACAATTCTGTCAGTTTGGCGCTTTAATCGTAAGTTCTTAAGCTATACTACATTATAATATATATATTATATATAATATATATATATATATATAATATATATATAAATTATATTTGTCTTCGGCTTTAGAGTCTGACGAGCCGTTCATGGGCTAGGCCCTTTAAGGGATGCGAAACCATTGGTCACTCTATGACCGCATATAGACTTACTGCATATATATATATATATATATATATATATATATATATATATATATATATATATCTTTCCATAGGCTGAAACAGCTGTAAGAAAAGAGAGAGGTTGAGAGAAAGAGAAGGGAACCAGAGAGAGAGACTTAGTAAGACTATATAAGAGTGTGAAAGTGTGTATGCGGGCATGTGTATATATGTATGCGTATGTAAACAAGACAGAAGACAAATTGAGTAAGAAATCTGAAATCAATGTGTGTGTGCGTGTTTGAGAGAGTGAGAGAGAGTGAGAAATAGTGTAAAAGAGAACGAGTGTGCTTGTTTGCATGCATGTGCGCAAATGATATTGTGTATGCGCGTGAGAAAGAGAAAGAGAAAGGGAGAAAGGGAAAGAAAGAGAGAGAGAGTGAGAGAGAGAGAGAGAGAAAGAGAGAGAGAAAGAGAGAGAAAGTGAGAAAGAGAGAGGGTGAGAGAGAAAGACAGAGAGTAGGTGAAACAGATGAGAGAGAAAGAGAAAGAAAGGGAGAGAGAGAAAGAGAGAGAAGAAAGAGAAAAGAAGAGAGAGAGAGAAGAAAGAGAAGAGAGAGAGAAGAAAGAGAAGAGGAGAGGAGAGAGAGAGAGAGAGAGAGAGAGGAGAGAGAGAGAGAGAGATGTAAAACCAGTTCCCAGCAACTGATTATACTCACCCCATCCAATGGCGGCATATTTTTTCAGGTGACTTCCGGTTTTAAACACTTTCACCAGAACAATGTAAAGATGTATCCCTTCAACTAACATCCAACAAAACATTGCCATCATGACGTAATGGAGAAATATGGCGACCACTTTGCACGCCACCTATAGGGAGAAACAGGAGAACCTTAGAGGAAAATTTGCTAAAAGTATAAAATTGGATGAGCTTATGATGATGGTGGAAACGATGGTGATTGTGGTATTGGTGGTGTGTGGTAATGGTGGCGGTGTTGGTTGTGGTAGTGGTTGTAGTGGTGGTGGTTATGATGGTGATAGTGATGGTGGGGGTTGAGGTCGTGGTGGTGGTGGTTGTAGTGGTAGTGGTGATGATGGTGGCGATTGAGGTTGTGGTGGTGGTTATGGTCGTGAGGGTGATGATAATGCTAATGGTAATGATTATGATGATGATAATGGTGATGGTAGTAATGTTAATGACAATGTGACAGTGATGATTGTGTTGTTTTTGCTGGTGGTGGTGAGGCTGGTAGTCAGGGTGTTGCGGGTGGTGATGATGATGATAGTAGTGGTTATGATGATGATGATGGTGGTGGTGATCATGATATCAACGACGACTATAATAATGATGACAATGAACAATAATGGTGATTATAATGACGATCTTCATAATAATGTTTTCTAAATTAAGCACGTGGAGGCGCATGGCCTAGTGGTTAGAGCAGCAGACTCACGGTCGAGGGATCGCGGGTTCGAATCTCAGACCGGGCGATGTGTGTGTTTACGAGCGAAACACCTAAGCTCCACGCGGCTCCGGCAGAAGGTAATGGTGAACTTCTGCTGACTCTTTCGCCACAACTTTCTCTCTTTCTTCCTGCGTCTTGCAGCTCACCTGCGACGAACTGGCGTCCCATCCAGGTGGGGAACTGGGAAACCGGCCCTTATGAGCCAGGCGTGGCTCGAGAAGGAACAAACAACAACAAATTAAGCAGAGGGGAACAGCCAAGAAAATTGATTCCAGAAACCTTTTATCTTCAAATGTTAAAGAATATAGAAATATGGAGAACTATTTACCGGACTATCTTTCCTGTCGATGCCAATCAAAAATATGAGTTGCACCAGAATTATTGAGACAGCCAGGTTTTCGTGAATTCGTACTCGGTCACTGGACAGCCTACGGGAAATAGGAATAAATGGGAGAGCGATATATATGGCAGAACGATATTAAAATTAAACATTAAGATATACCATTAAAATACAATATTATGGTAGACAATTTAGGTATACCATTAAAATGCAATTTGAAGTACATTGAGACACATCATTCACTTAAACTGATACTCAATTATAATACAAGACGATAGACTGTTAAAACACCATTAAAATGCACAATCAACGCACATTAAGACATTCCGTTAAAATACATTAATACACAATTGAAATACAATATTAAGAAAGAATATTAAGACACTATTAAAATACAAACGTCATTAGAATGTAATTTTAAAGATTTAGAGAACTCTAAGTCTAGCCGGTTCCCATCCCCAATGCTGTGAATTAGGTATAACGGACGCAAGCCACATCTCTCTCTTTCTCTTTCTCTCTCTCCATCGATTCCTGCTCCTGGCTGCTGTTGTGCGTTCAGCAAGAGATATTTCGGTCCATTCTGCGATGGCCTCTGGGCAGCATCTTCACTACCCGCCCCCTCTCCCGTTTCTCAATGAGTTTTTCCTCTAGGATGTAGTTGCTGAGTTTCTGGGCTCTGATAACATGCCCAAAATACTGCAGCCTTCAGTTGCCAAAACTCTTTATCTGTTCCCATTTCTCCAAGTACTAACTCGTTTGTTGAATAGTCAGTCCAACTGACCTCCAGTATTCTTTGGTAGTGCATTGTGTCAAGTACTTTGAGGTTGACAGAGTCACTTGCTCTTAGGGTCCAGCTTTTACACCCACACATTCTAACAGGCCAACCTAGTATCTTCAGGAGCCTTGATTTGATTTTATTATTAAGAGATCTAGGGCAGCGAGCTAGCAGAATCGTTAGCAGGCCAGACGAAATGCTTAACAACATTTCGTCCTTCGCTGCGCTCTGAGTTCAAAGTCCGCCGAGGTCCACTTTAGGGTTGCTAAAATAAGTAGCAGTTGAGTAAAGGGGGTCGATGTAATTGACTTACACCGTCCCCTACAATTGCTCACCTTTTGCCAAAATCTGAAATCATTATTAGTAGCTCTATCTTTCTAGATTGCATTGAGTGCTTTTAAGGGGGAACTTGCTGCCTCGAGTTGTGCTCTTACTTTATGACCTCCACCTCCTGATTGTTCTTTGGAGTGTCCAGATAGTGAGTTTCAAGGGGACTTATATGACCTATATGACTTCTATAAATTATTCTAAGTTACGTGATTAAAATAGGAAATGCACATGATACAGATGTTGTTGACGTATAATGGAAACTGCCAAAACGTCGGCGGTTTGCTTCTTCTTATCTGCTCTGTCTGTCTCTTTGTATGTATGTATGTATGTATGTATGTATGTATGTATGTATGTATGTATGTATGTATGTATGTATGTATGTATGTTTTCTCCTATTTTTAATTACTTGAAATCTTCCTGAAAAATGGAGCTGATTTCTAACAAAGATACAAATCGCCATCGTTGGAACGTCGATAACAATATGAAATACATATTGTACACTTAAAAAAAGTGTTGCATATTTTTATTGTTCCGCTTACAGATTGCATGTATGTACGTATGTTTGCGTGTGTATGACTATGTGGGTTCGCGTGTACAAGTGTATGTGGGGTTGTGCTGGTGGAAGAATATGTGTCGCGCATACATCTTAAAATGATATAAAATAAAGTTCTCATTTGCATAACTCCTACATCTATTATCATTTACGTCCTCTCTCCCTCTTCCTCCTCCTTCATTTACTCTTCGTCAGTCTTTATGACTTTTCCTCTCTACTCCTTCTGCAACTCTTATGTTAACTTTTAACCCTCTTTGCATCTTTCTTTTTGCTCCCCTTCTCTCTTCTCTCCATTTCTATACGACGGAAAACGTCATTGGAGAAATCAACAAACCAACATTCATATCGGTTATATATATAATATTTTATTTGTTTCAGTCATCAGACCGCAGCCATGCTGGGGCACCGCCTTGAAAAAGGACTAAGGTTTCATATATAATATGTATGTCAGTACACACACACGCACGCACGCACATACATACACACACACACAACACACGCTGGCCGGCCCCTCTAGCCTAGCCAGCGAGGTGGTACCATTCGAAAGCTACAACAATTTAGATACATACACACACTCATACATACACGCGTGTACGTACGAAATTTGAGTAAATGGCTGCCTTTGACAGTATAAAGTTCTTCGCTATTAATCGAAACCAAGCAATCATCATACAGAATTCCCCCCCTCCCGCTACCATCCTCCGGTTTCATCACAAGTGTTATGTTTATTTCGTTTATTTCCGTCATTACAGGGTATAATTACTTAGACTCATCGACCAGTACTGATTTATCTCCCCTACTAGTGCACTGATATCGACATTAAATAGTCATAAAACATTATATTTGTATGTGTGTATGTATGTATTTGTTAAAGGGGACAACAAACGTTAAGGCAAGACAAACATCATATACGCTATTATTATTATTATTATTATTATTAGAAAAGATTTTGATAATAATTACATATGACTTGTGATGTTTGTCTTGTCTTAGCGTTTGTTGTCCTCTTTAATAATCATATATCCGCTATATCGGAAATCTACAATGGTTTCATAACTCCTGTCACGGCTGTGACCTTGGAGCCCTGGTAATCCGTTACAACACTTATCCAGCGTACTTAGTCGTTTTGATTACCTGTGAACTAAATCCCCATACTTTGTGTGTGTGTGTGTGTGTATGCGCAGGCGTGGCTGTGTGGTAAGATGTTTGCTTTCCAACCACACTGCTCCGAGTTCAATCCCACTGCGTGGCACTTTGGGCAAGTGTCTTCTACTATCTCCACGTTATACGGGCTTCAACAGAGATGGTTCGGATATGTAATACATGCATATGACTTGTGGTCTTCTCGCAGGATCCTCTATGATATGTACATGACGATCGTCTGTCAGAGAATTAAAAGGCGTTTCGAAGACTAACTGAAGACAGCTGGTTGAATATGATGCAATGTATTTCAGGTTGTGATGGTGGAACCAGTTGTTGTACTGGTGCTATTGACCTATGAAAGTATTCGTTATCAGCTTTATTTAGTTTGTTGATAAAATAATGAATATCTCTAGAAATTTGTCCTTTAAAGGGCAAAACTCGCTATTTCACCACCATCCGTTCATTTTAGCAGTGTCACTGCTGTATGGTTATTGAAGATATAATGGAGAAATCTATGCAGCACTTCTATCCAGGAAAGCGAGTAAAGAGCCATGTAATCTCTTCAATCTATCTGTTCCATGAACAGTGTGCTACCGAAATATACATTATGGATCAGGAACCACAAATGTTAACGGTTTCGCAAATAAAAGTGGAACTACCCACTACTGGATTCATAGTATAAGCATTAGCAAACAACTACCCCCCCCCCCACACACTAATAATAATAATAATAATAATAAATTTGGACAAATACACATCATTTGATCACTACCCTTTTCTCTTTTGTTTCAGTCATTTGACAGCGGACATGCTGGAGCACTGCCTTTAATCGAGCAAATCGACCCCAGGACTTATTCTTTGGAAGCCTAGTACTTATTCTATCGGTCTCTTTTGCCGAACCGCTAAGTTACGAGGACGTAAACACACCAGCATCGGTTGTCAAGCGATGTTGGGGGGACAAACACAGACACACAAACATATACATGCACACACACACACACACACACACACACACACACACACATATATATATATATGCCTGCATGATACGTGATATATGTATATAGTGGAGGCACAATGACCCAGTGGATAGGGCAGCGAACTCACGGTCGTAGGATCGCGGTTTCGATTCCCAG
>NC_043003.1:28239734-28252234 GCF_006345805.1 Octopus sinensis
AAATTCACAAAGAAAGGAAATATTTGGCGGAAATTATTGTCAGTGGGTGGTTTAGCTTAATGGTAAAGTATTCAACTAGTATCTGAAGGTTGCGAGTTCGAGTTACAACTTTTTTTTCTTCGTCATATAAGGGTAAAATACCCAATTCTTTTGCTGTTTTCATGGCTATGCTGCGTTCGAAATATTACTTTCTTGTCTATATGATATGATATGATATATACATATATATTGATAAAAATGGTAAGACAACAAAAGAATGAAAGAGACCTCGATATTATGTAAATAGAGGAAGATTTATCCGCTCGGGGTGAGGAGACTAGAGGAATTTATTTATAAAAGTAATATGTGACAATTATTCGGTAGCTATGATAAAACTCCTCGGCATCCGAAACTCGGAGTTTTATCAGGGGTACCGAATAATTGTCGCATAATACTTTTATATATATATATATTTGTTTTAGTCATTTTACTGAGGCCATGCTGCAGCACCGCCTTTAGTCCAACAAATTGACCCTAGAACTTATTCTATCGGTCTCGTTTGTCGAACCGCCAGGTTATGGAGACGTAAGCACACCAACATCGGTTGTCAAGCGATGGTGGGAGAACAAGCACAGACCCACAAACATATATATATATATATATATATATATTATATATATATATATATATATATATATATATATATATATATATATATTCAAACATATAAAGGATGGTCATAATAGGACATCCGACTCACTAGAAAGAGCATCCAAACTTCAAACCACTAATAGTTGTAATTATGAAATGGAAAGAGAAATAAAAACGTTTACCCTCTCCTTTCTGGACTATGCATAGTTTCGGCAATCTTTTGTAAATAAATTAATTTAATTTATTTACCACTGGCGTTGCCTCGTCATCAGAAAAGCCAAGGACTAACATATATCCACGAGGCGATGATAAACATGCCTCGAGTCTATATGCTATAAATTTTCAAAATCCACCACGCTCGCGCGGTTTACTCAGCAGTAAATATAAACTGCCGATTTAATTTCAAAATTAGCCAAAAAATCATTAATTAATGAGTAAACCGCGCGAGCGTGGTGGATTTTGAAAATTTATAGCATATAGACTCGAGGCATGTTTATCATCGCCTCGTGGATATATGTTAGTCCTTGGCTTTTCTGCTGACGAGGCAACGCCAGTGGTAAATAAATGAATTGAATTTATTTATTTACAAAAGATTGCCGAAACTATGCATAGTCCAGAAAGGAGAAGGTAAACGTTTTTATTTCTCTTTCCATTTTATAATTACAACTATTAGTGGTTTGGAGTTTGGCTGCTCTTTCTAGTGAGTCGGATGTCCTATTATGGCCATCCCTTATATGTTTGAATGTATATTATATAGTCTATTGACTATTTTTTCTTTCTCACTTGACCGCTGGTAGCGGAGAATTTTTCTAGAATTTTTTGCTACCCTAAAATTTATTAATATATATATATATATGTATGTATGTATATATATATATCCCACAGCAGACATTCACACGCACATATATGTATATATACCCACACAAATACACACAACATACATATTTGAGTAATATGAACTGAAAAACTGAAAAAATGTCTATGAAAATTAGTTAAGGAAAACCGTTGAGATTTAACAAAGATTGTATCCAGAATACATGTACTCTCATTAATTAGTCCAGAATTTGTACATTCAAATTAATTAGATACAAGACAAAGCTATACGAAAAACAGAAAAAGGAAAACAAAAATGTAGATAGCGTTGTCGTTAAACCAAAACAGTGAAAACATACAGCAGACGATAAACGCAGATGTTATCGCCATCTTGTTTTTCTCCAACGTAATTTTCAGATAGTCATCGCAGTGTTCCGTTATGTGAGAGTTTCTGGTATGACAATACAGGCGTTTTAGCTTCAGCTCCTGCCAGATAACGTCTGCAATTGTGTGTTAGCATTATTTTGTTTTCTAACTCTCATAAACAATAATCCCAGATACCCGTTCGGAACCCTGGCCGTCTGGATGAGTTGAGAAGTAATGGAAAGATTAGATACAGGCATGAAATAATGCTTTCTGATTTGGGAACAAGGCCAACGATTATGATAAAATGGTTTTAGTTGATTATCAACTGTCAGTACTTGGGTGGTACTTTGTTTTATCGACACCAAAGGGATGAAAGATAATGTTGGCCGTGGCAAGATTTGAAATCAGAACGTAAAAGCCTGAATAAATATCGTAAGCACATTTCTTCCTATGTGCTAATGATTCTGCTAGCTCACTGACTTTCTTTTCAAATTTTGGCACAAGGTAAGTAATTTTCAGTGGGAGAAGTTAGTCGATTATATCAACTGCAGTACTTAACTGGTACTTTATCGAATCCGAAAAAATGAAAAGTTGACCTCGGCGGGATTTGAACTTAGAGCATTAAAGAGTCGGAATAAATGCGCAAAGTAATTTTCCAGTGCTCTAACAATTCTGCAATCTCACTCTTTTTTTCTGATTTAAGTAGACTAGACCAGTAATTTTAAAGGAAGGGTTTAGTCATTTACATCGACTCTTCTATTTGTTTGGTACATTTGTTTTATATTATCCCCAAATAAATTAAAGGCAAAGTTGATCTTAGCAGGATTTGAACTCTGAACGTAAAGATCTAACAGAAATACCACAAAGCATTTCCTTGATGCTTTAACGATTCTGCTTGTCATCACCTTTAGCAATTCTAAGTTAAAAAGTTAGACGTTTTCATTAAACCTGGTATTTGATTGAGACCTTATTTTACCGAGACCTGGAAACATGAAAGGTAAAATTGACCTTTGCGAGATTTGAACTCAGAAAGTAAGAGTTGGAAGGAAGAAATATACGTACAAATTAATAATAACTTGAAATTCCAGAAGAAGAAAAAAACTGTTTATCTTATGTGAAACACATGAATAGGCTTACCTGAAATATTCAAAAGCAAAGACAGACAGAACACAACCAAGAATGGATAATGCACCACCGATATAAGAAATGAATGACAAAGCAATCTGGTGTCTGTCGTCGATTTTTTCCTGAAAAATAAACGATGAAAGATGTAACAACATTAACAAGACATCTCTGCTTACTTTTCTTGTCTTTAATTTTTTTTCCTCAAGCGGCTCCTGCTACCTAAAATCATTTTTGATAATTTTCCTAATGATAATGATATATAGATTAAGTCCATATTCCAGTTTTCGGTAGCCTAAATTTGAAGGGAGATGAAATTCCCTTCATCGGGATAGAACGCTGATTTACTGCATATAGTTTATCATCACGTGAACCCAGCATTGCAAAACAAGGAAATAATCGTCCGAGGATGATTATTTTTTTGTTTTAGTTCAGTATTTGACCATGTGATTTGTATAATTCATATTTAAAACCTGTTCATTGATCTAAAAACATAAAAAGGAAGGCGTGAAATTTAACTGTCAGTGTTTCAATCTCGCCTTGCTCGATGGAAAACAGAATCTGGATTATTGATACGACCAAAAGCTGCGATCAATTATGAACGTAAAATAAAAAGGACTAAATCACTAACATTGCAGTTTTTGAGAATGCTCAAGCCAACCGCATTGGCAGGGCTTTATTATAACCCTAGAGGGATTTTATCCTTGGAGGGCTTTACAGTAGAAAGACCTCTGCTAAAGGAACTTACGGCGGTATGATGTGTCTAACAGATAATAAAAGTGACAACAGTTTAACTTACACCAATTCCGTGGACGTCCATCAAGAGGGCGAAATTGGTCATATGGTAGCAATGACATTCTGTATAGCCGGCCGTCTTCTTGGCTAAATAGCAACCCTTGTATTGCCAACGGTCAAAGCGGTTACTGTCAATAGAGAAAGATATAATCTTGTTAGAGGATGGCTGCTAGAGAATCGTTTCGTGCAGTGGAGATGTAGCCTAGTAAGTTTCAATAAAGCGCCTAATGTTTCCAAGCTCGAAGATTGCTTGGAGACATAAGGCGTGTTATTAAAACTTGCCTGGACTACATCTCCAATGCCTGCAACTATTAGTAGCTTGGAAAGGTATACTGTGTATACAGTATATATATATATATATATATATTATATATATATATATATATATTATATATATATATATATATGTATATATATATATATATATACATACAAACATACAGGACAATTACAACGAATACAGAAATTAGAAGTCTTGCATCATATTTTTTATCTTTACAGCCAGTTCTGGATAATTTATCCCTATTTATTCATTATATATATATATAGATAGATAGATAGATAGATAGATAGATAGATAGATAGAGAGAGAGAGAGAGAGAGAGAGAGAGAGAGAGAGAGAGAGAGACAGACAGACAGACAGAGAGACAGAGATGCATAAATAGACATATATACATATAGATAGAGGTTACAGGCATATATAGATATCTAAATCCTGGAAAGAGAAATGGTTAAATGGCATGATGAAGCGGAATGGAATCGCGATGCTTTACAGCAGTAAAAGGTTGGAGTGAAACGAAAGTGCACCAAAATAGTTCCATGTTTATCGGTGATCTTTTTGATGTACTTTTTATCGCGTGTGAGTTGGTCAATTGGAAATTCCGTGAACAGTTCTCAAATGAATTGTTTTATCTGTAAACTCTTGTAAATTGGTCAACTGTTTTCTCGGTCAACAGTAACTGGTCAACGCTGTTTGGTGAGCTATTTAATCAAGGAACTCTATTGGCTAAATGCTATTTCGGTCTCCTCTGCTAAACTTCTGCTTCGGTTAATTGTTATTTCGATGAATTGCTGTTTCATTCAGTTGTGGTTAGCTTGTTGATTACTATTTCGATCGTCTGTGATCAATTAGTAAATTGTTATTGCAGCCAACTGTGGTCAGTTGGTTAATTATCTCGGTCAACTGTAGTCAGTAGACTAAATGCTATAACACTTAACTGGTCAGTTATCAAGAGTTTGATTAACTGTTTTATAAGTGAAATGTTACGGGTCGGTCAGCTTGAATTCGGTTAAACGCTTTCAAGGAATATCGTTTTAGAAGGAAACTGTCAGTTAGCCATATGTTACCTTGAGTAACAGTGGTCAGTCATCAAAGCAATATATCCGCTTGGTCAACTGTCCCCGCCGACAATTCTTTATGAGGGCTTGTTTTATCGGTGAACTGTCCTGAGTTGGTTGTTTGTGAATTGCATTATATATATAACTGGGCCATCTTAAGAGTATTTTGGCCCCCGGGAAAATCAGTGCACTGGAGTCCCGTAGTATTTAGTTTTGGACAGCTCAATCCAACCGCATTGAAGCCACCGTCCGTCAGACATAGAACTGGTCATGCACGCTGTGTGAAACAACAGGGGTTTCTGTGTTAGATCCTTTACTGCGAACTCAGCATCGGCAAAAGACCCTATCGTTATCCTCAGTGACGTTACAGATTAACTTAAACATACTATGAAGAAAATCGACATCAAAGTCACAGTATAAACAGATTAACATTAGGCCCCAACATCCGTGAGGTTCCTGGACAACTATCCAATGTACCCATGTCATAAGACGGTACCGAACTGTTGTTGGTAATTTATTTTAATGAACTGTTTAGTTAAATAATATTAAGCTGACGTGAAACACTGAATAGTAAATACCTTTAGATGCGATTAGTCAATATTCATAAATGGATCGTTCTGAAACAGTCAGCTGTGAATTAGGTGAATCACAGCAGAGCCGTCTTAATAGTATTATAGGCCTCCGAGGAAAGTAGTACACTAGACAAAACTGGGACCTCAGTTTTTCTTCTTGGACAGAAAGACACAGCATAGATAGGTAAGCATTAAGCCCCTACACCTGTGTGTGAGAGCTTCTGGACAACTGCCCTGTGTGCCCATGTTGTAAGACGGTATCGAAGTATGATTGCTCAAGATTGTTTAATGAACAGTTTTAGTAGTGAACTGATGTAAGTTGGTCCGCGATGAATTTCGTGGAATGTGTTTAATCCAATTGATTGATAAGCCGTTCTGAAGTGGCCATTTGTGAATTTGATTAGCTGTGGTCAGTCAACAACGTTTGACCGACTGTTTGACTAGTCAGTCGGTCACATGTTATCGGTAACCTTGAATCACTTGGTCAGAGGTTGACGCAGACAACAGCGGAAAATAGGTGACTGACCAGTAGCTAATGCGTTGGTAACAGTGTTGACTAACAAAAGATATAGTAAAAGATGGTGGTGGTGGAGAAGTTAGTAAAGATAAGCAGATGTGACTTGTTAGTAATGACAGCCATATAAGAAGAAGCATAAATAATAATAATAATAATAATAATAATAATAATAATAATAATAATAATAATAATAATAATATTATTATTATTATTATTGCATGAGAGAGGAGGGGATGCTATCAAAGTGACACGGGGATAAAATATACGAAGCCCAATGTACCCATCATGAATAACCGTCTGATAAAGGTACGCCAGGCACATACATCACAACCATATGTGCACGAAATGGTGATCTCATATCAAAATAAACAGTGCATGACCTTGCAGGTGGGGCCCAGTTACAAGTTTCTTCAGATCGAGTGGCTCATCCCGCTCAAAAGGTCCCTGAATAAGGACTGTTTAAGGATGTTGAACGAACTTCCCATGTTTCCAAAAGACGAATTGTCCAAAGCTCTAAGAATTCCTTTCAACACACAGCTATGATGCTCTCCCACTGCTTCTGCTCATGATCAGAGATGCACATATCGTCAGCCACTATGGGACATGCTCAACTGGTTAAAGTCAAACAAGTGACTAGCAAATCTGTGGTATTGAGCAGAATATTTGCTGTAGCCTATCTTTTATACCAAGACAAAACAATGTACATGATAACACTTCCAATCATGTGTTATGTTTATTATCATCATCATCATCATCATCATTATTATTATTATTATTATTATTATTATTATTATTATTATTATTATTATTATTATCATTATCATTATCATTATATTATTATTATTATTATTATTATTATTATTATTATTATTATCATTATCATTATCATTATCATTATTATTATTATTATTATTATTATTATTATTATTTAATAGCAGCAGCAAAGGAGCACAACAGCAGCATCAAACACCAGTAAAAGCAGTAGCAGCGACAACAGTAGCAGAAGCAGCAGCAGCAGCAGCAGCAGCAATAGTCTAGATGACATCATCATCCTCATCATCTTCATCATCACTACCATCATCATTATCATCATCATTACCATCATCACCACCAATCACTTAACTCTAAGCAGCTGCAGTTGATGCTGTAGTACACTAGTAGAAGCAGTAGCGGTGTTAGTGAGGCAGTGTCAACAGTAGCAGTTGCAGTAGAGGCTGTAGTGGTAGAATTAGTAGGTTAGTGTTAGCGTTGGAGTAGACGCTATAGTTGATCATGGGACTTACGTAGCGTTCATGTTCATAAAGACACAGGATTCGTTGAAATTGCCGCGTATATTTTCGTCCTACGGTTGAGAATAGAGTACAACGTTAACAACAACAACAACACCAACAACAACATCATCATCAACAACAGCAACATCAACAAGAACAACAACAACAACAACAACAACAACAACATCATCATCAACAACAACAAGAACATCAATAACAACAACAATGACAACAATATATAATACATGTAAAACATGTATTATAAAACACCGGCAACTGGGAGTTGAGTGATACGGCAGAGCGAATCAACAGAGAGAGGGGGAGAGAGAGAGAGAGAGAGAGGGAAAGAGAGAGTAAAGAGAGATGGAGAGAGAGAAAGGGGAGAGTGAAAGAAGAAGAAGATGAATGAGAGAGAGAGAGAGAGAGAGAGAGAGAGAGAGAGAGAGAGAGAGAGAGATCATAGTTGCTCAGACAGCAAAATATAACAATCAAATCGTCAAATTAAATCTTCAAATGATATCTAACAAAGGAAGGGCCATGTCAGGCCATGTAATAATTGGGACTTATGTCTGAAAAGAAAGAAAGAAACAAACAAGAAACAAAACAAACGGGCAAACAGGAATTTGGATCATCATCGTTGGATCACTTTTCTATTATAAATTCGCCGAATCCGGGTTGACTTAGCGAAGGCGGAGGTATTGATAATAATAATAATAATAATAATAATAATAATAATAATAATAATAATATAATAATAATAATAATAAATATGAGATCACCATGTCGCGCACATATGGTTGTGATGCATGTGCCTGGTGTACCCTTATCAGACAGGTAGTCATGATGGGTATATTGGGCTTCGTATATTTTACCCCAGTGTCACTTTGATGGCATGAACTGCTCTCTCACTTAATAATAATAATATAATAATAATAATAATAATAATGTTTTCTTTATTAACCATTAAGAGTTCATAAAACTCCTTGGGGCAATACAGGACGAAGGAATGGGAGGTTTCAAAGAAGGCGTGTAAATATGATAATCCTTTCTACTGTAAGTACAAGGCCTGAAATTTTATGGGAAGGGTTACGTCTATTACATCGAATCCAGTGCTCAGCTGGTACTTATTTTATCGATACCCGGGAGTAAATTCGACCTCAGCGGGATCTGAACTCAGAGCCGGAACAAATACCGCAAAGCAGTTTATCAGACGCTCTAGCGACATCCTCAGAAACATCAATAACAACAACAACGACGACAACGATGATGACGACGACGACGACGACGACGACGACAACAACAACACAACAACAACAACAACAACATAAATGTACAGTAATACACAAAAAGGATATGGTAACAATTTTGCAATGATTATGAAGACTGTCATGAAAATCAAAAGACGCCATCTTACCTTTAGTTGAAAGACAAGGATGATCGGGGAAGAGAGGCGTTGAAACTTACTCCTGGCCACACCGACGACACTGCTCGTGATGACGTCAGAGTTGATAATCCGTGTGTCGTTCAACGAATTCGGTCTTTGTAAGGATTAGATCGGAAATGAGAATAAGAAATTATGATAAATGACAATCTGTCAGGGCCGTCTTTGCAGCATTATAGATCCCCACTCCCGCCAGGCAAATCAAATGCACTGGGCCCTATACTATTTATTTATTGGCAGTAAACCACAGCACATATAGATCAGAATTGGGCCTCCTAGATCAGTGAGGTTCATGGGTAGCTCCTTAATGTACCCACGCCTTAAGTCAGTACTGCGTTCCATTATGCGATTGCTGAACATTCTTATATTCAAACATTTCAATTATCTTCTGCTACATTTATCTGAATTAATGACGGTGCTTCTTCGTCATCCACGGCCTGGAAAAACCCCCAGCAAAATTTCCCTTAAATCTCACCTTGTTTATTAATTATTTTAAATCCGGGTGGGAGGCAGCATTACGTAACCTGTTACAGAACCTCCCAGACTGGTGGAAGGGAGAGGGGAGGATCTCTTCCAACTGAAAACCTGAACCTGAATGCTTGCAATAGGCTAGAGTCCGTTAAAGTTACTCGAGGCACCAGCTAATGGCGTTAAGCCGGGTTAAATTTACTATCCAAGAAGGCTACGGCGGGATCTGAACTCAGAAAATAAAGAGTTGGAACAAACATCTCAAGACGTCCGGTCCAAAGTTCTTACTGTTCCTTGGATTAATACCTTTTTATCGACCCCTAAAGAAAAGCTGGCCTTTGTGGGATTTAAACTCTGAGCTTAGATTGTCGGAACAAATACGACAATGCATTCTGTTTGAATCTCTAACGACTCTGCCAATTCACTTCAGGAAAGGACCCTGAATAACTTGGTCCGGACGATCTCGACGTGAACACTGTCGATAACTGCTCAATCTGCCAGAACCAATCTAGGGCTAAGTATCATCATCAACATCAACAACAACAATAACAGCAATATACTCAATCAACAATGATAAGTACAGTTAGTGGATTTGCTCCATACGCTCAACTCACAATAATATGAAAATGTAAGGGTATATCTTTTTTCCCATCTCCGATGAGATTCAACTTTAAAATGCTTCTAATTATACTAATTAATTTCTAGTCTTGAATCGAAACAGCTCTCAGAGATGATGTCTAATTTTGTAATTGATAAATAATTAATTTATCTCTATTTTCTTAAAATTATATATATACATATACAGCGATGTGTAGCAATATCTGATAGCCTGGTTGGTCACTGTGATCACTGTGTGTGATATATGTATAAATATGTGTGTGTGTATATATATATATGTATATCTGTACGCACGTATGTTTATATGTATGTATGAATGTATGCATGTACACACACACACACACACAAATATATATATGCATACATGCATACATACGTATGTGCATACATACATACACACACATACAGATATATCGCTCATCGCTATTGCATCCATTACCGCCAACTGTACAATGACAACTGTCACCGTTATCATTCATCATTTCAATCACCACCAGTATCACTACTATCATCATCAGCACCATCATCTCCATCATCCCCACGTTCATCATCATTACAACAAAGAGACAAAGCCTCAAAAGCTAAAGATATCCATCAATCCATCCATACATGCATACATACATGCGCACACACATACACATAAAAACACCCCCCACCACCACCACACACACGTTGAGAAAGAGTAAAATGCTTTCGTTACCTGTCTTGTTTAAATGACAATATTTGACCGATTGATGTAAAACGTGCGTTGAACAATCCAACAGGGCGACCTAAGGAAGCAAAAGAGAGAGAAAACGAAATGTTTTAATTACTAATCGATAGAGCGACATCCATGAAAATTAGAGCTGAGGAGCTAGTGGCGGGAAAGAGGCCTATACCAGTAAGTAAGAGAATATTCAATAAAGAGGGCAGACTATGAAAATTTTAATGATGTAAAGTTTGTGGTAATGGCGGCAGTCGATCTATAGATTGGACCCAATACACAATTGCTGATCTAACCGATAAGTTGCATTGATATCATCGATTAGTTGTATCAATATTATAGATCAGTCGCATCCCCAGACAGAAACGTCGCTCTTAACATCTAAGTCAAAGATCCAGTCTTGTAATGAGTTAAATATCACAGTTCTGTAATGATTCTGTTATAAAATAAAAATTAATCCCTGCAGGGATTAGAGCTTTTCCTCTCACATTACAGAGTTCCACACACTCCTGCAAAATGAATACAAACAAAACTAGTACAATTCTTGTAATATTGTGGATTTTCGAACTGACTGATTGATGTCTTGTATAGTATTATGTCTTACAGGAAGTTAAGTGGTAATTCGTAATAAAAAAAATCTTCTTTCTTCAAGAGTCATTAGCAATAACCGCTAGGTGTTTTTTTGTTTCTGCTCCAAGTGAGAAATTTCAGTCATGTTTTTTGTTTTTGCGCAAGGCATTCCACACATCACCCTTTAATTTATCCAAATTCCTTATCCATACTCATGCCATTGGCTCATTTCTGTTTTTTCCCTTAGCTCAACATTTGTTTTTCTTAATTCTGCAAATCATGCGGCACAATAATTATTTATAACTCAGCTGTAAGGCGGTGAGCTGGCAGAATTGTTTGCACGTTGGACAAAATGCTAAGCGGTATTTTTCTGGCCTTACGTTTGGAGTTCAAATTCTGTTGAAGTCGACTTTGCCTTTTCATCCTTTCGAGGTCGATAAAATAAGTACTAGTTGAGCCCTGGTGTCGATGTAATCGATTAGCTCACATCTTCCTAATTTCAGACCTTGTCCCTATAGCAGAGAGAAATAATTATTCACAGCTCTCTTTTTCCTTCTGTGAATATAAATCTTTGTCAACAGATCAAATACCGACATTTTTGAAAGGACCTCGGCGACTAATGGGAGGGAAAAAAAGGTACCCTAAAACTCAAAGACCTCTTCCAAATACTTACAAACGAGCGGACTCAGTTAGAGGTACGAAGGACCTAGTTGTGGGGCTGTCGGAAATCCGGGCGACGAATTCAGAAATAGTAGACAAATTTGCATAATATCACACGAATTGCGAAGTTAGTAAGGAAAGATTCTTTGTAACAGAGCGCTTCAATGAAATATGATTTAGAAAAGGTGGGGTGAAGGACTAACCTTTGTTTTCACGACGGCAGATGTCATAGACTTCGTCTGGGAGCCTGATTGAACTGGTTTCTGATCTTTTCAGTTTATCGCCAGTGTATACGTCCTCCACAGTTGAGATACTGAAATCTGAATCGAAAGAAATATATTCATACATTTACATATACATACATACACACATACACACGTACATACGTACATGCATACATACATGCATGCATACATGCATACATACATACATACATACATACATACATACATACATACATACATAGTGGTGGGCACAGTTCCATTAATCTGCTACAGATAATTAGCGTTTTCGCTAACTTTGGAAACCGTTAGCGGACCAATTTGCTTCCGCTAAATTTAGTTCCACTGACAGTAAGTCCGCTAACAAAATTCATACGTTTGTTCCTGTCTGTTAT
>NC_043003.1:28257234-28274734 GCF_006345805.1 Octopus sinensis
CGCTAGAGCCGTTGCCGATGCCTCGTCACCGTCATTGATCACATTTCGAAAGAACCGGTGTAATTCATATCTGATAACATCTGGCAGCTATGTTTAATCGTACATTCAGCAGCATTTTCATGTACTTTATATATACAATATATTCTGATCGATTTCTAAGACAATGGTAGAAAGTTAAGTTTTGTTTAATTTATAATAGACAAACTGCAGCAACATCAACAACAACAACAACCAAAGAAATGGTAAGGCATTGTGCAATTTCTATGCATGAATCAATATGTCTATAGTCATATATGGACATATTCAGATACGGTCTTATGCAGATACGGCCCTATTCTAATGTGTAATCAATAACGAAACGCCGACAACGTTAGTGCAAATTATATAAATATATCTAGTTGTGGTATAAAATTTTCATTGATAATGATTTAGGATTTCGTGCTCTATGATCAATTCAAAGAGTTTGTACGAAAGTCAGGCTGTGTATAATTCATAAGCTGTTATAGTTAATTTGTTTATCCGCGTAATTACCACCACCTGGATTTATCTTACAGTTACTCTTTACCCTGCGGAACTGGTTCAAAGTAAAGACATCGGGGTCTAAGTTCGAATTATTTGATCGCTACAAAATGTTTTCTATACCGAGAATATCTGGATCTCATCTGCTGACTATATCAAGTTTATATTGTATATAAAAACGTAGCTGTAATATTTTATCTCTTAGAAACTTCTCGAGCAGACTTGTGTGTTAAAAATAAAAAATAAAAAATAAACACAGAGCGGGGTCAGAATTACGCAAGTGGATCGTTAGACACCGATATGTCGGCCTAACATGAACACCTTAGTGGCGAACATCAACAGACATTCTGAAAAAAGTCGGAATTTTCGCTCCTATATAAAAATATTCTTTTCTACTCTAAGCACAAGGCCAAAAACTTTTGGGGAGGAAGCCCAGTTGATTAGATTGACCACAGTACGCAACTGGTACTTACTTTATCGACCCCGAAAGGATGAAAGGCAAAATCGACCTCGGCGGAATTTGAACTCAGAACACGAAGACAGACGAAATACCTATTTCTTTACTATCCACAATGGGCTAAACACAGAGAGGACGAACAAGAACAGACAAACGGATTAAGGCGATTATATCGATCCCAGTGCGTAACTGGTACTTACTTTATCGACCCCGAAAGGATGAAAGGCTAAGTCGACCTCGGCGGAATTTGAACTCAGAACGTAACAGCAGACGAAATACCTATTTCCTTACTACCCACAAGGGGCTAAACACAGAGAGGACGAACAAGAACAGACAAACGGATTAAGTCGATTATATCGATCCCAGTGCGTAACTGGTACTTACTTTATCGACCCCGAAAGGATGAAAGGCTAAGTCGACCTCGGCGGAATTTGAACTCAGAACGTAACAGCAGACGAAATACCTATTTCCTTACTACCACAATGGGCTAAACACAGAGAGGACGAACAAGAACAGACAAACGGATTAAGTCGATTATATCGATCCAGTGCGTAACTGGTACTTACTTTATCGACCCCGAAAGGATGAAAGGCTAAGTCGACCTCGGCGGAATTTGAACTCAGAACGTAACAGCAGACGAAATACCTATTTCCTTACTACCCACAATGGGCTAAACACAGAGAGGACGAACAAGAACAGACAAACGGATTAAGTCGATTATATCGATCCCAGTGCGTAACTGGTACTTACTTTATCGACCCCGAAAGGATGAAAGGCTAAGTCGACCTCGGCGGAATTTGAACTCAGAACGTAACAGCAGACGAAATACCTATTTCCTTACTACCCACAAGGGGCTAAACACAGAGAGGACGAACAAGAACAGACAAACGGATTAAGTCGATTATATCGATCCCAGTGCGTAACTGGTACTTACTTTATCGACCCCGAAAGGATGAAAGGCTAAGTCGACCTCGGCGGAATTTGAACTCAGAACGTAACAGCAGCGACGAAATACCTATTTCCTTACTACCCACAAGGGGCTAAACACAGAGAGGACGAACAAGAACAGACAAACGGATTAAGTCGATTATATCGATCCCAGTGCGTAACTGGTGCTTATTTAATCGACCCCGAAAGGATGAAAGGCAAAGTCGACCTCGGCGGAATTTGAACTCAGAACGTAACGGCAGACAAAATACCGCTAAGCATTTCGCCCGACATACTAACGTTTCTTTCAGCTCGCCGGTTTCCTATATAAAAATATTAAATAAGGCATACATTGATTTGTAGTGAAGCTGCCTAAGCTTAAATGAAGTTAATATACTCTTGAAAGAGCATTCGATTAACAAAGTTGTCTGTAACATTTATAATTCTTCGAATATGTAGGAATGAAACGTTGTGTAAAGCATTATAGACAAAGATAGAACAGCGCTAGCTGTAATATTTTGTCATGAAAAACTTCTTTTAAGTGACTTAATATGTTAAAAATAGTGCTTGCTCAGAATAACAACACTTGCTCGTTAGACACCAATATATCGGCCTGATTTGATCTCCTCCGTATTGACCACTCAAATTTCCTTTCCTATATAGAAACCAATGTGGTTGAAGAGTCTTTGTATAACTTCTTTTTCAAAGATAACGTACAAATATGATGTAAATCGTTGATATAATCGCGTGGACACTAAAGAGAATGTGGCGGGGTGGCGTCAATTGAAGGTTAAAACAATGCGAAGCGCTTTGTGACCTGCGATGCGTAGCAATATCTGATAGCCTGGTCGGTCACGTGATCATATACATATATATATGTGTGTGTATATGTATGTATATATATATATATATATATATATATATATATATACACACATACACACAAACACGTATATATACATACATACATAACATACATACATACATACATGTATATATATGTCTGTATATCTATGTATACACAGTAATCCCTCGCCATATCGCGGTTCACCTATCGCGGTTTATTATTTAAACTTACGTCTTTTCTTCCGCGGTTTTGTTTTGCATTTATAATAAAATAAATATATACAAATTAAAAAAATATATAGGTGTGGCAATAGACGCAGGAGTTGCTGTGTGGCACCTTGGGCAAGTGTCTTCTACTCTAGCCTAGAGCCGACTAAAGCCTTGTGAGTGGATTTGGTAGACGGAAACTGAAAGAAGCTCGCCGTATATGTTTATGTACGTGTGTGTGTGTGTATGTTTGTGTGTCTGTGTTTGTCCCACCACCATCGCTTGACAACCGATGCTAGTGTTTACGTCTCCGTAACTTAGCGGTTCGGCAAAATAGACCGATAGAATAAGTACTAGGCTCCAACATGGCCACAGTCAAATGACTGAAACAAGTAAAAGTGTAAAAAAAGTACAGTACTGTTTCTACTTCGCGGATTTTCACCAAATGCGTGGGGTTTTGGAACGTAACACCCTCGATAGTCGAGAGATTATTGTATACATATATAAGAACTGATATTTGAGTGGGTGTACAATTAGATATAAATCGTAGTTTCATGTGGATATTAATATAACCATAAGTAAATGTCATACAACATACGTCTGTCTGTCTATCTATCTATCTATCTATCTATCTATCTATCTATCTATCTATCTATCTATCTATCTATCTATCTATCTATCTATCTATCTATCTGCATGACTCTCTCTCTCTCTTTCTCCCTCTCTCTCTTTCTCCACACACACCCACAAATATGTGGTGTGTGTGTATGTGTGTGTGGTGTGTGTGTGTTGTGTGTGTGTGTGTGTGTGTGTGTGTGTGTGTGTGTGTGTGTGTTTTTGAAATATTTGTGTGATATTCTCGAAGCAATCTGATCTATGAAATCGAAGAGGAATCTTGGACGCCACTGAAATGCAATTTTATATAAAACGAAGTATAATTGTTTCCGTTATGTTTTTCTCTCATATCTCGATCTAAAAGATCTTTGTCAAATAATACAGTTAAACCCCACCACACACACAGAGTTTATTCAGTTAGCTGACAAGGTAGGTCTGAAAGTGTTGCATCACCACTGCATAAATGTTTCCTACCAACGTGTCATGCTTTCAGTTAACTGTAATCGCTTTTCGTTTTGGTGAAACTTAAAAATATCTTCCACAGTTTTCGGTTTTGTCGTGAAGTTACCATTTACGACAAGTTAACGACAATTTATCGTCGTCTCTGAGATGTTAGCAATAGTTAGCTGGCTAAGTGAAATCTAAAACAAAAAATATTTCTTTCCGTTTCTCTCAAGTTCATCTCACCAGATGGCGTATAATTTTAGAGAGGTGTCAGAGATATTCGCCAACTTACATATTAAAGAAAAAGGTTAGCGCTTTTAAAGAGAATGTCTGTTCCCTTTCCTACATGAAAATACTTCGAAAATATCTTACAAATCAGTTTTATGAACAATGTTATACCTAATTGGGACGAAACAGGAAAGAAACGATGATATGGAATTTTAAAAGATTCGATCGGTCAGATAACTCTTTCTAATCTTAAGGCCAACAGTTTTGAGGGAAAGGGGCAAGCTTAGTACATCGCTCCTACTAGTTGACCAGTACTTTATTTACTGATCCCGAAAGGTTATAAGGCAAATTTGTACTCAGTACGTAAAAAGCAGGAAGCAATGGCGCTATGTATTTTGCCCAACGCGCTAACAGTTTTGCCCGCTCGCTGCCTTTTCAATGATAATAGTACTAGTAGTCTCTGATTTAGGCGCAAGGTTAGCGGTTTTTGAATACGGGGATTAACAGATACAACCGACCCTAGTACTTTGAGGGGAAGGAGCAAGTCAATTTCATCGACCCTTGTACGCGGCACCCGAAAGGATGAAAGGCAAAGTTGACCTCAGTGCGATTTCAATTCAGAACATTAAGAACGGGGAGAAATACCACCAAGCATTTTGACCGATAATATTAGCATAAGACAAGGTAGCGAACTGGCAGAATCGTTAGCACGCCGGGAAATGTGCTTAGCGGCATTTCGTCTATCTTTACGTTCTGAGTTCAAATTCCGCCGAGGTCGACTTTGTTTTTCATCCTTTCGGGGTCAATAAAATAAGTACCAATTGAGTACTAGGGGGTCAATCTAATTGACTTAGCCCCTCCACCAAAATTTCAAGCCCTTGTGCCTATAGTAGAAAGGATTCTTCTTCTTCTTCTTCTTCTTCTTCTTCTTCTTCTTCTTCTTCTTCTTCTTCCTTCTCTCCTCCTCCTCCTACTTCCTCTCCTTCTTCTCCCTTCTTCCTCCCTTCTTCTTCTTCTTCTTCTTCTTCTTCTCCTCCTCCTCCTCCTCCTCCTTCTTCTTCTTCTTCTTCTTCTTCTTCTTCTCATTAACAAGGTGATGAGCTGGCAAAATAGTTTGCATGCCAGGCAAAATGCCTAGCGGTATTTCGTCTGCCGCTACGTTCTGAGTTCAAATTCCGCCGAGGTCGACTTTGCCTTTCATGCTTTCGGGGTCGATTAAATAAGTACCAGTTAGGCACTGGGGTCGCTATAATCGACTTAATCCGTTTGTCTGTCCTTGTTTGCCCTCTCTGTGTTTAGCCCCTTGTGGATCGTAAAGAAATAGGTATTTCGTCCGTTTTTAGTTCTGAGTTCAAATCTATCAGAGGTCGACTTAGCCTTTCATCCTTTCGAGGTCGATACGATAAATACCAGAATTTGCTGGTTTTGTGCCAAAATTTGAAACCTATATTAGCATCACACAGAAAAAATGATTTATCAGCTTCTTGCGGTGCAAACTTTTTGACAAGCAGAAAATTGTGATATGTACTTCTATGTTTTACCATAATAGAGGATTGTAGTTCACCAAAAGCAAGAATAGACGGGTGGTAATACATCCAATCTCGGTTCGACAGTTAGCGTTGTAATATATTTTCATGTTATTTTTTTGGTTTTACTGTATTATTTGACGAAGATTGCTTAGTTCGAATTATTATGACTGAAAAAATAACACTTTCTTTTATATGATAAGAAAAAAACTGTGACGTTCATATTTCTGTTCCTAAAACTTAAATATATATACGAATGTATGTGTGCTGCACAGACAGACAGACAGACAGACAGACAGACAGACACGCACACACACACACACACGACTACACATATACCTAGATACATATATACATTGTATGCATGCATGCATCTATGTATACCTATATATAATTATCACATATATATAATTATCTCTTTCTCTCACTCACTCTCTCTCTCTCCTCTCTCTCTCTCTCTCTCTATATATATATATATATATATATATATATTATCTATATAGTATAATTATATATATACAGGTGCGGTGAATAAACTGTCGTCTAAATTACGCAAAAATGAAAATAACACTGACATCTCATGATACACGTACCAAAATTGCATAATAATATCTTGAAATACTAAAGAATAAATTTATTCAATAAAATTGCCATTGGCTTCACTACGGCCTCCAGGCGACTTCAGAATCTCCTGCAACTCACCTGGACGGTCTCCTTGTTTAAGTTGGTGTATGCTGCCATAATCTTTGATGCTGCCATAATCCAGATACTAACGGTGATGTGGTCACAGAAATTGTCTGACAGTCATAACTGGGTTTTCCTGCTTATGTGGCATGGTGCAGAGTCCTGGTGCCAGACATAGGGTCTTCCAGCAACCACCCTCTTGACTCAGGGCAGCACTATCTCTTCCAGGCACTTGATGTAGGCCTCCATATTGAGTTTGAGGCCGTGTGGGAAGATGAATGGAGGCATAACATCGCCATCGGTAGTGATAACTCCAAACACCATGATGTTGATTGGATGTTTGATTCTTTTCACTCTTGGTACGTGTTTTGGGAAGACGGCAAGCAAACGGTTGTTCTGTGTGTTCACCATCTGATCCTGGTAGAAATTTTTCTCGTCTAAGAAAAACCAAAGCACGTTCGGTTGGAGGGGATGCTTAAGTTTGTTCAAAAGCTTCATAGCATGGTCTTTCTTCTTGTTCTTGATGGCTTGAGATAAAAATTGGCACTTTCTCATCTTGCATGGGAAATACCGAATGTCTTCAAGTACTACCTACCTAATAAGAAACTCTGACATTCCTATGTCCCTGGAGAGACCGTTGTCAATCATGGCCTGGATCTCACCAACAAATTCAGGAGTTCTTTTCTGATCAGAACGATCAGAGTGAGTTTTCCGAGTTTTTATCATTAGACTCATCCAACTCTTTCCGAATCCTCTGCACTGTCCTCAGCTTGACACCCAAACACTCTGAAATGTTCGTATTGGGGCTTCTGGCGCGAGTGCCAAGCAGTACAGCATGTCGTTTCCAAATTTCAGGCAGAGTAATTTGCATCATGATGTTGTTTTTCTCACCCTACGACCCTACGATACTGTGTAGTCGACAAAATTCAAAAACAAACAATGCGCATGCACGAAATTAAAAATATAAAATGGAAACAATTTAACCATCGCACCCTGCATATATATATATATATATATATATATATATATATATATATATTATATATATATAATATATATATATATATATATATATAAATAAATATAGATATATATAATATATATATATATATATATATATATACATACATATATGTATGTATGTACATTATATATATATATATATATATATATATTTGGCATATATATATATATATATATATATATATATATATATATATATATATACATGGTGGCGTCATTGAAGGATAAAACAATGCGAAGTGCATTGTGACCAGTGATGTGTAGCAACATCTGATAGCCTGGTCGGTCACGGTGATATATATATATAATAGATGCATTTAAGAAGACATAGCAATCGTCAGTGGACGGTGTTAGTGAGCAGGTCACGGAAGTCGGTGAACCTTTTGATACTTCATAATCGACAATATTTTTGAGAAATAAACGAAAAATGAATTGCACTTTTAATTTATTTGGTTATGACTAAAATTACTCTTCTTCGACAAAATATCGTTGTTACGTCCGAGTGCATTGTCAAGGACTGAAGGAGCTAGTGTAATCATGATCATGCGCGCGCACACACACACACACATACATACATACACACACAGAGAGGCGTGCATTTCTATTAATACTTATATATACATATATATCTGTGTATATTTGTGACCAAGTATTAAAAACTGTCACTTCGTCGGTTATGTTGACGAGTATTTCAGCTGGTTCGATCAGCAGAAATCCTTGCACGCGAAATTAAACAAGCAAATGGCTGAGCACTTCACAGACATACGTACCTTTAATGTAGTTCTCAGGGAGATTCAGCGTGACACAGAATGTGACAAGACTCCCTTTGAAGTAAAAATACTGTTCATTTCTGCCAGCATAGTGAATTGGAACAACGCTCAAGGACACAACGTACCGCCGGTAATCGAACTCACGGTCTTGCGATCGTGAGCGGAATACCCTAACGAATAAGCCACGCACATTCACAATATATGAGTCAAAGTAAGGCGGCGAGCTGGCAGAAACGTTAGCACTCCTGGCGAAATTCTGCCGTTACGTTCTGAGTTCAAATTCCGCCGAGGTCGACTTTGCCTTCTATCCTTTCGGGATCGATTAAATAAGTACTAGTTACGCACTAGGGTCGATTACATCGACTTAATACCTTTGTCTGTCTTTGTTTGTCCCTTCTATGTTTAGCCTCCTGTCAGCAATAAAGAGTGGCTGCGTGGTAAGTAGCTTGCTTACCAACCACATGGTTCTGGGTTCAGTCCCACTGCGTAGCACCTTGGGCAAGTGTTTTCTACTATAGCCTCGGGCTGACCAAAGCCTTGTGAGTGGATTTGGTAGACGGAAACTGAAAGAAGCCCGTCGTATATATGTATATATATATATATGTGTATATCTATAGGTATGTGTGTGTATATGTTTGTGTGTCTGTGTTTGTTCCTGCCAGCATCGCTTGACAACTGATGCTGGTGTGTTTACGTCCCCGTAACTTAGCGGTTCGACAAGAGACCGATAAAATAAGTACTAGGCTTACAAAGAATAAATCCTGGGGTCGATTTGCTAGTGTAAAGACGGTGCTCCAGTATGGCTGAAGTCAAATGACTGATACAAGTAAAAGAGTAAAAGAGTAAAAGAGATATGAGTCAAAGTATTAATATTAGAAAAAAATGAGTTTTTCCATTCACATCTGAATCACCTCCCTCCAGCGTAGCTCTGTCCAAATAATTCTACATTATTCATTATAATTAATAATCAAGGAGTAATTACCGGATTTGCATTCCTCCATACTGGTACAACAGACTGGTCAATGACGCTGCCAACAGTTTTTCCAAATGCCTGAAATGAAACAAAAATTTGGTAGAATATCAAAACATTTCGAAGAATATCAAAGAATTCGATCCGAACATTTTTTTTGTTAGTTAATTATTGATTTCTAATAATATTACATAATCATCAATTTTGTGACATGGAACAGTCGATTGAAACAACTTCAATATTTGACTGATACTTTATGATATCGATCTTAAGATGGAGAAAGGACAAAGTGAATATTGGCGAGATTTGAACACAGAACGTAAAGGTACTGATTTGTAATATTGTAAGTTTTGGGACAAGGCCAGCCTTTTCGGGGGGAGGGGGTAAGGCGATTACTTCGACCCCTACCCCTATATTCAACTGATTCTTATTTTATCGCCTTTATGAAAGGTAAGTCAACCTCGGCGGAATTTGAACACAGAACGTAAAGGTACTGATTTGTAATATTGTAAGTTTTGGGACTAGACCAGCCTTTTCGTGGGGAGGGGGTAAGACGATTACATCGACCCCTACCCCTATATTCAACTGGTTCTTATTTTATCGCCTTTATGAAAGGTAAGTCAACCTCGGCGGATTTGAACTCAGAATATAAAGACAGACGCAATGCCGCTAAGCAGTTTGCCCAGCAGCTAACGATTCTGCCAGATCGCTGCAGTAATATTGATCAGTAATATTAGCTCAAGACAAGGGAGCAAGGTGACGGAATATTTAGCACTTCAGACGAAATGCTTAGCGGCATTTCGTTCTTCGACTTTGCCTTTCAACCTTTCGGGATCGATAAATTAAGTACCAGTTGAGTACTGAGATCGCTGCAATCGACTTGACACCTCCCACGTAACTGCTGGTCCTTGTGCTGAAATTTGAAATCAACACCAACTCAAGGCTAAGCACTTCCATGCTTTTCGTATGCAAGCCGGCTGGGCTCGCTCTGAGTATTCTAATTAAAAACGAATCCTGTCACATTAAATAAGGTGAAAAAATGTTTTTTATAGACAGTGACTCATAATGTAAAATAAAAATAATTTCCTTGAACATTACTAGGGCTCAGAGAGCCGGTTACTCCGTTTCTGTGGAATATAAGTAACCAAGATCACGTCATTACTCCTGAACGGAACGTTGATCCATCGCATGGTTACTCATTTGTAACTGAATGACCTGGAGAACTTGCAATAAAATGTTTTGTTCAAGAACACAACATACCTATTTCTTACTACCCACAAGGTGCTAAACACAGAGGTGACAAACAAGGACAGACACACGGATTAAGTCGATTTCATCGACCCCCCCCAGTGCGTAACTGGTACTTATTTAATCGACCCCGAAAGGATGAAAGGCAAAGTCGACCTCGGCGGAATTTGAACTCAGAACGCAGCGGCGGACAAAGCATTTCGCCCGGCGTGCTAACGTTTCTGCCAGTTCGCCGCCTCAAGAACACAACATTTCACCCGATCTGGGAATCGGACCCACGATCTTCCGACCGTTAGTGCACGCAACACCCGTAACCACTAGGCCATACGCCTGCATAATTCATAACGATGGGAACATTTTAAAAGTAGCAAGGTCTAAAACAAGCTCGTAAAAAAATTGTATAACGTAGGGTGCGGCCGAAAAACCCATCCATATTTTATACGGCCAAAAATGTAGACTTAGTTAATGTTAAGTAGATGATACCATTGTCATCATATCGCAAATATTTTACCGTTTTTATTTCGTTATAATTATGGTTTAAGTCGGCGCATACTGTGAGTTTACTTTTAAGCATTTATTAAAAATGGTGAATTCGTGAGATCTTTTTTTGTCGTATCCTGTATGAAATATATTGAAATGGTTTTAATTAAAGTACATATTAACAGATGTTAATGCATATCGTTGCATTTTGTTTCAAAGGAATATACATGCGCTGGAGTGGTGAACTAAATAAACTCAAATTTTCCATTCTAAAGTCTTCTAAAGTCGAGTGTTGTTGCTACTAGAAATACAATTAAAGTCGTTCCAGCCGCGGCTACTCTCTTTAAGGATTATATTAACCAATGTGACTATTAAAAAATTATGGTTGGTTGTGATTTGAGGGAGGATTAGCTACTATTAATAACAGGTAGAGAGAACAACCTAGAAGATCTCTTGAACTGCGTTCCCCACCAAAAGTCCAACTATGACCACCACTACCAATGCTGCTGTTAGCTTGTTCAACACCTCGTTTTCTGTCGTATCAGTAAAACCTTGATCCTTTTTTTATGATCAGATTTATCTTTATATCTATCTGTCTTTCTGTCTGTCTGTATATATATACATATGAATGCATGTATGTATGTATGTATGTATGTATGTATGTATGTATGTATGTATGTATGTATATACATATATATATATATATATACACATACATACATACACATATATGTATGTATATATATATGTATATATGTATGCATGAATGTATATATATATACCCCCCGCGTGCATACCCCCTATATATATATATATGATTTATATATTATACACACACACACACACACACACATATATATATATATATATATAACACTATTATTAGCTTGAATAGACAACCTTTTCTCAGTGAATGAGAATTCCCACCAGGACAAATTTAAGGAACTCCTGTAGAGTTGAATAGTCAGGAAGAATTTTCTTTTCGACTTTTATGGGAATACCACTTTTCCTCCACCTTCTCCTCCATTTCCTTCTTGTTATAGCAACCACACCCAAGTCCTCAATAATTATTGCACCGTCATTAGTTCTCTTCAACAGTGACGCCCTTCAAATTTCTATTTCTGGTTTTAATATTTGTTTGCTTAACATCTTAACCTTGTAAAATCAGCAAACTTTCAACGTTTCTTCCATCAGATATGAAGATATGATTTTTTTTAATGGGTGGTTGATGTCTTGCTGTGTTGTTGTTGTTGTTGTGATGGTAGTGGTCGTTTTGTGCCTGCGTTTGTCTGTGTTTGTTTGTATGTGCGTGGGCATTTGTGTGTGTATTTTAGTTCTTGGTCAGTTGTCATCGAGCAGAGAACTACTATCATAGGTACTGCAGTCATACCTATCTTGTCCATTAATTAGACGGTACGCTCAAGGCTACAGTCTTTGCCATCGTTGTTCTGCCTCAGCTCAGCCAGCTCTGATCCAGCGCACATATGATCAAAGGCATTTCAGCCATGGCCATCGCGGTTTTAATTCAGATATATATCAAGAACAATAGTTCTTGTTATTGTTCTTCTGCCCCAGGTCAGACAACCCTTATCGCACTTGATCAAACATGTTCCAGCCATAGCTCCCCCCTCTTGTATCCAAACACAGTGTACCAAGGACTACAATCTTTGTTATTATTCTATAACCTCAGGTGACTCCTCATCTATCACTCATATCATCAAAAATTGCCGTGACCATCATGTGATCCTTACCTATTAAGTATTCAGACTATGTATTTCTTGGGACTAGATTAGCCAACGTATCCTCCTTATTGTTATTCAGCCCAAGTTTAGTTATGACCAGTGCAATATTATCCAACAACAGCAAAAACAGAATCACCAACAACAGCAATAACAATAACAACTAAATCAACATCAACAACAGCAACAATCACAATAGCATCTACGTTAACAGGTCAGGTCATAAATTATAATCAGGTTTCAGAGGGCGCTGTTGTTGTTATTGTTACTGTTATCGTTATTGCTGTTGTCTTCTTCCAATCAGGACTCACGTCATTAGCCACAAAGAATAATCTCTAATTCGAGCCTACTCTAAGCTACTAAGAATGCGTGTGGCAACTTGAAGATCCACCCACCACACGCGATAGACCGACAGTTGCACGGGCGCGAAAGCTACGTTGTTATCCTCATTCCGTAAACGGTGGCTTTTACCGGGTGGAGAGCTGAACCATGCTGGGGTACAGAGGATTTGCAACCTAGACTAGGGTCTGAACGCTTACCACACCATAGTGGGTTACACCATGGTTCCTCTGTTTTGTGGAAGAAGTAGGAAGAAAGAGTGAAAGTTGTGGTGAAAGAGTACACCCCCGCCGGAACCTCGTGGAGCTTAGGTGTTTTTGTTCAATAAACACTCACAATGCCCGGTCTGGGAATCGAAACCGCGTTCTTACGACCGCGAGTCCGCTGCCCTAACCACTGGGCCATTGCACCTCCACCATTGCTGTTGTTGTTTACCTCTAGGTCAACCCAAATCGAAACCAACCCAACCGTGCCCATACCGTATATTTTATTCCATCAGGAACAATATACATTATCATGTACTATCATCATTATCCAATGTGTTTCTTATTGCGTAAGACCGTAAGACAGAGGGACATTGGCTGTTATTTCTAACAAATTGAACGACCACATAGTAGACACCTCACGTTGTTTCACTTTATCTAATCTTCGTTGCTTTCATACATGGCTGTCATGAGTTCAAATCACACAGAGATTTGCTTTCTAATATATCCCATTGCACTAACTTCACCTTCCTACCTCAGTGAATGCCCATCGAGTGTAAATGAATCAAGCTACCCAGGCACCCGGATAACCAGACGCACTGATACTCGATACCTGACAGGCACACGGTATAAAACCAGTAAGACGGAGAGTTGGCAGAAACGTTAACGCGCCGGGCGAAACGCTTGGCGGTATTTCGTCTGCGTTACGTTGTGAGTTCAAATTCCGCCGAGGTCGACTTTGCCTTTCATCCTTTCGGGGTCGATAAATTAAGTACCAGTTACGCACTGGGGTCGGTGTAATCGACTTAATACCTGTGTCTGTCCTTGTTTGTCCCCTCTGTGTTTAGCCCCTTGTGGGTAATAAAGAAATAGGTATAAAACCATGTACTCGGTGACATACCCTTGTTATAGCTGATGTTAAGATAAAACTCAGAGTATTATAACAGAGGTGGTTGTAGTAGTGGCAGCAGCAGTAGCAGTATCATTAGGAGTAGTAATAATAGTAGTAGTAGTAACAACAGCAGTAGCAGCAGCAGTACTAGTAGCAGTAGTAGTAGCAGCAGCAATAGTAGTGGCAGTGGCAGCAGCAGCAACAGTGGTGGTGATGGGGATGGTGGTGGTGTTGGTGGTAATGGTGATGTTTGTAGATTTTGTATGAAGACATGTGGTCATACATGGTCGATGGAGGCCTCCGAGCAGCTGTTCTGCTGAATAACAGCGCCTCCTAGTGAAGGATTTGGTAGACGGAAACTGAAAGAAGCCCGTCGTGTATATATATATATATATATATATATATATACAGGGTGCTTAAGGTATTTGAGGACATACCTTTTTGGGGTCATTCCTGCATTATTTGCTAACTCTGTATAATCTTTGTCTCAGAAAATAATAATGGCAGACCCTAAACTTACTCAAGAAATGAAGACGTACGCTGTTATTGTGGTTATATATATATATATATATATTTGTGTTTGTGTCTGTGTTTGTCCCCCCACCATCGCTTGACAACTGGTGTTGGTGTGCTTACGTCCCCGTAACTTTGCAGTTCGGCAAAAGCAATTGATAGAATAAATACTAGACTTACAAGGAATAAGTCCTGGAGTCGATTTGTTCGACTAATATCCCTTAAGGTGGTGCCCCAGCATGGCCGCAGTCAAAATGACTGAAGTACGTACAAGAATGAAAGAATAAAAGAATACACGGCCGGTGGAGGCCTTTGAGCAGCTGTTCTTCTGTTGAGCAGTAACGCTTCCTAGTGAGGGTGCGTGGTTTAGTGTTTCGGGAACACGGCTCACGATCGTAAAGTCGTGAGTTCGATTCCCGGCGGCGCGTTGTAAGACACTTTATTTCACGTTGCTCCAGTTCACTCAACTGGCAAAAATCAAGTAGTACCTGGATTTCAAAGGGCCAGCCTTGTCATATTCTGAGTCATGCAGAATCTTTCTGAGAACTATGTTAAGGGTACGCGTGTCTGTGGAGTGCTCAGCCACATGCACGTCAGTTTCACGAGCAGGCTGTTCCGTTGATTGGATCAGCTGAAGCACTGGTCGCCGTAACCGACGGAGAGCCAGTGCCTCCTAGGGGTCCTTTTATTAGTCCACAGGGGGCTGCAATGTCAACGGAGCTATCTCAATACATCATTAGATCGCTGGGTGTTTCGAGGGGTCGTGATTGTTTCTTAGATGCAAAAATATTTAAACCAAGTTATCAGAATCGCTAACACATAATCATCATCATCATCATTGTCACCGTCATCATCACTATCGTTACCGTCATCATCATCATCATCATCATCGTTATGATCATCACATTTATCATCCCCGTCATCATCATCATTATTATCATCATTATCGTCACCACCAGCATCGCCTCTGCCGCCGCCACGTCCTCGACGACGACGACCACACCACCATCACTAGCGCAACATCCAGCAAACACCACCACCATAACAATCTCCACCACCACTACGAATATCACCGCCAACCACCACATAATACCTACACCAACAAGTCCACCACTACCACCATCACAGCCACCACCACAACAACACCACCATCATGCCGCTTCCACAACCACCACCACCACCACCACCACCACCACCCCCACCATCACTATCCCCTCCACCACCACCACCATGACAATCACCATCATCGCCATTATAATATCCACTACCACTACCATCATTACCATCATTATCATCAATATGATCACCACCAACACCATCAACATCATCATCATCATCATCATCATCATCATCATCATCATCATCATCATCATCATCATCATCGTCGTCGTCCCCGACATTGAACTAACAACGCTCCTGCTAAGAGCGTTCCAAGCTCAAATGGGGCTGCATATGTCAAGTGCGCGTCACAAAGAGCTCTGGCAGTTTGGTGAGGATTGTAATTTTTCATACAAATAAACTTTCCGATTTAAGAAAAAAAACAATAACTGGCGCTCCCTGCGACCCATAGAGCGCTCCCTAAGCCTTTGCTGATCTCTTAATATCAGTTGATTACTAGGAAATTTTACCTAAAACACAATTTTAGCAAAATAATAATAACAATAATAATAATAATAATAATAATAATAATAATAATAATAATAATAATAATATAATAATAATAATAATAGTAAATAAATAAATAAAATGAAAAAATAAAATAACAACAAATCTATGTTCAGATTAATATATAAATATTGCATTGTTATCAGTGAGAAGAAGGCATGGTTGATGAAGTGTCAAGATATAATGAAATTTCATTATATAAGTTCTTGCCTTGTTTAGTTATTGCCATACAAAAAGCATGGTTGTGTGGTTATGAAGCTTGTTTAACAACCATGGGATTTCGGGTTCAGTTCCACTGCGCGGCTCCTAACGCAAATGTCTTCTATAGTCACCCAAAGGGAAGAATGCTACTGTTATTTAGGCCTAGGAAACACCGGCTCCTGTTGGACTTGACGCATTTCCTGTGTCTTTATGCTACTGCATAAATCTTTCTGAGAGATTTAGAAATATTTTCTATTTTCAAAAATCAGTGAATGTATTTCACTTGAAATATATATATTTTTAAAGGCGGATAGGCACCGACAGCTAGCAAGCCTGACTATTATGAGCAATGACTCTGAAACTAGTCTCTGGATGCTAGCTTTGCTGGGTGGAGGTGCTTATATCCACTTTGAAAACATAAAGATACAGGAGATGTGTCTAGTCCAACAGGAACGGTGTTTCCTTGGGCTGAATAACAGTACCATTCTTCCCTTTTATGGGACTGTCACATTAAGTTGACAACATACTATCAAGAAAATACTTGTAAATGTAAGTGTTCCCACTGATAAAAATATGTTTGTAAAGGAGTTTGACAAATTAACTATAAGGACTTGGAAATAGAAATACAAAAGATGTGGCATCTTAAAGCGAGAACTGTCCCTGTTATTGTGGAAAGGGATGTCAGAAAACATCTAGATAATATCCCATGAGAACCATGTGTCAGAGAAATCCAAAAAGATTGTGTTGACAAGTACTGCCCACATCCTTAGAAAAACCCTATCAATTTTAATGTATGCGTTGTATTACATGAAAATATTTCGCTACTACCCCTGCCACTTACCCTTCCCAAGCTTTAAATCATACTGTAACATTTCTTATCCTTCACTCGCCCTAGGACGCTGGGTGTGTCTCGGCGAGTGATTGTAGTAAACATGCTGATTAAAAGTAAATAATAATAATAATAATAATAATAATAATAATAATAATAATAATAATATAATAAT
>NC_043003.1:28277234-28279734 GCF_006345805.1 Octopus sinensis
ACAACAACAACAACAACAATAATAATAATAATAATGATAATAATAATTTTAAAATTTTTGCCACAAGGGCAGCTTGGGGGAGGGGATTAATTCGATTACATCGACCCCCAGCTCGTAACTGGTACTTATTTAATCGACCCCGAAAAGATGAAAAGCAAAGTCAGCCAATAATGAAATATTTCGTAAAGGATCCGTTCGTACCTCGGTGTGAAATAATTTTATTCCGCAGGTTTTTTTCATCTGCATTCAACGTATCTCGCTTCCAAACCCGCTGAAAACCACTTTTTTCCGGAAAAGAAAGGGGTGGTGAGGACCTCGGAGTTTCCAGGGAAACTCTTGGTTTCCCACCAACGGAGTTTTGTTTCACGTTTTTTTTCTTTTCTAGATTATTTCGCATACTTTCAACGAATGTAACATCGAAATCACGCGTAAACAGCTCCTTTCCCCAGAAAAAGAAAAATTTGGTTGCTATTTCTAGCACACCCTGCTACCACGTAACGGCTATCCATACTACTATAGGCACAAGACCTGAAATTTTTGGGTAGCAGCTAAGTCGATTACATCGACCCCAGTGTTTAACTAGTACTTATTTCATTGGCCGCAAAAGGATGAGAGACATAATTCGACCTCGGCCGCATTTGAACTCTGAACACAAAGAGCCGGAAGAAATGCCGCTAAGCATATTGTCTGGCATGCTATTGATTCTGCCAGTTCGCTGCCCATTATCAAAGAAATCACCCCATAACCGATTATCAATATCTACTCTTGCGCTGAAATCTCCTCAGAATCGATGTTTGTTTCTAGTCGGAACTATCAAAATGGCGTAATTCAGTTAATGGTAAAATAACTTTTTTTTAGTTTTGTCAACAACCTTTTCTTCATGCTATCGATCTCGGAGATCAAAATAGTTTGTAATCCAGAAGAATCATAAACAAAGTTCATCCTGGCGGAATTTGAACTCAGCCCGCTTATGACCCTGTTTGAATAATATAACGCATTTTCTGCGACACTTTACCGACTCTGCCAAATTTACCGCCAAAATACAACAACAATAATAACAATGCAGCAGCAGCAACAACAACAACAACAGCAACAACAAGATAACAGACAATTCTACAAGAGACAGTCTATCGGAAGATGTATTTTTAGTAAAGCGATATTGATAACGCTTCGCACGCTGATTGGTTAAAATTGTGTTTTACGTATCACTTGTTTCACCCAACCTCCCCCTCCTCTCATTGGTCCTTCATCCGTATAATTATGTAAGAGACGCTTTATAACTAGCTTGTAACAAGAGCAGAAATTTAGTCTCATTTACGTTTATCGTCTGTAGTATGTATGTATGTATGTATGTATGTATGTATGTATGTATGTATGTATGGATGGATGGATGGATGGATGGATGGATGAATAGATGAGTGTACGTATGTCTGTCAGTAGGTTGTACGTATGTGTGTGTGTGAGTGTATGTGCATTTATGTCTATGTATATATCAATGATATATGGATGTATGCAAGTAGGTATGTATCTACGTATCTATGTATGTTCATATATGTATGTCCGTAGGTTTGAGTATGTATATATAAATTATATATATATATATATATATATATATATATATATATATATATATATATATATATATATATGTATATATATATATAAATATGCATATAGATTTTTAGGTATATATGTATATTAATGTATGTAGCTTATGTACGTATATATAAATGCATGTATATACGGATGTATATTTAATGTCTGCATATGAATATATATATGCACGCATACGCACACACACATTCGCACACACACACAAACACATAAATACACACACACAAACACAAACATACACACACGAATATCTGTTTTCTTTGAGATGTAAATCCTTCATGAAATTGAAACTGCTCACGACCAACAAACTGCGAAGTTTTAAAGTAAATACTTTTATAAATATGATCTCCTAGAAGGTCGTGCCCCAGCATGGCCATAAATCGATGACTGAAACCACCAAATGATTTAAAAACTACGTGTGTGTGTGTGTGTGTGTGTGTGTGTGTGCATACAAACAGACGTACATGCACACAGACAAACGCCACGTGTATACATGTTAAATTTGTTTATAGTGGCAGACATGACGCCCCAGCTTCAAAAAGTAAAAGAAACCATATACATGGTGAGATAAACATGCTTAGTGATCGATTTATGCCTTAAATGATAACAGAAACACACTCATTATATTATGTTATATTATATATATATATTATATATTATATATATATATATACATATATATATATATGTGTGTGTATATATACATTTCTGTACATATACACATAATACTCACACACACGAACATACACATATCTATATGGATTAAATATTTAATTCGCTCCAAGACTTATCTTTGAGTTCTTTATGGCAAATAGCCGGCCATTCAGTACCATTATATGTGTAATCTAATATATAACATAAATGTGTATGTGCGTGTGTATGTATG
>NC_043003.1:28284734-28287234 GCF_006345805.1 Octopus sinensis
AAATAAAAAGCATAACGATTAAGTACTTCAGCAGGAACAACACCTTATAAGAACCGTTTACACAATATCTTGGCGAACGATCGGAGACCTGAGCAAAGCCCTGTATTTTAACACATAAGTGTCTTCGAGAAATTTACTCTAATACAAAACATTTCATCTAGTTGACGTCAGAAAAATTTAGAAACTTTGAGAGAACGTGAAATAATTCCTTTTCGAACAGTAAAGCCCGAAGTAGATAAAGCTATAAATAACAACGTGTAAATATTGGGTTAAAAACTAAAGGTTTTTTAATATAATATTTACATGTAATTTTATCTGCTTTGAGTTCCCCCGTTCAAAAAACAATTATTACAAATTGAGCCGTTCGACGGGTGTATATACATTATAAATATTATACACATCGGTATTTCTCTCTATGACGGTTTCATATGTCTAAGCTAATTTAATTCTAAGTTGGTTAACTTTTTTACAAATTAATAAATGCTTTATTTCTCGATTTCTGTATCATAACAAACAAATGTTTTCGGCTTAGCTCAGAACGCCCAGGGTATTTGTCACTGAGGTGACAGAATTAAGTTGAAACATCATGTCTGGCGATCCACAGGCGTTCTGAGTTAATCACCGAATTTTTAAGGCACAAGTCTCTTTGAGAAATTTTTGCTGTAACAAAATATTACAATTAGTGCTGTTTCGTATTTATATACAAAGTATAGAAGTGTATAAACAGAGGTATTTCACTCTAATGCTGTTTTAGCTGTGTATATTTAATCTAATTCTAGCTTGACCAATTTTTGAACAAATCAGTAAATGTTCCACATCATTTTCTTTTTCTTCTTGCTTCAGTCATTTGACTGCAGCCATTCTTGGGTACCGCCTTAAAGAGTTCTTAGTTGAACAAATTGACCCCAACTGATTTCTATATCGAAACCAGCAAGCATTTTCTGCTTAGCTCAGAATGTTCGAGGGATTCGTCACTGAGGAGACCAACTGAAGTTGAAACACGATCTCTGGTGAACCACAGGAGTTCTGATCAAAGTCCTGTGTTTTTAACATACAAGTCTCGTTGAGAAACTTTCTCTCAGTGAAAATATTACATCATAATTGTTATACAGACCGATATTTTAATATGAGGCTGTTTCAAGTGTGTATATTAGGATCGTTTTTTGTTTTTGTTTGTTTTCGGACATTAACAGCAGAACTGGAAAAAAGGTAAACGCAATAGAATTGAGATACTACAGACGACTCCTAAGTATCTTGTATAAAGAACACGTAACGAATAATGAAGTGATAATGGGGAAAACCCAGGCTATTAGATCACACAAGCATCTGGTGACAATTCTAAAGACATGGAAACTGAAATGGTATGGCCATGTAGCAAGAAGCTCTGACGAATGGAAGGTAGACGAAAGCAATGCAGATCAAAGAAAAGATGGAATTGTAACATCAAAGAGTGGACAGGCTCAATTTCGCCGACCAACAAAGGACAACAGGAGAGCAAGGGAAGTGGGGAAATCTGGTGTGACGTCATCAACAAATGTCCCACCGACCATGCAGTCAAGGAATACGGTAGGATAGGATAGTTTGTTTTTAGCACAAAGACTTCGCTGGATTCCTTCGTGTCACATTCATGGGAGCAATAATATTCGTAAACGCTCACCCCGACAAAACAAACACTCCAAAATTATTCCTTATTAGTTTAACTATTAGTCTTAACTCATTTGGTAAAGCCTAGTTTTATCTTATATTTTCATGAGAGCTTTGCAATAAGAAAACCATTAAAGATGAAGACAAGAAGAGGGACGACGACGACGACGACAACAACAACAACAATAACAACAACAACAGTAACAAAAAAAGACGAAACAACGAAGCAGCAAACCTCTGGATGATACTCCTGTCTGTTAGAAGCGGCAGATAAATCTCTCTCATGTTTCACACAACCGTCTTAAATAAGGAGAGGTTACAGTATAACGTTGCCCTTCGGTTATTCAGAAATCCCTTTAGGATTTCAATAACATACCAAATAAAATGCTAAAGGGAATTTTGAATCGCTCTGAATACTTATTACAAAAAATAGATGCGGCAAAACCCCCGCTCAGATTCACCATATATGATAAACGCGTCTACAGTAAGTGCACGATATCCATCAGCTCAGGCCCTAATATCATAGTAATATGATATTTACTACGTTATATGCCCACGGGCATATGGCGTAGTGGTTAAGAGCGCGGGCTACTAGCCCCAAGATTCCGAGTTCGATTCCAAGCAGTGACTTGAACAATAACAATAATAATAATAATAAGAACGTCGAAAAATACCTTAGGAATGAGAACCCAGGTTCGAAATTTCCCCAAGACACCTGAAGAAGGCTGGAGGGTATATCAGCCGAAACGTTGTGTTAACAACAAACAAGATGAGGACAAATATCTGTCGAATGTAAATAATGTAAATAATGTAAATAAGGTACATAATTCTTCATCTCTTAAATATAGAACTGTAT
>NC_043003.1:28297234-28307234 GCF_006345805.1 Octopus sinensis
ACCAGGAGTGGCGGATGGGGGCTTAGTGGAAAAGGAGGTCATTGAGATGTGACATGAGTAGATTAGTGGTAGGTTTGAGGTGAGCTGAGCGGAGGCAATTGAATAGTAATTATTGCAAGTAATTCAAACCGGGCGAAATGCGTAGCCGTATTTCGTCTGTCTTTACGTTGTGAGTTCAAATTCCGCCGAGGTCGACTTTGTCTTTCATCCTTTCATCCTTAAGTACCAGTTACGCACCGGGGTCGATATAATCGACTTAATTCGTTTGTCTGTCCTTGTTTGTCCCCTCTGTGTTTAGCCCCTTGTGCGTATTAAAGAAATAGGCGTCAAATTTATAAGGCGGCGAGCTAGCAGAAACGTTAGCACGCCGGGCAAAATGCTTAGCGGTATTTCGTCTGTCGTTACGTTCTGAGTTCAAATTCTGTCGAGGTTGACCTCGCCTTTCATCCTTTCTGCTGGGAGCAGAGGTAGAAACTTGGAGTGGCAGAGCGGCAGATAGGTTGTGGATACACAAGACGTAGAAGGATGAATGTAACGAGGGCTGGAATCTGAGGTAGAAGAGGTGGAACGGTTCCAGAGTGGCCGATGTAGGTAAACAAGAATAAACGTAACATGGACTGAGAGCAGAAGCAGAAGCAATGGAACGGCTGATAGGATGTAAGTACACAAGAATGTACGTAACATGGGTTCAAAGGCGGCGAGTTGGCAGAAACGTTAGCACGCCGGGCGAAATGCGTAGCCGTATTTCGTCTGCCGTTACGTTCTGAGTTCAAATTCCGCCGAGGTCGACTTTGCCTTTCGTCCTTTCGGGGTCGATAAATTAAGTACCAGTTACGCACTGGGGTCGATATAATCGACATAATCCCTTTGTCTGTCCTCTTTGTGTTTAGCGCCTTGTGGGTAATAAAGAAATAGGTATTTTGTCTGCTGTTATGTTCTGAGTTCAAATTCCGCCGAGGTCGATTTTGCCTTTCATCCTTTCGGGGTCGATTAAATATATACCAGTTACGCACTGGGGTCGATATAATCGACTCAATTCGTTTGTCTGTCCTCGTTTGTCCTCTCTGTGTTTAGCCCCTTGTGGGTAGTAAAGAAATAGGTACGTAACATGGTTTGAGCGCAGACGCAGAAGCGGTGGAACAGTGGCAGAACGGCAAATGGGATGTAGGTGCACAGGCATGCACGTAATAGTTGTGGTTGAGTGGTTGGGTGGGTAAAGTAAATAAAATATCTAGTGAAATTTAAAAACAAAAAAACGCCAATAGAGTGTATGCAAATAATTGTTGCAGCAGTCTGTGCAACAAGCGCTCATGTGCACACATATGCACACAGCAAACACCAACTTAGCAACTGCCGAGAAACTGCGTATATTTGCATATTATACATCAATATATGAATGCTGATGCAACACATCGCCGCAGTCGCAGTGGTAGTTGTGCATGTATGAGAGACATAAAGGCTGATCAATAAGCTGATTGCACCATACATGATGCAACTGCACCATCGACGGCGTTGCACGTTGCTGGGCAACGGGACGAGGGACACTGGCAGTTTCACTTCATCAACGGTCGTTGTTGTTTTGTTGTTTTGGTTGTAGTTGTTGTAGTTGTTGTTGTTGTTGGTAATGCTATTGTAATTGTTATTGTGGGTGTTGTTGTGGATGTTGTCATTGTAATTGTTATTGGTGATGTTGTGTTTGTTATTGTTATGGCTGTTGTGATTGTTGCTGTTGTCATGATTGTTGTTGCTATTGTTGTAGTTATTTTAGTTGTTCTTCTAGTTATAATTGTGGTTATGATTTTTGTTGTTTTTGTTATTGTTCTTTTTGACTCTGTTGTCATTTTTTACGGTTTCCGTTATCTTTGTCGATGTTTTTAATAATGATGATGATGTTGATATTGATGATGCTGTTGTTATTGTTGTTTCTTAACAACAGATCAACTCTGAACCACATAATCAAATGTGCTCCCATCACGACAGTCTCTTCTTTTCAGAAGTCTGCTCAGCTAGGACCTACCTGAGGTCAAATAACGACAGATACTATAAAAAAAAATAAAATAAAACACTTATTTTCTATATTTTTTTCCCAAATTTTAACTTTAAACAGCAGTTTTGTGTAACGTTCCAAGTAATTAGTGAGTTTTTAATTTGATCTCTGGTGTGTACTGCAAAAAAAAAACCCTCTTAAAAATCTGAGTATCACCTGTGCAGAATATTATTTGAAAATGATTTAGCTGTTAAATCTTGCAGGGTAAGTGGTCCTTTGAGTATTTCATTAACTCTTTAGATAACAGAGTGCTGTTTGAAGATGATTTAGCTGATATGTCTAGCATAGCAAGCAACACAGTAGAAGAACTTTCATTGACTCTTATATGCTTCCACCTTCCCTTAGATTTTTTTTTAGATAAAAGTTTGATTTAGGTTTAGAGTTGACTTAGTTACTACATCCAGCAGGGCAAGTAATCTCTTATAAGGATTCTCATTGGCTCGTATGTTCTTCCATATTCATTTTTCTTTTATATAAAAGAAAGTTTTTTGAGGATGATTTAGCTACAATGACTAGCGACCAGCGATCACGTAGAGGACCTCTCATTGGCTCGTATGTTCTTGCATGAATTCAAAAATATTTTTTAAACAATAGAGTGTTATGTGAGAATGATTGAGCTGTTATATCTACGGCCAAGCTTTCGAGGTTTTGTTATTGGACATTATGCCTTTTCTTGTAATCTGAAGGTAATATCGGTATTATTACAGGCAGACCGAGCATCGCTCGATGGGTCGTGTGTTGTTCTTTCATTTAGATGTTGGGATAGAAACTAAAAGAAATTTGGCCTCTGGAAAAACACTCCTAGTTAGGAGGAAAGGCAGGATCCCTGACCTTTCACAAAGCCGCCGAGACTTGAAGGACAGAGAGACGAAAGGAGGAAGATATCCTGAAACCTGACACCTGACCTGAATACCTTGCAACCGAGTTGATGTTGTAGTTGAAGCTGATGTCGTAGATGTAGCTGTTGTTTTGTCTCAAGTTGGCCCTGATCCGGCAGATCTATGGTTTAGACGCATTCCAACAGGTGCCACCCGGTACTTTGTGTATGTGTATAGTATCTCTAAGGCTGTATCATCCAATTCCACCTAACCTTTATGAAGAACGCAAGGTATTATCTGAGAGTGATTTGGCTGTTGTTTCTAGCATAGAAGCTCCATCGTTGGGTTGCTTTAAATGTTTGAAAAGGAAAGCAAATCTGTATGTATGTATGTATATACTTACAGATATATATTTCTTGCAACGTCGGTACCACTTTGTACCCTCTGTCACTTTAGTGACGTCTATAAATTTGCCTTTAGGTTGTTAAATTACTAATAAGCCACCCATATTATATATGTATATATATATATATATATATATATATATATATATATACTATGTGTGTGTGTGGTGTGTGTGTGTGTGTGTGTGTGTGTGTGTATGTATATATATGTATGTATTTATGTATGTATATTTATATATGTATGTACATATACATATATATGTATATATATATGTATCTATGTATTAATATATATGTATATGTAATATATATATACATATAGATATATAATATATATAATATATATATATATATATATATATAATATAATATATATATATATATACATATATATACGGGCTAAAACATTTTAAGGATATATATATATGTATATATGTATATATATATATATATATATAGTATATATACATATATGTATATACATAGATATCTGTATATATATATATATATTATATTATATATATGTAATATATATATATATGTATATATGTATATTTATATATATGTATATATACATATATGTATATATACATACATATCTGTATATATATATATATATATATACACATACACGTCCACACCCATCTTCCGTTACATTACATAATCAAAAGAAATATGTGACCTAATAGCAACTAAAATGTTAACGAAAAAAGGATAATCTTTCCTCTTCCCATGTCTGTATGGACAGTATTTGAACAATGTATTTTAGGGTCTCCCTCGGTCAAGGTCGACCATACATCTATATACGTCATGTGCAGGCCTAGGCAAGAATTCTTTTCCCCCTTTTGGTGGAGGAGACAGGCAGTTTCCTATGAAGAACAAGTCCCCCTTCATTTTCATAATACCAAATATTTATCCAAAGGAAAGGCTGCCGACTATGGTGTCGATATAGCTAAGCACTGGTGTCGTCGCAGACGTTGCTATTGAAACTTAGGACCGAAAGAATTACAAGGTGCAGTAGAAAAACATCCCATATTTTACTCGGTCACTACTGTAGCACTAGTAAGGTTAGACATATAGTAATGGTATCTTCTTTTAATTACATACATGCATATCGTGCGTTTGCTGCTGAAACATTTATCAAGAAGGGTGAATCCGTGTTTTTTGGCCGCACTCTGTATTACAAAATTTATCGCAAGATCCTTTAATAATTGCGTCAGTTCACATTCCTAGATTAGTCGTATATCGGACCCGGGAGGATAAAAATCAAGGTTGACCTCGGTGGAAATTGAACTCAAAACGCAGATAGTAAAACAGAAAAACATCGCGTGGTATTCTAGCCAATACTGTAACGACTCTGCTAAATTGCCACTATATGGGTTGGGTTACGACTATTATCTGAAGAAGTTTGTGTTACTATGCATTTATGCTTGACTTCTATCATAACATCAACCTTGCAGAACTGGATTCCATTTGTGCAGTATTAGTGTATAAGGAGTCTATCTTACAAATAAATGTTTCCTAGCATCCAAACCTCCAGAATACCTTCTAGAGACTATTAAACTAGTTTACTGTATCGAATATCTTCTTGACGTCAACGAAGACGTCATTCAAATGCAGTGTTTTGTCCCACAGGTTTTCCTGGGTCTATCGAACACATATTGCCATATATATGACTCTTCTGACCATTAAACTTTTCACATAGAGTTTCAGATAGGACTTCTATTCTGATTTTCTATTTCAGTCTTTTAAACAATACGCTTGTGATGATCATCGCCTCTAAAGGGTGTAGAGAAAATTCTCAATAATTCCTCGCTTTCACACCTATGTCTCTCCCACCATTTGCAGAGGAAATTGCAAGGGTTCAGTGAATTCTTGTGACAGTGTGACCACAAAGTTCACCTTCAAAATTAACATCCGAGAATCTAAAGTTATTTATTAGCCAAATTCTGATTCGAACTAAGTAGCACACTTCAACCGATCGCGATCGAAAGACAGAACATTGTAGAGGCAAGCGACTTTAACCTTTTGGGTAAGTACCAATCGTTAATGGACGGTAGGTTCAATACATAATTGGCGGTAGGATGAGCAAAGTTAGGTTGGCATTCTGAAGGTTGAGAAAATAATTATTTTTCATTAACTAATTTCGTAGTTCATATAATCTGTATTTACAAAGCATTTTGCTTTTTTTATGTCACCCATTTCAGTTTTTGATGAATCTGAAACTCTTCCTGTCTGTAACCAATTATTAATTACTTCTAGATATCTTCCTAATGCTCATGTTAACACTAAATTAACTGTGTCTAATTAGTTTTCAAGGAATGTGACATTTCGAGAAAAAAAATAAAGCTAAAACAAAAAGAGGATAGGGAGAAATTAAGAAAAAAAAATGTTTATAATTAATCATTTATGATTTTTTGGTGTTATTAACTCCATTAATAGTAGGGTGGAGACATACAGGTCTTATAAAGGGGTTGGGGGTCAACCAGTTCATCGGTTTGGGACCCAAAGCCAAAAAAGCCCTTATATATCTGATGACCCCTTCCAAAAAAAAAAAAAAAATCATAGCTCCATTGAATTTCGATAGGATTTTCTCTTTCACCCCAACTGGGCCTGGAAGTAGTCATATTCAGCTCTTGAAACTTCTTTTATGGGCCCTGGACGCACAGAGCTTCAGTTAATCAAGCAAGGAATAGACTGCGTTAAGACAGAAGCACCTAAGTATTTCACGGCCAGACGTTATTTAATCCCAGGTTAGCCCTGGTATAGCTGATACATCTATGATCAAAGGGGTTCCAGATAAGGAGTTTGCAAACCCAGTGCCCAAAATATACTTCCAGTTTCATACCTACTCTCGTTGGAGCAACAAAATGTGTGCAACACTTATGGTTGAAGTTGGATTCTTGGGGAGAAAAGGCAAATCTTTAATCCGTACATTATAAAGGATCACAATAAATGGGACGACCTTCTTAAGATTTAAAGGATGAAGAATAAAGCAAGATGCTTTCCTTCATAACCTTGTGCAAAGATGGCGGCCGGGCAAAATTTGATATTTTATCAAGCCTCTTAGTTACAGGGACGTAAACAAGCCAACACTGGTTGTCAAGTGGTGTGGGAAGACAAACGCTCGTAAATACATACATATATATACATACATACATTCATATGTAGATGACGATACATCGGAAGATTCCATACAGTTTCCTATTTCTTTATTGTCCACAAGGGGCTAAACATAGAGGGGACAAACCAGGACAAACACGGAGATTAAGTCGATTACATCGACCCCAGTGCGTAACTGGTACTTAATTTATCGACCCTCGAAAGGATGAAAGGCAAAGTTATAATTTCACCTCAGAACGTAACGGCAGACGAAATACCTATTTCTTTACTACTCACAAGGGGCTAAACACAGAGAGGATAAACAAAGACAGACAAACGGATTAAGTCGATTATATCGACCCCAATGTGTAACTGGTACTTATTTAATCGACCCCGAAAGGATGAAAGGCAAAGTCGACCTCGGCGGAATTTGAACTCAGAATGTAACGGCAGACGAAATACCGCTAAGCATTTCGCCCGGCGTGCTAACGTTTCTGCCAGCTCGCCGCCTTCTATACAGTTTCCGTCTACCAAATTCACTCAAAAAAGTATTGGTCGGCCGGGTGATATAGTAAAAAACAAAAAAGGGTGCCCAAATGGGTACTTACTCTGTATGCCATGCAGAGTGACTGAACTTGAAATCATGTTGTTGGAAAAACTTCTTTACCGCACAGCCATGCTTGCGCTTATCTGAAGAAAGTTACATTAACTAAATTGCACGGCAGGGTGTGATTTGAGGTAAGTATTTGGCTGTTATTTCTTCTAGGTCAAGAAACCACGTAGAGATTGATTCTGGGTTTGTCACGACAGAATAGGCAAATATGGGATACGCCCACCAGTTTTTACCTACCCCACCCTTTTTTCACTGATTTCCGCCAGATGCAGTTGGTAATAAAGTTTACCCCTTAGTACCCGACTGACACCATGTACCCGATGACACATCTACACTGCAGCTGCTACAGAGACGACTGGAATGAGTATGTTGGTAGTGGTGACGGCGGTGATGGTTGTGACGGTGATAGTAGAGATGGAGGTGACAGAGATGATGATGGTTGTGGTGATGGTGGTGATGGCGGTGGTAGTGGTGATGGTAAAGAAAATGATGATGGTGGTGGTGATGGTGGCGGTAATGGTAAAGTAAGTGATGGTGCCCATGTTAATAGTAGTGATATTAGTTATGTAGTAATTATAGTCATGGTGGTGATAGTATAGTAACACTAGTCATGGAAGTGGTGGCGGTGATATCAATGTGTTAATGATGGTGGTGACGGTATGTTTATTGTTGTTGTTGCCGTAACTGTTGTTCTTGCTGAAGTTGTTGAGGAATGTCGACAACCCACTCCGAAATGCACGCACACACGCGCATACACGTACACACACACACACACACACACACACACACGCACGTGCGGGAATACACACATACATGCACATGCACGCACGCAACACGCATAAGGTGTCGAAACCATAAAAATCCATAGTAAGATAGCGTCTGAGGGGTGTTTTTCTTTCGTTTATTTCATTTATGTATTCTCATCATTTGTGCTTTATTTCATACAATTATGAAATCGACGCACAAAGTATGATTTTGCACAACTCTTTTCCCAACCACGAAAACGAGGTCAGTCGCATAATTTTGAGGTCTTTAGATCAACTCTGCCTGAACAATATGTTTTCCACAGAGCATAATGAGAAAATGAGGGAATGAAACTTCGAAGATATACCATCAACTTCATTTGTATTATTTAGTACATAATCTTTTAATGTGAAGTATGTTTGTCTGTGTTTTGCGTAGCGCAGAGTTGCCTCTGATGTAGCAGAGCCATCACATAGTTTTTTGTAAATCTGTGTCTTTCTTTTGATGAAAAGGTGTGCTCTAAGAAAGATTTGGCTGCTATTTATAGTAGCTCAAGTTACCACAAAGACACCTGTGTGTGTGTTTTGTTGTGGTGAAAAAAATACTTTTTCTCAGAATTTTTGCGCAATAATTTTTAAAGAAATCTGGATACCTTTCTTACTACTGATCATTCAACTTCAAATTACAATTGTTAATTGTTGGAAGTGAAGTAGACTGCGATGTACATATAGTGTTATCGTATAGAGCAGAAGTTCAATACGAAGTTTTGAACTCATTATCTTGTGGTTAGTAATCCATTACCTTAAATTTGTAGCCATTAAGTCTTTAAACATTATTTTAGTGGGTTTAGTCTTTCGACTGTCGCCATGATGGTATATCACCTTCAAAAATTTAATTGATCATACTGACCTCAGTACGTATTTCAATCTGGTATTTATGTTATAGAACTCTGCTTGGTGAATTGCTGAGACATAGTGGGACACAATACTCGATTTAACAACAAATGAAAACACACACACACACACACATACACGTATTAGGTGCAAGATTGACCGAGTGGTTGAGAAGTTTGCTTCCCAACCACATGGTACCATTGTTCAGTCCCTCTACATGGTACCTCGGGCAAGTGTTTTCTACTATAACCCTAGGCCAACCACAGACTTGTAACTGAATTTGGTAGACGGAAATTGCAGCGTTGTTCATTAGAAAATGACCGAAAACATGTTTATAAAGAAGAGTTGTTTGCTTCATAATCCTCATGTGCCGATTCTGCCGATACAAAAGGAAGAAATAATACTATGTGACTGTAGGTTATAACACCCGGGCAACGCCGGAGTGCATTGCTAGTGTGTGTGTATATATATATATCTATATAGCCGTACATACACTCACACACAAACATATACAGGGTTGGTCAAAAGTCCCCTGACAGTAAATCAAAACCCACGTTATTCCAAGATTAAAACAAAAAAATTATTTCATATGAGACTTCACTAATAAATAGACAAATGTTGAAAAAAAAAAAATGATGATTTTAACTCGCAGCATTCAATTTTCAAACATTCATAATTGGAATGAAATGAATAACTAAATTTGAATATTAAGTATTTATGGACTTTTGGTCACCCTGTATATATAATATATAGTACATATATGAAATATCGATACGTAAGCCCGATAAGCTAAGAGGAAACGAATGACTTACCAAGAACTCCAGGTGGACAGGGTTGAATGTCGTGATACCCAACCTGTGTGCCAAACCATAAGATGCCACTGCCATTGAAGGAATCAACTTCTTCAGGACAATGTAATGTATCTGAAAATAGTAAAAATATTTGCAATATAACATGAGTTATCAAGGAACAATATTCAGCTCAAAAGTTTTCGGTCAGATTTTTTAAAACTTTTACTTGCTTCAATCATTGGGCTGCGGTCATGCTGGGGCAGTGCCTTGAAGTGTTTTTAGTCGAACAAATCGCTCCCAGTACTTGTCTATTTTAAAGTCGGGTATTCATTCTATCGAACTCTTTTGCTGAACCGCTAGATTACAGGAAAGTAAACAAACCAGCATCGGTTGAGACATAGAAACACAGAGGCACACATACTCACACACTCTCTGTTCCCCTCTCTGCCTTTTTTTTTCTTCTCTCTCTCTCTCTCTCTCTCTCACACACACACACAACATACACACACATCTTCCATACAATTTCCGACTACCAAATCCCCTCAGAAGGCACTAGACGACCCGGGACTATAGTAGAAGACACTTTCT
>NC_043003.1:28309734-28317234 GCF_006345805.1 Octopus sinensis
AAATTTCCCTGACAATGCTTTGTTATACCCGAGGCACTTCTTGAATACTTTTGTCCAAGATTAATATACAGCCATATCGAAACCGAAACCACGCGTCTGCAAAACCAACCAGCTAACCGCATGACCATGACCACGACATAGAAAATAAGTTTACCACCCAAATATACCACCCAAAATCTGCAAGAGCTGAAGCAAACATTGGCCAATATCCTACAGAAACCAGATTGTAAAGATATGAAAGAAAATAAGAGCATCTGTTTAATATCTTTGCCGTTATCAACTTTGTATAGAGCGAGGTAGTTTGAATTTCGGGCAAGGTTTTGCAACATTATGTAACATAATAAGAATTGTTGGTGTTGTTTTTGTTTCTTTACTGGTGTATACTTAATTTTCATTCATTTTGTTAACCCTTATTTTCAGAAATTGCTGATTGAAAAAAGAAAAGGAAATCCACAAGAACTAGAAAAGAAACCGTTTGATTCAACGAGGGAGCCACTTGGCAATAACAGCCAAATCTCCCTAAAAAAAAAAGAACGAAAAATCCAGCGCCCGTTCGTGAATATTATGCATAGGCGTATAGAATATATGATGTGCCCGCTCACGCGCGCGCGCATACACTCTCACACACGTACACATCAAAAACAGGATTAAATGTTCTTCCCAGGCAGCAGGCTCGTGTAGTCAGTCCACGAGTTCAGTGGCGTATATACTACCTTCCAGAACGGGATGCCGGATCGTCGTAAGAATATACCTACATATACACATATGTATATATGGTTAATCCAAACAAGAAAACACAAAAAAACAACAACGCGAGGACGTGGAACAAATATAGTATTATTGGATGCTTAGGAAAGAAGGGAAGAAGGAGGGTTTAACGTTTCGAGCGGAGCTCTTCGTCGGAAACATAGAAGGAAAGATCCCGAGAAGGGAAGAGAGAGGAAAAAAATCGCCAACGGTATATATATGTATATATATGTGTGTGTGTGTGTGTGTGTGTGTGTGTACATATATGTATATATACATTTTTTGAACTGACACTCCAACGGTTACGATTACGAGTGTTCCAGTTGATCTGATCAACAACCTGCTGGTGAAGTTAGCGTGCAAGTGGCTGAGCACTCCACAGACCAGTGTACCCTTAACATAGATCTCAGAGAGATTCACAGTGACACACTGAATGTGACAAGGCTGGCCCTTTGTATAACATGTACTACCAATTTTTGCCAGCTAAGTGAACTGGGGCAATAAGGAATAAAATATTTTGCTGAAGGATAAACGCGCCGCCGAGAATTGAACTCATGTCCTTACGATCGTGAGCCGAATACCTTAACCATCTCTACACACACCTACATACATACATATATACATACATACATACATACATACATACATACATACATACATACATATATACATACATACATACATACATACATACATACACACACATACACACAGAAGCACAGACACACAGACATACACACATATGTATAGTCACATATTTATATACATACACACATATTTGTATAACCACATACACTTATATACATGCATATATACATGCATATATACATGCATACTTACTAATATACATGCATACATATTTATAATATATATGAGTGTGTGTGTGCATGTGTGTGTATGTATGTATGTATGTATGTATATATGTGCGTGTGCATACCTGATTAAAAACTGAGAAAGCAACAATTTAAGGCAATGAAAAATATATAGAAGTGTGGTATATGCTTATTCAGATGAAGGAAGTTACATGACAACACGTATTTCATTCGCCTTTCGAGAGTATCAGACTGCACGCCATAGAATTCAGGTTTTATACATGCGCACCAACATACACACATACATACATACATACATACATACATACATACATACATACATACATACATACATACATACATACAATACATACATACGTACATACATACATACATATATATATATATAATAAAGTATGTGATTGAGTATTATCTGGTAATTGATATTTGATTTAGATGTATTTCTCCATTTTCTTATCTTGTATATATATACATACACATGTATATATATATATATGTATATTTATACACATACGCCTCCACACGCCTACGCACACACGCAAAAACAAAAACACAAACGCACACACACACTCTACACACACACAGATACACACACATATCAGGCTGAGTAAAAGCAATGTTTAGAAACATGAAATTCTTCACAATATATTTCAACAATGAGTGGTAGTCGGTAGGAGAAAGGTCTGGGGAATAAGCTGGGTGGGGAACAACTTCATAGCCAAGTTCCCTCAACTTCTGGAGCGTCATTAATGAAACGTGTGGTCGAGCATAGTCATGAAGAATGATTGACCCTCTTCTGTTGACCAATCTAGGATAGAGGAGTAGCAGTTTTACGTTCATTTTGGCAATTTCATGGCAATATGTTTCTGCAGTAATGGTTTTTCTGAGATTTAAGAAGTTATAGCGGATGAGTCCAGCAGTACACCACTAAACAGTCACCATAACCCGCTTTTTGAAGAGCTCGGGTTTAGGGAGTTTCCGATGCTTCATTTTGGTCCAACCACTGCGGAGAACGTTTTTTATTACTGTACAGAATCCACTTTTCATCGCAAGATATAATAGGGTCGAGAAATGGATCAGTTTGGTTACGGAGAAGCTACAAGCAAATTTCATATCTGCGCATTTTCTGGTTTTCATTCAAATTGTGTGTTATCCATTTGTTGAGGTTTTTGATATTTTGATCGCATGCAAATGGTTGCAGGTAGTTTTCTGGCTAACCTGAAGTTCTTTTGCAAGTTCTCAAGTGGTTTTACGTGGATCTTTCTCAATAACGGTCTTTAATTGACCGTCATCGATGATAGGTGGGCGTCCACTACGTTCACAATCTTCAAGGCTCAGGTCTCCACTGCGAAATCGTTTAAACCATTTTCGAGCTGACCACTCACTGGCCATTTCCTTATCAAACGTTGCGTTGATATCGTGAGCAGTTTCAGCTACTTTATTTACTTTTTTGAAGTTGAATAGCAAAATTGCTCGAATATTGTGCTTTGGCAGTAAATAAATAAAAAAATTTACGGAAATTAACGAACTCCGGATGATGAAATCACATTCAGTTAAAAATATTTCTAAACGATTAAAATATTGTGTACGTCAAAAGTTTACGTTCTTTTTTCTTAGAAAGCTTGAAACTATGTGTGTGTATATGTCACAGATAGTGGACCTGTGTCTGTGTTGATTGACAAGCCATGACATTCATTATATGTGTGTGTATTCTGTATGTCTGTTGACGTCACGGAAGCCATGTTTATTTTCGTCAAGAAATAGCAAACAAAAATTGTTTTTAATCTTTAAAATAGAGGTCAAAATATCACAAAAATTTGTACTGCCAAAGGTAGGTATGGAAATAAATATGTAAAAAATATATAAAGAAAAATATAGTATTTCTGAGATATTTCAGGTACACACAAACATCTCTAGAGCTTTAGTATTATATATATATATATGTGTGTGTGTGTGTGTGTGTGTGTGTGTGTGTATGTATGTATGTTTCTGTCTGTACATATAGAGCTAGAAATATTTTCTTCTAATGCTAGAGCTGCAATTAAATAATTGCATGAAGAACATGAAAAACAGCAACAAAGATATTGAAGTGTTACCTTCGAAATATTTAACAATTGTGATGTTTCGAGTAAAATATTCCTAATCACAGTTTTAAGGGAATAACATTGAGAAAACGAATAACTAAATTCCTAATAACTAAAACACACAGATACACAAACATAGGCGCAGGAGTGGCTGTGTGGTAAGTAGCTTGCTAACCAACCACATGGTTCCGGGTTCAGTCCCACTGCGTGGCATCTTGGGCAAGTGTCTTCGGCTATAGCCCCGGGCCGACCAATGCCTTGTGAGTGGATTTGGTAGACGGAAACTGAAAGAAGCCTGTCTTATATATATATTATATGTATGGTTGTGTGTGTGTTGTGTGTCTGTGTTTGTTCCCCTAGCATTGCTTGACAACCGATGCTGGTGTGTTTACGTCCCCGTCACTTAGCGGTTCGGCAAAAAGAGACCGATAGCATAAGTACTGGGCTTACAAAAAGAATAAGTCCCGGGGTCGAGTTGCTCGACTAAAGGCCTTGCTCCAGCATGGCCGCAGTCAAATGACTGAAACAAGTAAAAAGAGAAAGAGAGATATATATATCTGGTAAATTGGACCGTGGCATGATTTGGACTTAGAACCTAAAAGCAGGCTCATAAATTGTAGGGCTCTTTAACCAATGTGCTAATCGGTTGGCCAATCCAACGCAATAGGAACACAATTAAATTACTAGAGAAATCCTTGGACATAAAGCTTATACCAGCATATAACAAGTATGCCATAACGTTTTGTTAACACACACAGCTGCCTGCTGTAGATAAAATAATAATAATAATAATAATAACGAGACGATGTTGACGATGATGATGATGATGATGACGACGACGACGACGATGATTTCTTATTAACAGCTATAATTATAACGGCAGAAACAGTGATAATAGGAAAGACGGTGGAAAAATGATTACTTCTGATGCATATCAACAGCGAGAATAAGAGCAACAACAACAACAACAACAGCAACAATAAAAATAACAATGGCGACGGTGATGGCGTGCGTTCATGATGTTGATAATGATAACGGCGACGACGTACATACACACACAGACACACGCACATATATACATATACGTATGTGTATATGTATGTATATACATAACAATATAACCACTTATTCTGTTTCTTTATCTCCAACGAGATTTATCCCTGCCATACACATTAGTGGTAAGTAATATATAGCTTCCTGTGTGTGTGTGTGTGTGTGTGTGTGTGTGTGTGTGTGTGTGTGGTGTGTGTGCGTGTGTGTGTCTGGCGTGTGCACCTCTGTATTTATATATATACATATATATACCTATACATACATACGTATATATATATATATATATATATATACCTATACATACATACGTAATATATTAATATATATACCTATACATACATACATACATACATACATACATACATACATACATATATATATATATATATATATATATATATATATATACCTATACATACATACACACTATATATATATATATATATATATATATTATATATACAATATAATATATACATAGACATAACATGCATGCATACATACACATTGCATACATCTCTATGTATATACATAGCTATGTTAGCATCATTATTCTCCCTCGATATATATACACATACACACACACACACATTATACATTCAGACATACACATACATACTTGCACATACACACACACATATACATACGAATGCCCAAACATATATAGCTTCCCCAAAATTCTTTCAGATCTTCAAAAACACTCTCTACTCTGCTTCCGTCCCAGAATAAGAACTGTATTTGAAGAGGCTGTTGCCTATTTCTTCTTTATCGGTCTAAACCTGAAGTAGATTAGGGTTTCTGGAACAAAGACATACACCACCATCTACCTCACACCTCTTGCAAAAATTTTGTTTAAAAAATCATGTACATGCATAATAACAAATAATTACAGGCAGAGCTATTTTCTAGGCACACACACACACACACACACACACACACACACAATACACGTACATATAGCTGATGAGGCTTAAGACAAGATCCTCTTAAATTTTCTTTTGTCTATTTTGTCAAAAATGTTATTTACCACATGGGTGGTTGATGGAAGAACAAGAAATGAGCAGATGTCGGGGTTTATATTGAAATCAAACGGATGATAAAGACAAGAAGTGAAATGAAAGTATAAGCAACATATAAAGTTCTGTAATGTCCCTGGAGGAAAAGCCCCACCACGGCCTATCAAAACCCAGATCGAGAGTATTCTGAATTTCAAGTTTGTTACTCTCCCCAATTTGCAATTTTCTTGGGCAAGCAAGTACTCTCCTTTGTAACACATCTCTCCCATGCTGTTTTCTTTTCCAGACGTCGACGTATTCCTCCTGTAGTGGGACATAGACACTAACGGAATAACATGCAAAGACTATTTGTTTGCTGTATCTCTTTGTTTAATTATATTTGCTTATTTTTTTTTGTCACGCAAAAGAAAAGAGACCAAAATCTCTTGGGCAACAGTTTTTGTAAATATTTTCGGTGTTCCGTCTTTTAATGCCTGACTGCTCTCTTGAAGCTATATTACAGTACTTGTAAACAATACATTTTGTTTGCTAAAATATAAATAAATGGCTAAAAACTGAAAATACTTTTGATAGGCAACGGTGGTGCTTTTCCTTCAGGGAGATTATAGAATTTTATTTATTGTTTATAATTTTACTTTATTTTTATATTTTTATCATTTTTATATTTTTCAGTGTAAATGAGAATAATAATAACATCAGCAACAACAAAAACAAACAAACAAACAACAACAACAACAGCAACAACAACAACTAAAATAATAATATTAATAACAACAATAATAATGATAAATGCCCTGATGCAGTACCAGGCAGAGGCTATCGTGGCTTCTGATCTTAACTGATTGGAAGTGTTATCATGTACATTGTTTTGTCGTGCTATAAAAGATGGGCTACAGCAAATATTCTGCTCAATACCACAGATTTGCTTGTCAGTTGTTTGAGCTTAACCAGTTGAGCATGTCCCTTAGTGGCTGACGATATGTGCATCTCTGAGCAGAAGTAGTGGGGGAACATCATAGCCATTTGTTGAGATGGATTCTTTGGGGTTTGAATAATTCGCCTCTGGAAACATGGGTAGTTCTTTCAACATCCTTAAACAACCCTTATTCAGGGACCTTTTGAGCGGGATGGGCTACTCAACCTAAAGAAAATTCTAACTGAGCCCCACCTGCAAGGTCATGTGCTGTTTATCTTGATATGAGATCACCATGTCGCGCACATATGGTTGTGATGCATGTGCCTGGTGTACCCTTATCAGACGGGTAGTCATGATGGGTATATTGGGCTTCGTATATTTTACCCCAGTGTCACTTTGATGGCATGCACTGCTTTCTCACTCAATAATAATAATGACACCTTCACATAATTAGCATAGTATAGGAAAGGTATAACTGCCTATCCTAAAAAAAGTCTTAAAACTTCTGAAATGCGCATCGTGTGTATGTGCGTGTGCGTGTGTGTGTGGTGTGTGTGTGTGTGTGTGTGTGTGTGTGTGAGTATGCATGTATGTGTGTATGTGTGTGTGTCTGTTTGTCTGTTTGTACAAATGTGTAGGTGCACACAAGCATACACGCATTGAAACATGCATGCTGTCTGAGACGCACGCCAATTTAGTGTTGTAATAAGACAATGGCGCCAATCTTTAATTTGATCCTACCGATCCCCACACTGCAGGCCATAAGAGACCTACTCGTGTTGAAATTAGCTAATAACTCTTTCCTACTTACCTCCCTTGTTAGCACTGTTTTCTTCTTCATAACGTCAGGC
>NC_043003.1:28324734-28327516 GCF_006345805.1 Octopus sinensis
TTCTTGTCCGTTATTTAGTGAAGGTTTAAACTTAAGGGTGGTGAGTTGGCAAAAACGTTAGCACGCCGGGTGAAATGCTTAGCGGTATTTCGTCTGCCGTTACGTTCTGAGTTCAAATTCCGCCGAGGTCGACTTTGCCTTTCATCCTTTCGGGATCGATAAATTAAGTACCAGTTATGCACTGGAGTCAAGTAATCGACTTAATCTCTTTGTCTGTCTTTGTTTGTCCTCTCTATGTTTAGCCCCTTGTGGGAAATAAAGAAATAAGAAATAAGGTTTAAACTTTTAAATTAGTATAGCTTCCATGCTATCATCTTGATAAACATAACGATGATGATTGTTATCACCCGTCTCCTTGATGTTTTTACAGCATTTTCAATGATATGCGTTGCTTTTATAGTGTTAGTTTAAAGGTTGTATGAAGTGACACTGAGGACCTCTGGCTACGCTGCGCTCAAGTCCTCGGCAGGTACTATCGCATTTCAATCGAGCACTTGTATAAATGTTAAACAACGATGGAATCAGTACACTACACTGAGGTAGATAATTTCGTTATTTTCTCGTGCGGTACTTCTTTTTTATTCAACATCAGTAAGAAACATTAATTTCTTATCATAACATCGTTGAACCATATGAAACGGCTTTTTTTAACCTTTTAGTCTGGAGAGAAGCCATTATCCATGATCCTTTGTTTGGCCTCCAAGACTTGTAAGGGTGAAGGTAAAAAGAAGAAAAATGTCCTGAAATCAAGACATTGCACGAACTGCTGGTACCTAATGTACCAGGCGATGTTGTTAAACTAGGCAACAAAATTGTTTATCATCCAAGTAGGACATTGAGAGGGATTTTCACTCGAAGTAAATACCACAAGTTATCTGATCGGCAGCCCTGCTTTGATACTTTTTTAAGAATCTACCCACAAAAAGATAAAAGCAAATTTGTCCTTGACAAGATTTGAATTCAGTATGCAAAAGTTCGGTACAAATGCCACAAGGTATCCTATCCACTGCTCTAGTTTCACACATTTTTACCGACCCTCGAAAGGATAAAAAGCGAAGCTGAACTTGGTGGAATTTGAACTCAGAGCGCTGAGACGGAACAATTACTACCCAGGGATCCGCCCCACAGCCTTAATTTTATATTTTTTCCCCGACTCTTGAAAGGATGAAGAGCAGAATTGATTGTGGATGTATTTGAACTCGGAGTGTAGAGAGTCGTAACAAACTATTGCGAGGTATTCTATCCAACGCCCATAACGTCTCTGCCAATTCGCCACCTTAAATATATATGATTACTGTAAAGAGTTTCACCGCATCGTAGGCTGCAATGCGATCAACAAAATCAATCCCTTTTTGTTCAAATCCGTCCTCTACATATTGTATCTGATTTAAGTATAAAACCAGCAATTTTGAAGGAAATGGGATTACTCGATAACATCGATACCAGCACTTCACTGATACTCTATTTTTTTAATGAATCTCGGAGGGACGAATGGCAAATTTGACTCCGGAACATAATGAGTGGGAAGAAATGACGCAAGATATTATTGTCAGACGCTCTAACGATTGGGAGAGCTTACTTGTCTTTGTCTATCTTCTCTATATAATGAAAGGGATTAAACAGTTGGCTCGTAGTTGCTTTCCATTTTGTTCTTTAATAAATTAATGTTGCTTGCACACTGTTTGGTCACAGACACATACACACACACACACACACACACACCACGCACACACACATGTGTACACACCACATGAAGAAGCACACATCAGCTGCTACACACAACACATATTACACACGCACACACACACGTCAGTCACTCGCCCCTATTCACACACAGACACCATCCTCACACACACACAAACGCGCGCGCACCTTCTTTTGGGGGGGAAACTCGCACTTTATTATCTCCCTTTCATTCAACCTCTATTTTATTATCTCCCTTTGTTACCACCTCTTTTTTTATTCCCCTTTCTTTCAACCTCTTTTTCTTCAATCATTCGCCATGCTGGATCACTGCAATCTACAAGTGTCTTTCATTCTCTCTCTGCTTATTTTCTCTTATTCCCTTCTTTTGAAGGGCATAGGCTCGAAACGTAAAAGACTTTTTCATTTTCCCGAGCGTCAAACTAATACACTTGCTTGTTGTTCGTACACCTGTCTTCGTCTTTTGTGAGATATATATATATATATATATATATATATATATATATATATATTCTTTACTTCTCTTCTATTTGTTTCATTCACTTGACTGCGGACATGCTGGAGCAAGTGTGTGTTTCTTTCCCATCACTGCCTTACAACCGGTGTTGATGTGTTTACGTCCCTGTAAAAATACAAGGCTTTAAAGAAAAAAGCAATAGGATTCGATTGGTTTGACTAAAATCCTTCAGGGTGGTACCCCAGCATGGCTGCAGTCTAATGATGGAAACAAGCAAAGATAAAACACATGCACACAAACACAAGCATATACTCCCACATACACATATACGCCCAGATACATATATGCACATATACACACACACCTACACTCAAACGCACACGTAAATACATGCACTTACTGACACGCACGCACACATACACACACACATACGCGCTCACTCTCAAATACATAGAAACGCACATACTTATCCATTCAAACACACGCATACATTTTAAAATATACACAAACACTCATACCTCTACACGTAAAAATATCTCCCCCTCCTCTATTAATTTCTGTGTTACTCTACCTCTTTCCTTCTCCTCTGTCTTTTACCCACATATACATGCACACACACCA
>NC_043003.1:28327616-28362616 GCF_006345805.1 Octopus sinensis
ATATATATATATGCTTAATTTTGAAAAATTTATATACGTACCTAATATACATACTCGCATGTATATGAATATGTATATATATATATATATATATATATATATTACTATATAATAAAATATATAGTAAATGAAAGATGGTATATACAAGAATTTTTTTTAAAGAAACGACAAGATGTAAATACACAAATACACATACACACACCACACGTATATATACAATATATATATGTAATATATATATAATATATATATATATATATATATATATATATATATATATATATATATATATACATAAGTGTGTATGGAGTATGTATGCATGTATGAAAAAATGTGTATTTGACATGCACGCGCACATTATATTCAGTCCACTCACGTACACAGACAGACACACACATAAAAATACATACACACATATATGTATATATATATTATATATATATATATATGCATATACCTACACACATATCTGTATACACATGCACGCACACACATATATATGTTCTTTTATACATACATGTGTCTATATGTATGTAAATACATATATGTGTATGTGTATTAAATGTTTCAACAGTCACGTAAATAGATACATGCTAAAAGGAGGAGGATATAACTATAACAACAACAACAACAACAACGTCAGCACAACTAGCAAAACAGAACAAGACAGAGCGTAAACAAACATACACTCAAAGCAAGTACATCATTTTGGCGAGGTAATATTTCTCAGGAAGAGTAAATGACTAAGGAGAACAGTAATTTCCTTGTCCAAGTCAATCATTTTCACACCAACGCAATTAACGTCTGCTGTTTTTTTTTTCTGCTGATATTTCCTCTACATGAACAGAGCTGTGATGGAGATTTTTCGCCCCACACCATTTTTCATTTTTTTTTTTTTTTCCACATGTGCATAAGTGTAAGCGTATGAAGTATTTGGCCCAAGACATATTTAACTTAACGGTACCACCTGGCATAGTCTTTTAATCGACGTTTCGGGACACATTCAGGTAGAGAGTTGCTGTGTGTCGAAATGTGTGTACCTGGATGTTGATTGTCTGATATTTCCTGGACGAATAATCTCAGTACAGTTTACACACACACACACACACACACACACACCACACACACACACACACACACACACACACACAACACACACCACACACACCACACACACACACACACACACACACACATAAATTAGAAAAAAACACCTTTTATCAATTCAACAATGAAAAAATTAAATTATACCATATAGAAAAAAATTACATCCTATAGAAAAAATTAAATATAAGATAAAAACATATACCAATGATTAAGTAATGTGCAAAATAATAAATAAAACGTATATATTTGGTAAAATATATACGTTCATATATAGTCATTTTACCAAATATATGTTTCTTTTATTATTTTGCACATTACTTAATCATTGGTATATGTGTTTATCTTATATTTAATTTTTTTTTCCATCGTCTTGGCTTAACAACCCTCATCGTTTGTTTTTACTGTTTGGTTCTCATTGTTCTATATTTTACTGTTTTTACTTTTTTATTGTTTTCACTGTTTTGTTCTCACTGTCCTGTTCTTGTTACCATTTTTACCCTCCGCAAAAAATTCCAAATTTTATTTAATTTGTTTTGCGGGAGGGACTGTTTCAATGAAGTTGCGTCTTGTCCTTACCTTCGTAACGCGGAGTAGATGAAACAGGGACGACTGAAGAAGGGAAATATTCCTTGTGCTGTATGTCTTGTACTTTGTTTTTATGTTTTCGTTTCTCATTGTGTTCCACGTTTTTGATGTCCTGTACCCATATATGCATGTATATATACATATATATGTAGGTATGTACATATATGTATGTAATATATGCATTATTCATATTTATTTTTTATATTATAAATATATATATATAATGTATATATATATATATATATATATATATATATATATATATATATATATATATATGTATATGGATATATGTAATATATACTATATATATATATATATATATATATATATGTATATATATATATGTATATATATATATGTATATATATATATATGTAATATATATATATATATATATATATATATATATATATATATATATATATATATATATATATATATATATATATATATACATATGTTATTTATATTTGTTATTTCCAATTATTTTAATTTATGTTTGATTTTAAAATTAAGCCATAGTTACTATACTATTTCAGTGTTTTTAATGTTAGGTCTAATTTGTCATCTGTCTAATAAATTTATTTAATATTCTAGGTTAGTTATAACAAATTAGAATAGTTTAATGTTTGGTTACATTTATAATCCATTTAATAAGTTTAATTGAATTTCTAAAATTATATTGAGGCTAATAAAATATGCATCTACAAATAAAATATGCATCTACCCGAAGCCAATCAATTTACGTTTAGATGTTATATGCTTAAATTATTACTTTTTTTATTTTATACCCTATTTATACTCATAATTTTCATTTCTAAAGACATATTCAGAGTAGTGGTAATATGTCTATACTAACAATTTTCAGTTTAATATTGATCTCACAATTAATTAAATTTTCTAAAAACATATTTTGAGTAGTGGCAACAAGCCAAAATATTTTGTCTCCGAGAATTCAATAGTTTGTGCTGAGATTTTATTATTTAAAAAATTTCTTAGGTGCATAGGTGGCGTTTTCTATCTGAAATATAAGCCATGCCATGGCTTACAACTTCCCATTTAATCATATAATATCTACCATTATCCTTTAACATCCATATATTCTTATATTCATTTTATTTTTATTTTTTATTTTCATTTTTAATCTTATTTTTATATTCCTTATATTTTACTTTTATTTTATTTCATTTTTATCTTATCTTTACTTTATTTCTGCTCATATATAAATCAACTATATAATTGAGAAGTAAATTGGAAAGGAACATAATACCAATACAAGTACATATTGATGTACATATGTCATACATACTCGTTGTTATATATATATATATCTATATATATATATATATATATATATTATAGTATATATATATATAGTATATTATATATAGTATATAGTATATTATATATATATATATATATAGATATATAATATATATATATATATATATATATATATATATATTATATATATATAATATATATATTTACTTTTATAATTGTAGTGGGTGCATACACACACATGCACAAACATAGGTATAATTTTGTTTCACTTTTACTTTATTTCATTCCATGAACAGAAATTTTATTTTCCTTTACTTTCTTTTATTCATTATATTAATTTACCCATATATAACCCATCATTCATCATTATTACTACTCTAGGCACAAGGCCCGAAATTTTTTGGGAGTGAGAGCCAATCGATTAGATTGATACCAGTAGGCAACTGGTACTTAATTAATCGACACCGAAAGGATGAAAAGCAAAGTCGACCTCGGCGGAATTTGAACTCAGAACGTAAAGACAGATGAAATACTGCTAAGCATTTCGTCCGGTATGCTAACGTTTCTGCCAGATCGCCGCCTTATTATTACTATTACTATTATTGAATTGAAATTTCAACGCATGCGTACACACACACACGTAAACATACACGCATAGTAAAATGCTTATATATTCTGTATATTCTGAAAACATCCTCATGTAATCCTTATTGTCCTATGTAAGCCCCGATAATTTTCCTTATAAAGTATTTAAAATGTAAAATTATAGTAAAATTATAATTTTATTAATGTTTTGTAATTTTAATCTTATTTGAGAAATGAAACAATTGTTGGTTAATACATTGATTAATTAATAAATTAATTTGTATTCATTAGATCTCTTTGTTTTCCAACTCAATAAAAATATTTGATATCTTACGATATTCTATATAATATATCTCTTCAAAATTTACTATATCAAACTAGTGTGTCTTGGATAAATATTCCTATAAGAGGTTTGAATATCCTCATTGTGACTATGTATACACACACACACACACATATACATACATAGACACACACACACACACATAAACACGCACACACACACGCACGCGCGCGCACACACACACACACACACACACACACACACACACACACATATATATATATATATATATATATATATATAATACATACATACATACTTACACACATATATAACGGATATAATTAGACAAGTTTTGGGCTTTATTGCCCCAGGACTTTTTCTAGTTTAATAGCATAACGTGGGGGTAATCTGTTAAGTCATGCTATGGGATACCATATCAAACCTGAGTAGGGAGTTGTTGTTTGCCTTGACGCATGTATTTATGTATGCATGCATGTATGTATGTATGTATGTATGTATGTATGTATGTATGTATGTATGTATGTATGTATAGACACACTCGCACATAGACACGCTACGTGATGTTATCTGTTTTAAGAAAACATCACCTTGTTTTCGAGAATATCTAAAAAGCAGAAGTCGAACACTACAATTAACACAAAGCTATGAATAATTGACTTTCAGGACATCACAATAGAACTGATTAGGAGCAGATATGAACCTACATATCAAGCCTAACAAGTAAAACAGTAAATATACAGAACTCCAATCACTCACCAGCCATAACAAAAAAAAAAAAAAACGTAGATAACATGGAAAAAATTCCCAAAGTATCATTTGACAGATATTTTAAACCAAGCCATTGCTCATTATGGTGTGACTTCTGTGGGAAAACAGCACACAAGGAACATTTTCCCCACAAAATAGTAGCATTAAGAAGAGAAAATTAATTTGTTTTAGCCAACTCTGCAATAGGAATGTAACCATCAACGTAGATAAGGATGTTTGTGTAAAGTATTCGTCACAAGGCATTTACTGTAGATAACGAAATAATGACCTATAATTGCAAAGGTAGCAATGCTTTTCGTGTGACAAACCATAATCAAAGGCACACATCTGTTGGAATAACCAGCTTACAACTGCACAAATACTGCCGGGACAGCGAAACTGAAACCGTTACCATGATCTATAATATCGTAGACAAAGCGTTCCCATACGCCAACGAAGCAAGACAATATCATTTGTTGTAATTCAGATTTCGATACAAACCCTAAAATCGTGGAACGAAGGATGTCAAAGCTTTGGAAAACACCACAGAGCGAAAGGGAGTTCGGGGAGTGGCAAGATGAGGTAATATGTTGGATATCTGGTTTGAGGAATCTGTGAGACTGGCTATGAATGTCCAGCAAGTGCTCACGGAACCTATCTCAGAAACAGCATTAGTTTCGCCGAAGTGCGTCATAACCTGCACGGCTTAATAACTACGGGGCATACGTACGTGCGTGTACGTCCATCATGTGTGTATGTGTGTGTGTGCGTGCGTGCGTGCGTGCGCGCGCGCGAGCGCGTGTGTGTGTGTATGTAACTAGTTGTCTCAGTCGTGTGTATATATTTGTCTTCATTCCAACTTCTCTTCCTCGATTTCTGAGTGACATCGGGTATTTATTTTTTCTTTCTAGTATATATATATAAATAAATAAAATAAATGCACCCTTTTAAAGCGTAGCCAGGCTCATGGGCCCGGTTTCCCAGTTTCAATGGCGTATGTGTTCCCCAGCTGGACGGGACGCCAGTCCATCGCAGCGTTACTCATTTTTGCCAGCTGAGTGAACTGGAGCAATGTGAAATGAAGTGTTTTGCTCAAGAACACAACGCGTCGCCCGGTCCAAGAATCGAAATCACAATCTTACGATCATGATGCTGACACCCTAACCACTAAGCCACGCGCTTTCACACACACACACACACACACACACACACACGTATGTACGTATGTATGTATGTATGTATGTATGTATGTATGTTGTATGTATGTATATGTATGCATGTATGTATATAAACATATATACATATATACATATATATATACATTTATACATATACATATATATATATATATATATACGTACATACATATAAGTAATTACATATATATATGTACGCACATACATATAAGTAATTACATATATATATATGTACGCACATACACATACACGCACACACACACATACACACACACATATATGTGTATGTGTGTGTGTGTGTATATATATATATATATATATATATGCATTCGTGCATATTAATATAAAACACACGTACAGACATCGATATGCATAACATTTGCAACATCATCTTCTTCATCTGTGTTTCTCACCACAACCGGCAGCAGTCCCACCGCCACTTCCACAGACAAAAAAAATTTACATTTAATGTGTCTATTCATAAGTACCTACGCATGAAACCAACAGGGCGCCAAAATATGATCTCAGCCGTCAAGGAGAGCTTAGAAAGGTCTTCCGAGGTGCATATCCTCCTCCGTATAATAAATATACACATAAGTGCATACATACATACATACATGCATACATACATACATTCACATACACATACATATACATACATACATACATACATACATGCATCCATCCATACATACACACACATATACATCTATACGTTTATGCACAAATACATACACACACACATATATGCACACTCATATTTATATAACGATGTATATGCAATGACATGATTAAACATACGTATATTGTTTTCAAACATGAATACATCCATCCATATTTATACAGATACATATTTATATTCATACTTAACCACATACACATAAATTAACATGTCCGTACCTAAATATGTGTATATTAATGTATACATGTAGGAAAGTGAAAAATTTTTCGTATAATATATTCACCATTACACGTATTTCATTTGGTAATAGGAGATATTTACGCGTAGTAGAACATGTAATAAGATATCTCCTACGAGCAAAACGCCCCCCGTCCAATGGACGGTGCTGAGTTGTCAAACATTTAAACCAAATTTTCTCAAAACAACTTGTCCGACCGTCCCATAGACCTCTCCTTTGAGAAACACTGATTTAACCTAAATTTGAGACACCGTGCATTTTTCTCGCGTACACGTAGTATCGATTGTAACAGCTCATGTACTTGCGCGTACAAAAGCACGTTCCCCTCGGCTTTATCGATCGCATTCTTACATGGAATCGATTTTTGTAATTTTTTCAAGAATTATGCCTGCCTTTGATATCGTCGGGATCTACATATCAAATTTGAGCGCAATCGGATGGAGGATGCCCGAGATCCTAGAAGACACACACACACAGACAGAACGGATTTTATCTAATAGATTAGAAATTTTTCAGACTGAAAATCAAATAATGCAAAATTAACATTTGGATGAAGCGTTTAAATATAGTTAGTAACCCAGTATTCAGTTCTTTAGACAGCTAGAGGGGAAACAAACACAACTAGTTATACAGATGAGAGAGGGGAGAGAGAGAAAGAGGGAGAGGAGTGTTAAAGAAGGAAGTGTACATTTATGCACAACTAAGCATATGCACACACACACACACACACACACGTATTTGCGTAGATAAACACATATATAGATACACACATATACATATATAATTCTTTATTGCCCACGAGGGGGCTAAACATAGTGGAGACAAACAAGGACAGACAAAGGGATTATGTCGATTACATCGACCCCAGTGCGTAACTGGTACATAATTTATCGACCCCGAAAGGATGAAAGGCAAAGTCGACCTCGGCGAAATTTGAACTCAAAACGTAGCGTCAGACGAAATACCGCTAAGCACTTCGCCCGGTGTGCTAACGATTCTGCCAGCTCAACGTCTTACACACCTATACGTACACACATATGCATATATACGCATACATAAACATATATATACATAAATATAATATAATGTAATATAAATAAATACATACATATATATAAATAGAGAGATACACACACACACACATATATATATATATATGCATATATTTTTATACACGAACAAATAAATAATATCATAAACTTTTCCGGTCTTCTGTTTTAATATATTATTCAGCAGAATATATTTCCCAGTACTTTCAACGCTTATGCATACATCACAAAAATATAACAGCTACATACGGATTTGGAATACGGAAATAAAATAAGCAAAGACGCTTCAAGAGAACACAGCTTGAAATTTTAATTCCATCTACATATGTGTGTGTATCTGTTTAGTTTAGCTTGGGAAAAAGCTTCGTAATTCGTTCTTAAAAGCTTCTATGCTTCTCGTTGCCGGCTACCACCTGTTAATTCCATCTCCCAGGGTAATCCAATGGTTATACACGTGGAACTCCTTTCAGCTTAGGATAATCGTAATAATAACAATAATGACATGCAGATGGAAATTCATAGGTTTTATTAATGCATCAGAGCATATGTTTCTACACCCCACATGATCATTGGGTTTTTCATATATTACTTGAGATTCCTCTTAATTACGAATTTGAATTTTCCTTAGCTTCATTTTCATATTATATATATCTCTTTCTCTTTCTCTTTTACTTGTTTCAGTCATTTGACTGCGGCCATGCTGGAGCACCGCCTTTAATCGAGCAACTCGACCCCGGGACTTATTCTTTGTAAGCCCAGTACTTATTCTATCGCCCTCTTTTTGCCGAACCGCTAAGTGACGGGGACGTAAACACACCAGCATCGGTTGTCAAGCGATGCTAGGGGGACAAACACAGACACACAAACACACACATATATATATATACATATATACGACAGGCTTCTTTCAGTTTCCGTCTACCAAATCCACTCACAAGGCATTGGTCGGCCCGGGGCTATAGCAGAAGACACTTGCCCAAGGTGCCACGCAGTGGGACTGAACCCGGAACCATGTGGTTGGTTAGCAAGCTACTTACCACACAGCCACTCCTGCGCAGCTATATATATATATATATATATATATATAGTGTGTGTGGTTGTGTGTGTGTGTGTGTGTGTGTGTGATGTGTGTGCTTGTTTGTGTGTATGGTGTGTGTGTGTGTGTACACACAGATTTCTTTTATTCTTATATTCTTCTGCTTATTTCACTCATTTGACTGCAGTCATGCTGGAGCACCGCCTTCAAGGGTAATAGTCGAAAAAATCGACACCAGGACTAATTCTTTGTAAGCCTAGTATTTACTCTATCGGTTCTTCTGCCGAACCGCTTAGTTACGGAGACATTAGCACACCACTATCGGTTGTCAAACGATGGCAGTGGGGCAAACACACATACACACACACACACAGACACACACACACACAAATATGTATACGTATGTATATATATATATATATATATATATATACGACCGGCTTCTTCCAGTGTGCGTATATATATATATATATATATATATATATATATATACAGGGAGCTACAAAAGTAGGTATATGGTAAGGATTATACTAATATAATAATAGGGGTGTTACGATTCATTTAATTCTAGAATTCCTGTAATTCATTAAGATTACTATTAATATTTTCTGGCAGAAACGTTAGCACGCCGGGCGAAATGCTTAGTGGTATTTTGTCTGCCGCTACATTCTGAGTTCAAATTCCGCCGAGGTCGACTTTGCCTTTCATCCTTTCGGGGTCGATAAATTAAGTACCAGTTACGCACTGGAGTCGATCTAATTACTTAATACCTATGTCTGTCCTTGTTTGTCCTCTCTATGTTTAGCCCCTTGTGGGTAATAAAGAAATAGGTATTTTGTCTGCCGCTACGCTCTGAGTTCAAATTCCGCCGAGGTCGACTTTGCCTTTCATCCTTTCGGGGTCGATTAAATAAGTACCAGTTACGCACTGGGGTTGATATAATCGACTTAATCCGTTTGTCCTCTCTGTGTTTAGCCCCTTGTGGGTAGTAAAGAAATAAATATTTTTAATATTTCTATCTTCACAAGTTTTTCTATAATACATCTATTATTTGCAGGTAAAGTGGAAATTCAACGATGGCTAGTAATTTAACGGAGGAAGCACCAACGAGACTCACGATTTACCGCATACGGGACAAACTTGAGTGGACGGAATCTACACAACTTGCCGAAGATTGGTCGACCAATCACCGTGACAACGCCAGAGAATGCAATGCAGGTCGCGCTGATATTTGCCAGAGCCCTCAAAAATCGAAAAACAGGACGTCATTTGAATTGGGTATTGAACACAGATCGTTGGATCGTTTGATACGCCGCGTAGGATTGAAAATGTACGTGCCACGGTTAATACATGCTTTATTGGTGGATGACTCAGATCAGCGTTTACAGTTTTGTAAAATCACCCTGTGAACGAGGACGGAGAGGCCGACAGCATTCTGCAAAAAATCGTGTATTCCGATGCAACAAACTTTAATCTATCGAACGCTTTTAATCGACACAAGTGTGTGCACTACCCAACTGAAAACCCTAAAGCTACAATTGAGAAACAGCTCGATCAGCCTGGAGTGACAGTGTGTGCTATCCTGTCGTGCAAAGATGTCGTTGGACATAACATTCTGCAGGAGACTGTTGATCTGAACATGCTAGCGAATACAATCATACCACAGGTAAAGCGAACAATATCAGCAGAAGGACTTCAGCAGGATGAAGCGCCACTGCACTTCACACTCACTGTGCATGTGTTACTTTACATAGAATTTTCCAACAGCTGGATTTGACGTCGGGGAGCTATATCAACTAGCCACAGCATTCACCAGATCTCACCCATATGAACCTTTTTTTCTGGGAATGTGTAAAAGACAGAATTTTCGCGCGAATGCCACAGTCTGTTGATGCCATGATTCAGTTCATCCGAGAGGCCTGCCAGAAGATCAACGCTGATAAAGACCTTTATGCCAGAGTATGCATGGGTGTCCACATTTGACTAGTGGAGTGTGTGAATATTATAGATATTTTTGTATAATCAACAAAATACGTTTTGTGCACAAATTTTGTTTTTCATTATTGTATGCCTACTTTTGAAGCTCCTCCTCTCTCTCTCTCTCACTTTATATATATATATATATATATATATACTGGGTTGTCCGGAAAGTTCGTACCGATTTTTAAAGGAAAGGAAAAGGTCAATAAATACTTGACATTACATTTTTAATCAACCAAATATAAACCATTTTGTTGCACAATGCGTCTCCATCTTTCGTTTAACTTCAAAATACCCTCTTCCGAGAATTGAGGTGGTTTTATGGCAAAGAATTCATCAAGGTATCTTTTTATGTCATCCAAGGAATTGAAATTTATACCATTAAGACTATTCTGCAGAGACCTGAATAGGTGGAAATCCGAAGGAGCAATATCTGGTGAATATGGAGGGTGGGGTAACACATCACAGCCAAGTTGCAGCAATTTTTGTCTGGTTCTCAAAGAATCAAGTGCCGAAAAGGAACTTTCTTATTTTCCATTTTAAAGGGTTACAGAATTAACACAGGTTATAGGAACATAAACCTTCCACGAAAAGATAGCTTAAACTGTGCTCTAAATGGAGGTGTAGTCAAATCCTATTTTATGGACTAAAACATGTTCTAAAATAAGTCAGAATGTATGCTACTATAAATCGGCACGAACTTTCCGGACAACCCAATATATATCTGATTACATAATTCGTTTTTAACGGTTGAACTCGAAGTGGAGAAGTTATATATAGCTTGTAAATATTAGTTTAACATGCCCCTTGGTTAAAAAAGCCGAAAGGTGCCCATGTATGTATGTATGTATGTATGTATGTATGTATGTATGTATGTATGTATGTATGTATGTATCTGTATCGAAATATATCTTGATGTATCGAACAATGTAGTAGAAAATTACCTACAAGGAACCCCAGCAAGAAATTTTAAAAAGAAAATGCAGGCTAACAGCCTGGGTCACAATGGGGCTTGCAAATTCATAAAACATATTGCTAAAAAAAAAAAAAGAAAAAGAAAAGAGGAATTACAGCAAAAAGTAAAAGAAAAAGTTATTTCAGATTCTCAGTTTAAACGTTTATCAAATAAAAGAAACAGAACAAGAGAAAAAAGTTTGAAAAAAGAAAAAGTTGAAAATAAAGACGCAGTTTGGGGCACAGGAAATTTGAAACCGTAAATTCTAAACTAGATTAGTTGAAACATGACCTTACAGACACAACTAAAAGACTAAAATATAAATCGACATCTAAATAAATGCTGAATAGGTTGTTTTTTTTTTTCCCCCGATGTGCCTATCGTAACTTTAACATAAAAATAGTACAATTACCGTAAATGATACACTATAAGAAGGACAATTTGAAAACCACTGAAAGTTTATATAGGGAAGTAATGGTTTAAGTTTCAGCAAGCAGGCTCAATGTATGGAAGGTCTGAGGCGAGGAGTAATGATAATAAGTCTTAGCAAGTAGTCGCAATGTATGGAAGGTCTAAAGCGATGAGGAAAGCAATAGCATAACGCATGACAAATGTAAGGCTCCATGTATGGAAGGTCTAGAGCGGGGAGAGAATGTAATGATGTAAGTTTCAACAGCAGGTTCAATGCATAGAATCTTCCAGAAGCGACTCTGTTGAGAACCTGTTGATCGAAAACATGTTGTCAATCGAAAACAATACGAAATATACTAAAATGTTCCCCATCACATGATGAAATATTTCATCATCTCAAATTCAATATTTGTATAACGGTTTGTATCTAGTTCCTTAGTTGTTTTACAGTGTTAACAATGTTAAGACTGTGTAGAAATCGTCCTGATGTGTTTTGTTATGTATGTGGACAATTTATTGTGGGAGTTCAAAAGAAAATGCATCGATGGACTTTTCGAATCTTTATCACAAAATCATGATCCTGTAGATCAAGAAGATTTATAAGCTATACTTTGACTGTCCTCTTGGAGATCAGGACAAGTTATGGGCACCACATTTTTATCTGCTCAGCTTGCTCAAATGGCTTATGTGACTGGTACAATAAGAAGTCCATACCATTTGCCATTCCAATGATATGGACGGAGCCGACAGACTGTTATTTTTGCAAAGTAAATGTCAGGATTTTCTATGAAGAATAAACACAAAATTGTGTATCCCAAGTTGGATTCTGCAATGAGACCTGTGCCTTCCAATGGATGTCTACCAATTCTAGTTCCACCAGATGATGGTATTAAAACATCAGATGATGATACTGTCAGGAAAGTGCAGCTGAGGAAGATTACACGACTGATGACGATAACTTTGAACCTCAGAAATTTTCCCAAGCTGAACTGAATGACCTTGTCAGAGACATATCCCTCTCAAAAGATAAAGCAGAACTGTTGGCATCAAGACTGAAGGAGAAGTATCTGTTAGCATGGCGTTCATATAACTTATTTTCGGCAGAGAAATGTGGTTCTACAAACGGTTATTTGTTGTTGAACGCCCGCTTTGCTTTTGCAGTAACATCGATGGACTTTTCGAATGTTTATCACAAAATCATGATCCTACAGAGTGGCGTTTGTTTATTGACTCTTCAAAACGAAGGTTAAAAGCTGTACTTCTCCATAATGGTAACTTGAAGCCTTCCATTCCTATTGCACATCCCGTTCATCTTTATGAGTCGTATGAGAATATGGAACTTTTACTTCTTGCCATTGCTTATGAAAGATATTCATGGTAAACATGTGGAGATTTAAAAGTCATTGGTATGTTAATGAGAATGCAGTCAGGTTACACAAAATACTGTTGTTTCTTGAGTCTATGGGATAGTCGGGCAACTGCCAGACATTATTCGGAATCAAACTGGCAGACAAGAGCATCATACCAGCCAGGACTTTCAAGCATCAAGAATACACCTCTTGTAGATCCATGTAATGTCCTATTGCCTCCTTTGCACATAAAGCTTGGGCTGGTGAAACAGTTTGTAAAGACACTAGGGAAGAGAAATGCTAGAGAGTTTGAGTATATTGCAGAAAAGTTAACTAAAATCACACAGGTGAAGTTGAAAGAGGGTATCTTTGTCGTACCCCAATTTAGAGAAGTGCTCAAAGATGTCAACTTCAAGACAACACTGGATGAACTGGAACTGTCTGCCTGGAATGCTTTCAATTGGATCTGTGAGAATTTCTTGGACAACAAGAAGGCAATGGACTACAAGAATAGCATCAAGAATCTTCCGAAATGTTACTCAGCAATGGGTTGTCGCATGTCACTGTAAGTTCCCTTCTTGGACTCCCATCTGGATTTCTTCGTTGATAATTTTGAAGCAGTGTCTCATGAACACGGTGAAAGATTTCACCAGGATATTAGTGTTATGGAGAGACGGTACCAAGGCTTCTGGAATGACAGTATGGTGGCTGACTACTGCTGGACACTTTACCGTGATCAGCCAGCTCAGGAACAATGCAGAAAATCCAAATCACAATGTTTTACTCTGTTGTTCTAACTTTGTTTTGTCTGACCCATTTTTGTGTATTCACTCTTTGTAGAATGATAGTGATGATTTTTAACGGAATAAACTCATTTACTTTCTAAAAATAATGTCCTTCTTTATTACGTTAATCATTTCATATATACAAATATGTAAATATTTGCATGTATCTACTGAAAAACTGATACGTGCTGCATACAAATGGAGTAAAATTTTGAAATCACCATGAAAAATTAGTCTAAAAATGTTGTTTGCATTCATAATGAGTATAATACATTTAATTTTGATGACCGGTGTAATGGATTAAATTACTAGTTTGATTCGAAGATCTGGTATTTTGATATGATTATGTAATCGTCCACGTAACAATTAGTACACACACTGGTATTCATTAGTGAAACACGTGTAAAATTACAGGACCCAATAAATTACAGGACTCAATTACAGGATTCAATTACAGGACTCAATTACAGGATTCAATTACAAGTGTAAAATATTCTAAATGCATCGTCCTCCCACTGATGGCTTTGTTCCACTTGGACTACACTCTAATTGGAAATAAGTAGATTAATAGCAAAAGAATTCGCGTGCATGCAGCTTGAGTATGGGACAACGGGTTAGTGTAGCAACATGCCAACATCAAAGACCTGTTGGAACTTGGACATTTGGAGACTAACCAAAAAAAAGCAAAGAAACAAACAAATAAATGTCGGTATTTTAATGTAGAGTTTACGGATGCCAACCATATTTGCCTGAATAAATATTGCTAAGACGTTTTTTTTTAAAGTTTAAAGGGGTGAAGGGATGCGGAAGGGCCATCAGGAAATGTAATGCAGATATTTGCTGTTTACTCTTTATAACATTGTTACCACGCAGGTGGCCTGTTAAAATAAATATTTAAACTATAATCACGAAAGGGAATAATATATACATACTTAGTTATATATATATGCACACACACAGACATATACATATATACAAACATGTATGCACGTATGTGTGCATGCATGCATCCATAAATATATACATACAAATGTATATATATATATATATATGTATATATATATATATATACATACATACGTACATGCATACGTATATATATATATATATATATATACATACATACGTACATGCATACGTATATATATATATATATATATATATATATATATACACACATACATATATACATATATTTAGATAGATAAACGCATAGATACACATACGTACACACATACACACACGTACATACACATGTACACACACATAAAACACACACACATATACTACACTCATTTTCCATCGATTCAGCTACATAAATTCACACACACGCGTACACATATGTACACACACACGCACACACATACACATGCGTGCATACGCATACGCATACGCATACGCATACACACGCACAGGCGTAGAAACACGGACACAGACAGAAGACCACCCCCACCGAATCACACCAGCGCTTCCAGCACGATGTGACAGGTTAATTAATTCCAACTAACAAAGCGCCTCCAGCAAATGGTAAATATTTATTCAATGCTATGATACTTGAGTGGTTCAGACAGGTGTGCTGCCGACAGTCGATGGTGACGTGAATCGGTTCATACCTGGAGACAAAGTCAGAATGGGGGTAAGTGCGCGCGCGCGCGTGCGTGTGTGAGTGTTAGAAATGAAAGTTGGCGACGGGTGGTTCTAGGCTGTTAGTGGAATTAGGTAAGAAATACCTACCTGCCTACTTAAAGACATTATCAAATATTCCCACAAATGTGCTAAGCAGCATGACTTTATATATATATATGCATAGGTCTCTCTCTCTCTTTCTCTCTCTCTCTCTCTCTCTGTATATATATATATATATATATATATATATATTCTCTCTATTTATTTCCTTGTGTTCCTTTCTATTGAAAAGCGCAGCCTCGAAACGTAAAAGACTTTCTCACCTTCCCGAGCGTTAAACTATATATATGTATATATATATATGCATGTACATGTATGCATATATACATACACACGCGCGCGCGTAGCGATGTTTAAATTTCATCTAAGGATTATTGTTGTTGTTGTTATTAATATTATTATTAAACAGACAGACAGACAGATAGATAGATACACACACACAAATACGCACACATATATAAAGATGCACACATACATATGCAGTTAAATATCTTTTAAATTACACTGTACTGTCTTGTCATTAAAGGGAACGTTTGGTAATGTTGTCCAAAGTACATTACACCAAAATTAGTATACAAAATTGGGGTTGAAATATCTTTGATCACAGGTCATCGATTAGGACTCGGGCATAGAGACATGGTAGCTAGGACGGGTCGAAGAGGCAAAGATGGTGTATAAAGTATGGTGCGAAGTTGATAGGTACAAAGCCTGTTGTTGTTTAGTTTCGTGTCAGTCATAGTTTAAAAGTTTCTATGATCAAAGTTATTCCAGCTGTGACCATCCCGTGTTTTATGAGTATTTAAGTCTACACTCCACCGATCCTTGGTTGATAATGGAGTAGGGCTAGATTTGAGGAAACCTGATTGTTATTCAAAGGACAGCTTAGAGATTCCCTCGTCGGCTCGTGGAAGCCGGTGTAATAGCGATACAAAAAGCAAAGAGAATCAAAACAAATATAAATCATAAAAAAGTCATTATCTTACCTGTGTATTTAAAGTGCGAGCACGTTTGCCCGTCGTAATTTTTGGTGCATTGACATTGAAAGATGTTTGTTAATTGTATACATCGACCTCCATGAGTACAAGGGTTGGGTATGCATGTAGTCTTCTTTGTTTGACAATGCTTGCCGTAGAAACCGGGGGCACATTTGCAAACGTATTTTCCTAGCTGTTCTAAGCAGCGAGCCCCGTTGAGACAAGGGCTTGAAAAACATTCGTTTCTGAGTTCACATAATGTTCCTAAGATACCTGGTGGGCATACACATTTTAAGTCACCTTTAACTGGTTCGTAAACACATTTACCGTTATTTTGACACGGTTGCGGATTACATGGGTCAAGAAGATCAGAACATGTTTTACCTGTAAATCCTTGTTTGCATTCACAGTAGAAGCTAGCTTTATAACTAACACATACACCGCCATTCTTACAAGGCTTATGATCGCATGGATACCGCTTATGTTGGCACTTTTTACCCCAGAAATTAAACGGACATTTGCAAGCATAGCCGTTGATTCGATCAATACAAGTTCCACCATTTTGACAAGAGTTGACTGTGCAGTCGTTCAAATTGGTCGAACAATTGTAGCCAGTGAATCCTTTCTTGCAATCACATGAGTAAGTGCCATAGGCGTTTTCACAACGACCGCCATTTTCACAAGGATTATCCAGGCATTCGTCAATGTCGTGCTCACACAAACGTCCTTTCAAGCCCGATGTGCAACTACAATAGAATGTATTGGCTACAGAACTACATGATGCTCCATTGTGACACTCGTTTATAAGACAATGGTCAACGTAATTCTCACAAAACTGACCAATACGACCCTCTGGACAGAGACATTTGAATCCTGGATTATGTTCTGATATTTCGTCATCATCATTTGTGGTTGCAACACAAGTTGCATCAGCAGAACAAGGGTTTTTGTCGCATTCTTTACCGGTGACTACTTCACAATAGGGACCCATCACACCAGCAGGACATTTACATACGAATCCGCCTTCTTTATAAGGCAGACAGCTACCACCGTTTTGACATTTGATCATTTTACAGGTCTGTCCGGGTATAACTCCGTCGGTACGGTTTTCACAAACGGGACCCGTGTAGCCACCAAGACAGTCACAGTGATAAGTGTCTTCGCTATCCGCAACACATATGCCACCATTCAAGCACGATATTCCACGGCAAGTATTGATCGGGGTTTCACATGTCGAACCCGTATAACCATAAGGGCAAGTACACATGAAACCGTTTATAAAGTCCCTACAGACACCGTTGTTTTGGCATGGGTTCGATTCACATTCGTAAATATCAGATTCACATTTGGCTCCTGAAAATCCTGGTCGACATAAACAGTTGAAGTTATTTCCGAGGTCCAAACAGTTACCCTCGTTCAAACACGGGGAAATTTCGCATGGATTTGATCCTGAAATAGAGATGTAACAATGAAAGAATGTTATTGAAAAAGAACAAAAATGGACTTCATTATTGTTGTTAAACTTCACAGAAAAAAGAAATGTATACGTAGATATGTCATCATTCAGTTTATTTCAAGATTTCTTGCCAATAGAGAAAGAACCGGTTTCTAATCTAGATCTAAGGTTCCTTCTTTGGAATTTCAACATTAATAACAGGGTACTTTTATATGTAAGTATGTATGTATGTGCAGATTTGTATGTTTTATGTATGTATTCTCATGCATAGAGTTACATACCAAGACATGCTCATATATATATATATAAATGATAAACTTCTGGAAAGTTTTAAAGATTTTTCCAGTTCCACTGATGGATTGGATCTGTAGCCTTGGCATTAACTTCCTCTTTTCTGGTTTTGAGAAGCCTAATTTATCAAGACTGATATTTAGGCAGTGTGTTGCACGTATGTATGTATGTATGTATGTATGTATGTATGTATGTATGTATGTATGTATGTATGTATGTATGTATGTATGTATGTATGTATGTATATATGTATTTATGTATGTGTGTATGTATGCATGCATGCACGTATGTATGTGCGTGTATTCTCTCGCTCTTTCTCTTTATAATTTAGAATAAATTTTGATCGACCACCTACATGGTAGCAAGATTGTAAAGGAAAGCATCTTATTTTGGTCATCATCCTCTAAATTTTGAGAAGGTCTTGCAGATTTTTATTGTCCCAGATATCGTGATCATTTGTAGTGTATGAATTAAGGATTCGCTTCCCCTCCCTAAGAACCAAAGTTCAACCAAACTTTGCTCCAGATATGTTGGTATGTATCCTGTTTCTCCAATGAAGACGAAAGTTTATCTTTGGCACTAGATTTCCAAACTCCTTATCAATGGTCCTCTTTTTCTTGTATTTTTCTAGTTACATTGGTGTTCAGAGGGTAGCTGATTTCCTTAAGAGAACATATCTTTTCCTTGCGGCCACGCACAACAATATCTGACCGGTTTTGTTATGTATGTATGTATGTATGTATGTATGTATGTATGTATGTATGTATGTATGTATGTATGTATGTATGTATGTATGTATGTATGTGTGTGTGTGTGTTTATGTATGTATGTATGTATGTATGTATGTATGTATGTATTATGTATGTATATATATGTATGTACGTATGTATGTATGTATGTATGTCGTTACTTAGTTTTTATTTCAAGACTTCATGCCAATAGAGAAACAGCCGGTTTCCAACATAGATCCAAGGTTCCTCCATTACTATTTCAACATCAACAGAGTATGTTTGTATGCATGTATGCATGTATATATACATGCATGTAAGCATGTATGTATGTATTAATATGTATGTACGTATGCGTGATGCGTGTATATATGTCTGTCTGTCAGTCTATCTGTATGTATGTATGTATGCATGTATGTGTGTATGAATGTATGTATTGATATGTATGCACGTACGTATGAGTGATGCGTGATGCGTGTAAGTATGTATGTATGCATGCATGAATGTTTATATGTATGCATGTGTGTATGTATGAATGGATGTATGCACGTGTGCGTGCATGTGCGTGACTGTAGGTGTGTAGAAGGTGACAGAAGGTGGGAATTTGTATTTGTGTACGTGCTTGTATGAGAGGGAGAAACAGGATAAGAAAGAATATGTGTATGTCAGGGTATCTCAGTATGTTTGTGAGAAAGACAAAGGACAAGATTGTGTTTTTGTGCATATAACAAAAGGTGTGAACATATAAGTGCTTGTGTGCTTATGTTTGCGTGAGAGTTTGTGTGTGTATGTAAGAGATAGAGAGAGAGAGAGATGATAGGAAGATACTATGTATGCCTGTTTGTGTGTGCGTATGTGCGTGAGTGTATGTAAAAAAAGCAGGGAAGACATGTGTATAGTAGAGTAAAGTGTGTGTGCGTGTTTGCATGTTAGAGTGTGTATGTGTATGAAAAGAGAGAATGGTGGGTGTATGTCTGTGTCTCAGGAAGAAGGAGAATATGAATATATATGTATGCATGTGTGTGATAAGATCGAAAAAATTCGCATGTATATATGTGCACACCAAAAGGCACACACGTGTGTTAAAAGACACAAAGGATGTGCATGTATGTGAGCAAATGAGAAAATAGTGTGAAAGAAAATAAGTGTGTGTAAGTATGTATGTAAGTATATATGTATGTATGTATGTATGTATGTATGTGTATGTATGTATGTATGTATGTATGTATGTATGTATCCGCCGGTCAATTTCTCTTTTTGGAAATCCCAGTTTATCTAGATTCTTCTTTAAGCATTTACTAACAAAACCTAGTGCTCCAATTATTACTGGTATGTATGTATGTATGTATGTATGTATGCATGTATGTATGTATGTATGTATGTATGTATCAAAATAGTGTATGCATGCGTTGTGTGTTAGAAAGACAGATAGAGAGGCATAAGATGCGGACGTGGCTGTGTGGTAAGAAGTTTGTTTCTCAACCATATAGTTCTAGGTTCAATCCAATGCGTGGTACCTCGGATGAGTGTCTTCTACTATAGCCTCGCTCGGACCAACCAAAGCCTTGTGAGTGGATTTGGTAGACGGAAACTGAAGAAACCCGTCGTATATATATATAAAATATTAGGGAGTATAACTCCAAACTTACAGGGAAAAATTCAATTTAGTATTAAATCAAATTTCCCAATATAAATATATAATATATAGAAATTAGAGAAAAATTACTATTATGTAATTCAAACAATGATAGACATAAACCAAATCATAAAGGAAAAAAATAAAATATATTATAAAACATATAACTAGATCACAAAAAGTACAAAAAATGAATAAATATATAAGTAAAAAGACTACGTTTTTCTCTAATTTATATATATATATTATATATATGTGTGTGTGTGTGTGCGTGTGTGTGTGCGTGTGTGGTGTGTGTGTGTGTGTGTGTGTGTGTGTGTGTGTGTACGTGTATGTATTTGTCCCCCCACCTATTGCTTAACAACTGTTGTTAGTGCGTTTACGTCCCCGTCACTTAGCGGTTTGGCAAAAGAAACCGATAGAATAAGTACCAGTACTTTTAAAAAATAACTCCTGTAGTCAGTTCATTCGGCTAATAGTTCAAAGGCAGTGCTCCAGAATGACCGCAGTCTAATGACTGAAACAAGTAAAAGATAAAAGATATATTGAGACAGAAGTTATTAATAAACTTTGTCGAGGAAAATATAAATGTATTCCTAAATTGTATCCAACCTAGTTCTCTGGTCATATCCAGAAATAATACATTTGACAACTGATCGATATTAACATTGTAAATGTGCACTCTCTACGGATGAAGATGGCAATCCAGAAATTTGTAATCTCAATAACAGTTTAATCTGGTAAATTTAAATGTTGGTTTCAAATTTTGGTACAAGACCGGTAAATTCAGGGGATGGGGTAAGTCGATTATATCGACGCTAGTGCTCAACTGGTACTTATTTTATCGATCTCGAAAGGATGAAAGGCAAAAGAAAAGTCAACCTCAGCGGAATTTGAACTCAGAATGTAAAGACGGATGAAATGCCTCTAAGCATTTTGTCCGGCGTGCTAAGGATGCTGTCAGCTCGCCACATTCATACATTTGAATATTAGCTCATATCACTGTCTTTTAATATTCAATGGTGCAAAAACCACATAGCAGTAAATAGTATTTATGGGTAGGTACAGTTTAGCATTATTGTTCATCGGGAAACACCAGCAAAATATATTTGATGATTTAGATGTAGAGGGACATTGCCGGCGGTTAGTAGTACACTGCCGGCATGTCCTGAAAACTCGTCGGTGGGATTTATGCCACCGACGGAAGAAACTGTTGCCTCTCCCAGTGTGATGAAGGATGAATTTGGGATCTTCTTTCATAAGGGAGGGGCGGTACAGAGCTTTCTGAAGAAGCTAGAGTGCCGTAGGGAGGGGGTCCTGTCCTGGACTGAAGACCCGAATTGGCTTCCGTAGGTAACTGCGGAGGTCATAACGGGGGATGATATGTTCAGGGTGATGGACTCCTTTCCCAAGGACCAATATAGTTTTGCCTTCTGGAGCCCCGACTTGGAACTGCAGGATTGCCTGCGGGAGGCATATAGCGTGGTCGGGGAGGAAAGATAGGAGGCCTTAGTACCTCAATTTGAATTTGTATTGTTTGTATTTTTTGGTAAGAGGCTCAGCGCCTCAATTTGTAAGGACGATTGCGTCCATTTTTGAACTGAGGTAAGAGGTTTTGTTGTTAAAAACAGAGAACAATGTTTTTGAGAATGCAACAATTGGCGGGTGTTGTTCGCTTTTCCCACCAACCATTTCTTTCAATCCATCATCATTGTCTCTTTATCCAGCCCGCAGCTACTACCTCTATGTACGGCTTTTATAATCAATTAAATGAAATAGAGTAGTGAGGGCGCGTGATCTAGTGGTTAGAGTATTCCACTCACGATCGCTAGACTGCTGTTTCGAATTCCGGGTGGGGCGTTGTGTTCTTGAGCAAAATATTTCATCTCATATTGCTCTGCGATCGCTTCGTCATATAACGTGTGGTACACCGTACACCTGCTCAGGTAATGACGAGCGTCCCGTACAAACATTTGATCGCTACAAACAAGACATCTGTGCAGGTTGCTGAATAATAATAAAAAAGCCCTGCAGAGTCTTTATCAGAATCTTCATTACGATAGAAGAAACCACCAGATGTGCAGCTCTAGAACTCAATTTATGTGGAGTAAACCAAAATTGGCAAGCATTGAGTACAGGAGTAGTTGCATGGTTAAACAAGTTTCGCATTCACATGATTCCGTATTTAGTCCCACACGGGATCGATCCATCTATCTATCTATCTATCTATCTATCTATCTATCTATCTATCTATCTATCTATCTATCTATCTATCTATCTATCTATCTATCTGTCTGTCTGTCTGTCTGTCTGTCTGTCTGCTTACCTGTTTGTCTGTCTATCTGTACACCCGCCCATCCATTCACCTCTACCCCCACTCCACCTTGGTTGCTATTTCTATCGAACCAAATGGGCATATAATAGAAGACATTCGAAATATGATCATCTAATTTCCCCCAAGAAATAGTGCTATCTAGAAAAAACTCTATTTGAAAAAAAAATAAATAAAAACAAAAGATACAGAAAAATTTGAGCGAGTTTTCGCTGCTATATCTAGTAGGTCAAGTGAGCAATATGAAGGTCCCTTGTTCCCTCGATAAACTTACCCCACCTAGCTCAGTTGTTAAGGCGGATACATACCAACGTGTGAAACATTGAGGACAAATTTGGTAATCCGAGTCGCTTCTCGTGGGTCATATGTTATCTGTAGCGCTGGGCCACCGGAGAATTTGAGACCAGAATGATTTTTGCAGAGATAATCAGTTCTGTCCTGATGAGGAAGGTCTGTGATCTACAAAACATAATATATAGAAATATGTACATACAAGATTATATATATATATAATTTGGATTTGGTTTGCAAGATTCTTTATATGAGTTTGTGTGTTGAGTCAAGACTATAGAAAAGGTTGCAAGACGCAACGAAAATTTTATGAAAATAAAAATAAGAAATAAGTGGAAATTTTACCGGTGGGTGTGTTACATTATGAGGCACAAAAAGAAAATGACTCTCCCCAGACACAGCAAGATATATATATAATATATATATATATATATATATATATATATATGTGTGTGTGTGTGTGTGTGTGTGTGGTGTGTGTGTGTGTGTGTGTGTTTGTGCGTGTGTGTGTGTGTGTGTATACACACACACATTCATACATCACACATTTGCCTATACATACATGCATACCAATTTTACATGCATACATACATAATATATATATAGTTAATTTCGAAGAATGACATAGTTTACTGCTACAACAACAACAACACTACTACTACTTTCTACTACTACTACTACTACTACTACTACTACTACTACTACTACTACCACCAAGCCTAATTTAAACTAGTAGAGGAGGAAAATTAATCTTCGAACAATGTCATACTTATATACCCTGAAGTGATCGTGCTAATAATGCATAAATCGCTGCATATAAATAAGCAACAATATACGGTTAATGCGATCGAAACACGTGTCGGACAATTATTATGGATAAACTAACTGGAAATAAACATAAAACTTGAAGGATAAAATTCTTCATTCACCTTATTATCAATACCGTACTTCACACGCTAAGTTGCCAAGAAATAAACTGTAACGTCGGATGGGAGCTATGGGAAATTTACCAAAAAAACGTACTATCTGAAGGAACAAGCCTTGGCATTTTACTCAGAGAAATTTGGTATCTGCCTGGATATTATATCCCTCCTCTTACTATATATATGTATAATATGTGTAATATATATATATATATATATATATATATATATATATATATATATATATATATATATATATATATATATATATATATATATATATATATATATATACATACACACACAACGTGTAACAAAAACATCTTTAAATGATTATTCCGGAGCATATTCACTATTTACTTCAATTACTGCTTCGCATTTGCTTGGCATTCGGTCAGACCGTCCGTCATTTAAAGATGTTTTTTTTTATTAAATATTGTTATTGTTTTTGCTGAATAAAATTTGGTGAAAAAAAGTCGCAATGATTATGCACAAACCCAATATAAACATTAATAAATTTTACATACAGAACAAAATATATAACGAAAAATATAATGCATAAGTAAAGTTTGCATGCATATCAATGTCGGCATATGCTTGTTCGTTTATTTGTTTGTGTATGCATTTTTGTATGTTTGTATGTATGTATGTGTGTGTGTGTGTGTGTGTGTGTATATAAGTGTGCTCATGTATGTATATATATAATTATATAATCAAGTGAATAATAACAAACGATGGATAATTGCCAGCTCATTACAGCTGTTTCGTATGTATCTTTTTAATAGAAGAATAAAAACATTGCTCCATTACAAAAAACTGTAATCATTGTTTCAGCCATTGGACTGTGGCCATACTGGGGGCACCGTCTTGAAGGGTTATCAGGTCGAATAAAAGGATCCCAGTACTTCATTTTCTGATACTTATTTTGTCGGTCTCTTTTGTCGAATCGCTAACTTGCAGGGACGTAAACTGACCAACATTGGTTGTCAATTGCTGGTGGTGGTGGTGGGCACAAACATAGACACTAAGATACACACACACATATACATGTGTGTGTGTATTTGTGCATGTGTGTGTGTGTCTGTGTCTGTGTGCGTGTATATATATATAACGTACTTCCACACAGTTTCAGTTCGCCTATTCACTCACAAGGCTATGGTCGGCCTTGGGCTATAGTAGAAAATACTTACCCAAAGTATCGTGCAGTGGGACTGAACCCCAAACCACGTAGTTCGAAAGCGAGCTTCTTCACTACACAGCTATTCCTGCCTACAAATGTATTTTAGGTATTGGATTTATAAGCTCTTCATTAACGGCCCCTGGATATCTTCTTTTTACTGCATTATATTTCCTACAATTGACGTCAATTGGGAAGCTGTCCCCTACAAAAGAACGTTGTTGTATTTTCTAGTTGTATGCAACAAATCAACTGTGCGTAAATTTTATTATTTTCTGTAATTAGGGCTCAGTGGTTAGGGTATTCGGCTCACGATCTTACGATCGTGAGTTCAATTCCCAGCGGCGCCTTATGTCCTTGAGCAAGACACTTTATCTCACTTTGCTCCACTGCATTTAACTGGCAAAAATAAGAAGTACCTGTAATTCAAAGGGCCAGCCTTGTCACACTCTTTGTCACGCTGAATCTCCCCGAGAACTACGTTAAAGACACACATGTCTGTAGGGTGCTCAGCCTCTTGCATGTTAATTTCACGGCAGGCTGCTCTGTTGATCGGATCAACTGGAACTCTCGTCGTCATAACCGACGGAGTACCAGTCATACTTAGGTTTCCCCAAATATGCTTTTCAATGCTTCTGCCTCAATATGTTTATCTTTAAGCGGTTGTTATTTTCTCTTTCTTCTCCTTTTCCGACGGTGCTGGTTATTACAACATATTTTATGTAAACGTGAGTACGAGGTAGTATCAAAAAGTTCCAGGAAGAGTTATATTTCATAAAAAAAAAACTTATTTACCGACTCATGAAGGTCACTGCTAGCTCTCACTGCGCACGCAACAGCTATACATGCATTCTTACAAATATACACACACACGTATGTAAACAAACATACGTGTGTGTGTGTGTGTGTGTGTTTGTGTGTATGAATATATGTAAACACCAGTTTCATAAATATACCAGATAGGATGTTAACATTTTAAAATCCCATTTCTGTTGTTTTCAATCCAAATCTAATTATAGTCACCGTAATTATTTTCACGCGTTAACTTCAAATTAACTCCACTTTTCCACTCCAGTACTATCATCCCAGTTAACATTATTATTATTATTATTATTATTATTATTATTATTATTATTATTATTATTATTATTATTATTATTATTATTATTATTTATTATTATTATTATTATTATTATATTATTATTATTATTATTATTATTATTATTATTATATTATTTATTATTATTATTATTATTTATTATTATTATTATTATTATTATTATTATTATTATTATTATTATTATTATTATTATTATTATTTATTATTATTATTATTATTATTATTATTATTATTATCCTTCTTCTCCTCCTCCTCCACCTTTTTCTTTTTCTTCTTTGTATTCTTCTCCATCTTCTTAAGGAAACGGCAAAACAAGAAATAACGATAATTATAATAACAATGGTTTCAAATTTTGGCATAGGACCAGCAAGTTCAGAGGAGGAGATAAGTCGATTACAGCAGCCTCAGTGCTTGACTGCTACTTATTTTATCGACCCATGAAGGATGAAAGGTAATGTCGGTCCCGGTGGAATTTGAACTCAGAACGTAGGGACGGTCGAAATGCCGTTAAGCATTTTGCCCGGCGTGTTCACGATTCTGCTAGCCCACCACAATAATAATAATAATAATAATAATAATAATAATAATAATAATAATAATAATAATAATATCTTTTCTGCTCTAGGCACAAGGCTCGAAATTTTGGGCGAGGGGCAGTCGATTAGATCAACCCCCAGTACGCAACTGGTACTTAATTTATCGACCTCCGAAAGTATGAAAGGCAAAGTCGACCTTGGCACAATTTGAACTCAGAACGTAGCGACGGGCGAAATACTGCTAAGCGTTTTGTCCAGCGTGCTATCAATTCTGCCAGCTTTCGACTGTAATAACAATAATAATAATAATAATAATAATAATAATAATAATAATAATAATAATAATAATAATAATTATAATAATAATAATAATCTCCAAATAAGGAGAACACCGGAGACGAAAGAGAACACCGGGGACGTAAGGAGAACACCGGGGACGTTTAAGAGAGAACACCGGGGACGTTTAAGAAGAACACCGGGGACGTTTAAGAGAGAACACCGGGGACGTTTAAGAAGAACACCGGGGACGTTTAAGAAGAACACCGGGGACGTTTAAGATGTAAGAAGGAAAATTCAGAGCTCCGAAATCTATCCACAAACATCGAAAACAGGGACATCCTATGGAGCCAAAGTTTTACTAACAAAGAATTGGACTGTATCCGAGTAAGTAATACTAATTGAAATTTATTACTATTTTCGAAACGAAATGACGTATTTTGACTCGATATCATCTCCGCCTCTAACGCAACACATGTAGACATGCGTGGAACATCACGATCATATCCGACCCCAAACACCATGTACAAAGGAACTACGAAGAAATTAAATGCCACCGATACTATTCAACTCAAGAATAACAATCGAGCGGTACGTACATTAAACTTACAACAAAAAATGTACGAAAAACTACACGTGCGAAATAATGTGACAACAGAAATAAACGGACCGGTACCCTACGAAAATGACGACCGTCAAAATAATGGGCCGGACGTTGTACCTCATGTCCCGCAAATAAAACCCAAAAGACGTAAATGGACACGTGAGGAATACATTTCTATCTTACACGCATACTTCACAGCAGTACTCTACCCAAAAAATGAAAATACAACAACACATACATATAAAATATGGAAGGAAAATAATAGAGATATAGACTTGGATACAGCAATGAACCCTAATAAATTAGCTAACGTACGAAGATACATTCTCAACACAAAAAAATATCAGAAATAGAAATAGAACACCTAAAAGAAAACATACACCAGGAAAATGTAGATAGAAGCCACACAACAATGCCCAATAATATAAACACTGAAACTGTAAAACACGAAGACAAACGCAACATTCCCAACAAACACGATGTAAACAACGAAGGGGAGCCTAATGATTATGATAATATAAAAAATAAAATAATCAAAGAACTGAAAACCACAGAGCTCAAAATGGACCACCGACCATACCTCCCAAGAATCAAAATAAACAAAATAACAACACCTATTATAAACAGCATAAACCTAGCCGTCACTGAACTGATAGCCACTGAATAAAAAAAAAGTGATATCACTGAGCTAAATAACCTAATATACGCAGCAGCCACTGCAGCCACAAAAGAAGCTGGATACTCACCCAAACCCTCCCAAACAGGAGTACCACCACCCAAACAAACCCTGTGGATAAATAACATCCAAAGCAAAATAAAAAAAATTAGAAAAGACCTGTCGATTCTTAATGAAATCAGCAAACAATCAACGCTACTGAGCAACAAAAAGAGAACAAAAATACTCCGCAAATATAACATCACAGAGAAAGATTTGCCTGAAATAAAAGAAAAGCTGAAGCAAGATATCCTTGCCAAAGCACAAAGGATCCGCCGGTACAAGAAACGCCAACGCTTCTTTGAAGAAAACAAAAAGTTCAACTCCAACCTCAAAAAGTTCTACCAAGAACTGGGCAAAAATAAAATAGAAGTCACTGCAGCACCAACGGCAGAAGAATTGGAAGAATTCTGGGGAGAAATATGGTCGGCGAACGAACCACAAAAAAAAAGGAGTATCAGAATAACAAACTCGGCATCTGAACAACTTTGGACCCCCATAACAACTGAAGAGGTCACCCAGGCACTGCAAAGACTAAGCAACTGGAAGGCACCTGGGCATGACAAGATCCCCAACTTCTGGTTGAAATATCTAACAGGAATGCACAAAAAGCTGGCTGAAAACTTTAACAACGTACTAGCAGAGCCAGAGACAATGCCTGAATGGCTCACGAAGGGGAAAACCATCTTAATTCCCAAATCAAATGAAACAGAAAAACCAGAAAACTACAGACCAATAACCTGCCTCCCTACTATGTTCAAGGCATTTACTGCAGTGATATCACAAAGCTGAACAAGCACCTGGACGAAAACAAACTGTTCCCAGAAGAGCAGAAAGGATGCCGCAAAGGCTCATATGGCTGTAAAGATCAACTAATGATTAATAAAGCCATAACTGAAGACAGCCACAGAAAGAAGAAAGGCCTCAGTATGGCCTGGATTGACTACAAAAAGGCGTTTGATAGCATCCCCCACACATGGATCCTCGAAACACTAGCCATTAACAAAGTAGCACCAACAATCATAAAATTCATAGAGCACTCTATGAATAAATGGCAAACAGTCCTACACCTCCAAACAAAAGAGGGACTCATGAAAACCAAAGACATCCCCATTAGAAGAGGAATATATTCCAGGGAGACACGCTCTCTCCACTCCTTTTCTGCTTGGCACTGTCACCTCTATCTGATATGCTAAATAGAACTGGATGCGAATATAAATGTTACGGCAAAACGATCAGCCACCTTTTATATATGGATGACCTAAAACTATACGCTGCAAATGACAAACAGCTGGAAACACTATTAAAGACAGTTCATGGATTTACCAAAGAAATAGATATGAAATTTGGATTAGAAAAATGCGCCAAAGTAACCATGAAAAGAGGAAAACTAGTTAAGAGTAACAACATCACACTAGATAAAACCAATGAAATAAAAGAATTAGACCAAAGCCAAACTTACAAATACTTAGGAATCCATGAACTAGATAAGACACAACACACACAAATGAAAGAGAAAATAAAAAAAGAATATTATAGACGAGTTAGATCAATACTAAACACAGAGCTCAATGCTAAAAACAAGATAATAGGTATCAACACTTTAGCTGTCCCAGTTATAAGTTACAGCTACAATATCCTTAACTGGACACGAAATGAACTGACCAAAATAGATAGGAAAACAAGAAAAATAATGACAGGATCTAGGATGCATCACCCAAAATCTGACATAGAAAGACTATATATACAACGTATAGAAGGTGGTAGAGGCCTTATACAGCTGGAAAACTACTATAAAATAACCACCATAGGACTGCAAAAATATCTACTTCAGAAGGAAGGAAAACTGATCCAGATAGCGGCAAAACACGAGCAAAACAAAAAACTGTTCTCAGTATTTAAGGAAGCTGACAAATACAAACAAGAAATCATACCACCTAATAAACATGAAGAAGAAGAAGAAGATGAAGAAACAACAAAAGCTATAAAACACATGAAATCCAAACTAAAATAGAACAGCAACGAACCATGATAAAACGATGGCAAGAAAAGCCCCTTCATGGTAAATACTGGACTAAACTAAACGCAAAAGAAATAGACAAAGAAAAATCCCAGCAATGGTTGAGAAGCTCAGGACTCAAAGCAGAGACAGAGGGATTTTTAATTGCAGCACAAGACCAAAGCCTCCCCACCAGAAATTACCAAAAACATGTAATGAAAAGAAATATTACAAGTAACTGCAGAATATGTGGAGATGGACAAGAAACAATAAATCATATTATCTCTAGCTGCCCAGTCTTGGCTAAGAAGGAATATATTCACAGACATGACAGAGTTGGAACCTACATACATTGGAAGCTATGCCAACATTATGGAATAACAACAGAAAAAAGATGGTATAGGCACACACCAGAAAAGGTCACAGAAAACGAGAAAACAACCATACTCTGGGATATGCCGATACACACAGATAGAGAAATTAAGGCCAACAGACCAGATATAGTTGTCAGAGATCATGAAGAAAAAAAATGCTTTCTAATTGATGTATCAATACCGGCTGATGACAACGTGTCTCTAAAAGAAATGGAGAAACTCTCAAAATACAAAGACCTGGAAATAGAGGTAACTAGAATGTGGAATCTGAAAACAGAGACAATTCCTATCATAGTAGGTGCATTAGGCATGATAAAAGAATATTCAGACAAATACATAACAAAAACACCAGGACTTACAAACACATATAACATACAGAAAATTGCACTACTAGGCACTGCACACATCCTACGCAGAACACTTTCCATACAATAACCATCAGAGCATCACAACAAATCACAGCACATACCCAAGGCACACAGAGCTGTGCTCGGTAGTGAAGTGAAAGCACGCTATAAAAATAAAACTACTGAATAATAATAATAATAATAATAATAATAATAATAATAATAATAATAATAATAATAATAATAATAATAATAATATTGAAATTGAGAAAATGCGGCATCTCAAGGCGGTTACAATACCAGTGATCGTAGGAGCACTAGGAATGATGAAGAAGGGAACCGAAAATTATATGAGAATGATCCCTGGCTTACCATCCCTGCAAGAAGTGCAAAAGATTGTCTTAACTGGTATATCACACGTATTGAGAAGAGCATTGTCGATGTGAGAACTGTTGCTGCTCATGTATTTTAATTTAACTTAAAAAAAAAAAAAATTTTAATGAACGAACTATTGAGTTTGGTTTAATAGCCTACCAATGTATACTATGAGTTTCTTTGCCCTAGGAGTTGGGAAGACACTCGGCAAGAAATGGAAGCAAATTTGAAAGAAGAGGAAAAAAAAAGTAATAATAATAATAACAATAACAACAACAACAACAACAACAACGTCTTACAGTAGCTATATTTCTTCTCAATTAATCTATTTTCGTAACACATGCTCAGTGCCTTACTTAACTGTATATCTTCGAACCCACATTTTCGAAACCTAACCACCCGGAATGAATGCATGAATGAATGAAACTGATATGATACGTATAGTATAGCCTACAGCGTATCTAACGAGGTGGAAAAACAGTGGTTTTACTGTGATGAGGGAAGGGTCGACGAACCGGTCATGAAAAATATTTAGTTTTTTAGCAGTAAAAGAACCGTTAAATAAACGCTTTAGTAAATTCTTGGCTACGAAACGTGTACAATTTTGCAGAAGTGATGCGATAATAACGAGTTCCGGTGAATGTTTTACGTTACAAGTGGGTCGTTATGACATATCTGGAGATTTCACAAATGAATTTTGGCCGGAGTGTAGGCGCAGAGCCGAAAGGTCCGGGTGTTGAACCTCTGATTGTAAGGTTTTGCTCAATGTGCCATTCATAAACAAATATACACATGCACACACGGAATGTATGCACACGCATATACATATATATATATACATATATATATATATATATATATATATATATATATATATATATATATATATATATATATATATATATATATATATATATATATGGGTGTATATAACTACACACATGCACAAATAACTATACCATTTTATTGAAATTGAAACCGAGTGTTTGTCACGCGTTTCGAGATACGCGCCACTGCGATCTTTAGGCGAGAATGCAGTAAAGTGAAACTCGAGTTATAAAATGCGCTATCATTTTTAGTCCAACAAAAAATAACCATATCCTCAACATGTTCTGAGTAATCCTTCGTCCGACATAAATCAATGCATGTACACACACATGCGCACGCGCACACACATGTGTATGTAGGTATGTATGTATATATGCATACGTATTTCTATTTGTGTATTGTATAATGGTATTCGCTATTTCCACGATGGTGAATCCTACCATTTTTCAATCCACTACGTTTAACAGTTACACGTCTCTGACGAGTTGACTTTCAATCTTTATTACGTAACTTGTATTATGTAGCTAATATATCATTTATGTCATTACTACGTACGTATGATGATGTAACTAAATATCTTATAAACAATTTCTCATGCACTGTTATATATATATATATGAATAGATAGATAGATAGATAGATAGATATAGATATACAGGGGAGTGCAAAAATAGGTATACAATAAGAATCGCATCAATGTTAAAATACTTATTTCATTAAAATTATTAGCACATTAAATTAGTGAGCCTAATTTTTGATATTTTCACTGTCATTAATGATAATATTTATCATAACTATAATAGTACTTTTATCGTAGCTTTTAATTCTTTTAATAAAAGCAAAGAGTATTGTACGTGTTTCTTTTTTTCATAACTATATGCCTACTTTTGCACCACCCTGTATATATACATATATATATATATATATATATAATATATATATAATATATATAATATATATATATATATATATATATATTATAATATATATATATATATATATATAGTGAATTGAAGAAATGGAGTTGAACGAAGATTGAACAGAAATCGTTTTATTGCATTCTACAATGTTTCGAAAGGCACAATTTACCAAATCCGATGAATAAGGAGACCATATGTGTCTTTCTCTTCAGGGTTGTACCTACAACCGTGCTGTCTTCTGCTGTGATTTTTGCTACCAAGGTATCGGTTAAACTTTGATTAATCTGCAACAAGATTATTCATCTTTCTATTTCACAAAATATATATATATATATATATATATATATAATATATATATATATATATATATATATGTATAGTGTGCGTGTATTTGGCGTCTACTTCAAGCAGGTGGCACTACTCAGTAGTTGCCGTTATTTCAATATATATATAACGGGAAGTTATGAAAATAGACAAAAGACGAAGGCAGGTGGAAAAAAACAAACAATTGTATTAGTATGGCGCTCAGGAAATATAAATAAAACAAATCTTTAACGTTTCGAGCCTACGCTCTTCAACAGAAAGATACACAGAGAGAAAAAAAAACACAGAAAGAAGGAGAGAAAAAAAATGCGTGCAGTAAACTAAACGAATCAACATGGCGATCTGATTTCGGCCAGAGGTCAAAGATCAAACATGAGACGCGAGAGCGAAACAAGGGGAGATAATAGGGTTGATAATAGGGTTGAATGACCCTAGGATAGGTCTGGACAGGCGTATGTATGGGGTTGGTGTATGTATTAGTATGTATTAGTACGTATTAGTATGTATAAGTGTGTGTGTGTGTGTATGAGAGAGTATAAGTGCGTATGAGGGGTCTGGACGTGTGTATGTATAGGGTTGGTGTATGTATTAGTATGTATTAGTATGTATTAGTACGTATTAGTATGTATTAGTTGGTGTATGTATTAGTATGGCACATCATATATGATGTGATGTGTAAAGTCGTGTGGTGTTGAGGAGTAGAGGGGAGGGGGAGAAGAGGGGGAGAGAAGGGGAGGGAAGGAGAGGAGGGGGAGAAGGGGAAGGGGAGGGGGAGAAGGAAGGAGGAAA
>NC_043003.1:28370116-28392616 GCF_006345805.1 Octopus sinensis
AGTGGGGCTGTGTCTTGAAGGGTTTAAATGAGCAAATCGACTCCAGCACTTATTGTTTTTATAAAGTCTGGTGCTTCTTCTGTCTGTCACTTATTGCCGAACCGCTAGGTTATGAGGGCTGAAACAACCCAACACCGGTTGTCAAACAGTGGTGGTGGAGTGAGCGACAATCATAAACACAGGCTCTTTCTTTCTCTTTCTCTTTTCTCTCTCTCTCGCACACATACATATATGTGTATATATATCTATATATGTATATACATTTCTCCTCTCTCTCTCTCTCTCTCTCTCTCTCTCTCTATATATATATATATATATATATAAGGGTAAAGACCCCCTTCGGTCATGAATGACCATGGGATTGCACCTAGAAAGTTACCCTCCTAGACACAAGTCCGGGCAAGGTTGTTTATGGAAGACCAGCAGTCACCCATGCATACCAGCCTCCCCTATCCACGCCACCAGTGTTATCCAAAGACAAAGGCCGATACAGCTTGGCACCTGTGACGTCGCAACTCATTTCTACAGTTGAGTGAACTGGAGCAACGTGAAATAAAGTGCCTTGCTCAAGAACACAACACGCAGCCCGGTCCGGGATTCGAGCTCACAACCTCACGATCGTAAGCTCGACGCTCTAACCACTGAGTCATGCGCCAGAAACTCTGAAAGAAGCCTGTACGACGGGCTTCTTTCAGAGTTTCCGTTAACCAAACCCACTCACAAGGTTTTGCTCGGCTCAAGGCTGTTGTAAAAAACACTTGCCCAGGGGGCCACTGAGTGGGACTGAACTTCGGTTGGGAAGCAAACTTTTTTACCACACATCCACGCCTGCGCCTAATTTGTTTCATATTTTTAAGTACTACAGAAAAAAAAAAATATTGGGGAAGAGGGAAGAGATGCTAAAATAATTTATATTATTTTTGCTCTTGATAAAATCATTAACATCACAGTTTCTGTTTCCGGTCTAAATATATACGGCAGGTCACCTCACTTCTGAATCAACCATTAGTAAAGGCGGCGAGCTGGCAGAATCGTTAGCACGCCGGGCGAAATGTTTAGCAGTATTTTGTCTGCCGCTACGTTCTGAGTTCAAATTCCGCCGAGGTCGACTTTGCCTTTCATCCTTTCGGGGTCGATTAAATAAGTACCAGTTACGCACTGAGGTCGATATAATCGACTTAATCCGTTTGTCTGTCCTTGTTTGTCCTCTCTATGTTTAGCCCATTGTGGGTAGTAAAGAAATAGGTATTTTTTCTGTCTTTATGTTCTGAGTACAAATTCCGCCGAGGTCGACTTTACCTTTCATCCATTCGGGGTCGATAAATTAAGTACCAGTCACGCACTGGGGTCGATTTAATCGACTTGCCCCTCCCCCCAAATTCCGGGCCTTGTGCCTAGATTCGAAAAGAATCAACCATTACTGAGTAACCAAATAAATAAGTTACCAAAATTTCAAAAGAACCTGTAGAAATGTAAACACAATACACTGGGTTCGACTCCACAGCAAGGTATCTCGGGCAAATGTGAATTTTCTATAACCTCAGGTTCACCCAAAATTTGTGAGTGAAATTTGGATAGATGGAAACTCTATAGAAGCTCGTTGCGAGTACTGCACCTGTAATTCAGGAAGTCACAGGGGACTCTGCCTGAAAATTACGGTAAGCGTACGTGTCAACCACTTCAACCACTTAAACGGCAAGAAAATTAGCTAATCGAACAACAAAATCCTTCTTTTGTGGAACGACGGAGATTCATTATGTGCGTGTGTGTATGTGTGTAACATTGCATATGATCATCGTATTATGCACACACACATACAAGTGTGTGTATATGTGTACATACATACATATATATATATAAACACACACGCACACACACACATATATACATATACATTTGCACACACACACACACATATATATGCATTTGCACACACACAAACAAATATATATATAATATATATATATATGCTGCTGACTGCTGCTGAGAACCCCTTCGGTCATAACTGACCATGGGATTGCACCTAAAAAGTTACTCTCCCAGGCACAAGTCCGGGCAAGGTTGTTTACGGAAGGCCAGCAGTCACCCATGCATACCGGCTTCCCCTCTCCACGCCACCAGTGTTATCCAAGGCAAAGGCAACAGCGGATACAGCTTGGCACCTGTGACGTCGCAACACATTTCTACAGCTGAGTGAACTGGAGCAACATGAAATAAAGTGTCTTGCTCAAGAACACAACATGCAGCCCGGTCCGGGATTCGAACTCACAACCTCACGATCTAACCACTGAGCCATACGCCTTCACACACACACACGCACACACATATATATATACGTATGTATATATTATATATATATATATATATATATTATATATAATTATATATATATAATATATATATGCATGTGTGTGTGTGTGTTGTGTTGTGTGGTGTGTGTGTGTGTATAGGAATGTATATGTTTAACATATACGTGTGTGTGTGTGTGTATTTATGTTTATTTGTAGTCATGTATTGTTTTTTTAGTCTCTCACCCCACCTTTCTCACTTTCTCTCTCTCTCTCTCTCTCCTCTGTCCTCTGACGATTGTTTTGATATAAAGTAAATCTCTCCTGATATATGTCTCACACCACATTTATTACTGGGTTCACTGATAGCGGTTTATTGCAGCCAGCTAAACTAATAATCGAGTCGTTTTAGGAACGTCGTAGTTGCACAGTGAGAGAGGTCATAGATAGATAGATAAGAGATAGATAGATAGATAGATAGATAGATAGATAGATAGATAGATAGATAAGATAGATAGATAAGATAGATAGATAGATAGATAGATAGATAGATAGATAGATAGATAGATAGATAGATAAGATAGAGAGATAGATAAGACAGATAGATAGATAGATAGATAGATAGATAGATAGATAGATAGATAGATAGATAGATAGATAGATAGATAGATAGATAGATAGATATATTGGTAAGATAAGATAGACAGACAGAAAGATAGATAGATATATAGATAGATAGATAGATAAGATAGATAGATAGATAGATAGATAGATAGATAGATAGATAGATAGATAGATAAGATAGATAGATAAGATAGATAGATAGATAGATAGATAGATAGATAGATAGATAGATAAGATAGAGAGATAGATAAGACAGATAGATAGATAGATAGATAGATAGATAGATAGATAGATAGATAGATAGATAGATAGATAGATAGATAGAGAGAAAGATAGACAGACAGATAGATAGATAGACAGAGTGAGAGAGAGGGAGAGAGAGAAAGATTGAGAGATGAAGGGAAAGAGAGGAGGAAAAGAGAGAGTGAAGGAGGAAGAGAGAGAAGGAGGGAGAGAGAAAGAGGAATAGAGAAAGAAGGAGGGGCATCATGGCCTTCGCTTAGCTCTTTGCCTCCTTGCTCTATCTTTATGTGAGTCTTAATCTCTCTCTCTCTCTCTCTCTCTCTCTCTCTATATATATATTATATATAATATATATATATATGCAACAAGAACAACAACAACAACAACAACAAGATATACAACATTTTAAACAATGCAAGAAGCTGACTCACCTTTAAACCAGAATGACTGCAAATCTTAAAGTAATGTTTTATTGACTTCACTTCCACGGCGGGTCTGTTGTCTTTGTCTCCTTTCAACGTCCATTTACATACAACACCAGGGGGCGGAAGTTCTGGGTAGCCAGGGCTTTCAATAAGAGCCTTCAATTCTGTGATTGTGTTCTCACAGACCCCTGTGGAGACAAAGAATAACAATGAGTTTAGTAACATTGATTGTGCTAACGATGTTTATATAATCTGTTTGTTTGTATATATGTGTGTATGTATGTATGTATGTATGTATGTATGTATGTATGTATGTATGTATGTATGTGTGTATGTGTGTATGTATGTATGTGTGTATGTATGTATGTATGTATGTATGTATGTATGTATGTATGTATGTATGTATGTATGTATGTATGTATGTATGTATGTATGTATTATGTATGTATGTTTTCTCTTCCTCTTTTTAATTTAGAGTAAATTTTGACCAGCCACCTACTTGGCAGCAAGGTTGTGAAGGAAACTATGATGATTTAACCGCCAATCTTTAAATCTTTAGAAGGACTTGCTGACTTTTATAGTCCCAGATACTGTGATCATTTATACTTTATGAATTTAGTTAGTTAGTTAGTTAGTTAGTTAGTTAATTTGGCTCAAAAGCAAATGGAGTTAAGTACAGGGTGGTGTTCATGTAAAGAGTTCAGGCCACTTGAGGTCAAGGGAGGCTTTGAACAAAGCGGTCGTCGGCATCTTCACCATCTCGTCTGGCAGCTTGTCCCACGGATCCGCAACCCGGACGGAGAAAGCTCCTCTCCTTCGATTGAGATGAAATCGTCGCAGGTAGAGCTTTTCGGAATGACCCCGCAGCAGACGCTCTGGAGCAGGAGTGAAGAACAGCTCTTTCGAGAGGTTTAGGATTTGCATTCGCTCCCCAAGATCCTAAGTTCAGCTATACTCTGCTCTAGACATGTATGTATGTATGTTTGTATGTATGTATGTATGTATGTATGTATGTATGTATGTATGTATGTAAAGTTAATCCAAACAAGAAAACACAACGCGAGGGCGTAGAACAAGTATAGTGTTATTGGACGTTCAGGAAAGGAAAGAAAGAAGGATTTAACATTTCGAGCAGAGCTCTTCGTCAGAAACATAGAAAAAGGAAAGGTCCAAGGAAGGGAAGACAGAGGAAAATAATCGCCAACGATACACACGCGGTCACATATTGAATGTATGTATGTGTATGTGTGTATACCTGTATATGTTTATGTGTGTATGAATGTATGCACATAATTCGTTTCTAATGATTATATATCTGTGTGTATATGTATGGATATATGCATATATATAGACAGACACACACGCACGCACATATATACATACATACATTTATACACGCTAGTATAATTATATCATTAAGTATATAACAAGGCACATCGTAATCATTTAGTCCGACATACTCTATGTTACTAAAAGCAAAATATGTACGCATACGTATGTATGCATATATGTATGTATGTATGTATGTATGTATGTATGTATGTATGTATGTATGTATGTATGTGAAGGCGCGTGGCTCAGTGGTTAGAGCGTCGAGCTTACGATCACGAGGTTGTGAGATCGAATCCCGGATCTGGCTGCGTGTTGTGTTCTTCAGCAAGACACTTTATTTCATGTTGCTCAAGTTCACTCAGCTGTAGAAATGAGTTGCGACGTCACAGGTACCAAGCTGTATCGCTCTTTGCCTTTCCTTTGGATAACACCGGTAGCGTGAAGAGCGGAGACCGGTATGCATGGGCGACTGCTGGTCTTCCATAAACAACCTTGCCCGGACTTGTGCCTGGGAGGATAACTTTCTAGGTAACTTTCTGAGACCGAAGGGGGTCTCAGCATGTATTTATGTACATACGTATGTAGGTAGGTATGCATGCATGTGTGTATGCGTGCGTATATGTGTATGAGTGTGTGTGTGTGTGTGTGTGTGTGTGTATGTATGTGTGTGCGTACGTGCGTGTATATTTGTGTATACGTGTGTGTGTGTGTGTAATTTCACAGATCAACAATACTCATTTACTTGCCATTATCAATCGGTTTCTTATGATCTTTCCGACAAAGTGGACGACGCCTGACTGACAGCATTACCGAACCTGTAGTGTTTTAGCCCGAAGTGGCAACGTACTTCGGTAAGACCTCAAAGCAAAGTATTTCTGATTGTCCACAGACTCTTTTTCATAAAAAAGCTGTATCTCCATCTTCCAGCCTAGTGCTATATCAAAGCCTATCACATGAATATCAGAGATAATTTCGTAGACTCTTAGTCACCAGAAACAAACTGTTATACTAATCGAGCATTCTATCAAATACAGTCAAGTACCACTCTTAATAACAAAGTTTATGACGATAGCAAGTGCCAAAACTATGAACAGTGACAAGCTATATAACAACAGCTAAGATTTCAAATACAAATGATATAAGAGATTTTCGTGCAAAGAAACTAGGACAGAAAAAGGGAACAGTAAATCTTCCAGAGTAGAGGCGCAATGGCCCAGTAGTTAGGGCAGCGGACTCGCGGTCGGAGGATCACGGTTTCAATTCCCAGACCGGGCGTTGTGTGTGTTTATTGAGCGAAAACACTTAGAAACTCCACGAGCTCCGGCAGGGGGTGGTGGCGACCCATGTTGTACTCTTTCGCCACAACTTTCTCTCACTCACTCTTCCTGTTCCTTGAGTAACGCTGCGATGGACTGGCGTCCCCTCCAGCTGGGGGGGGGACACATACGCCACAGAAACCGGGAAACCGGGTCCATGAGCCTGGCTAGGCTTGAAAAGGGCGACGTTTATCGTCTTTTATATCTTCCAGAGGCAGAGCTTCCGAGATAAATTCAGCAAAGCAAGACAAGCCTGCTTTCGGGTTCCAGGTGTGGGATGTCCCCTTCAAATTCAAAGCAGCTGTGAGATTATTTTGTGGGAAGTGGTCAGCTAAAAGTTACAGGTCACTCCTTACTTCTCCGGGTTCCGGTTGATCTCTTATATAGGTCTTGCCTACGGGACTCGAACCACGTATCTGACATGGAAGGCAATCGCATTACCGATTACACGAAAGTGCCTATTGCCTTGATTCTGACTATTTATTTTCCTGTGAGTATTGTTAAGTATATGCAATGAGTTTAATCAATATGGCGGTATTAATAAGTGAGAAGCCATAAGTCATCTGTAACAACCGTGTTTATCTCTAATCTCTTCGTACCGTATAATGTCCTAGATACACACCACAAACGGAATTGTCACGGCTGGAATATCTTTGATCGTAGTTCTGCTCGAACATAGCTAACATAGAACTAAGATTAACTAATAACAATAACAGAAAAAAGAAGCAACCAACGTATTTTTAAACCCTTACTTCTCTAACATTGTAAACGCAGTTAAATTAGAACTCTGTCTAAAACATACGTGATTTATCTTTCATATAGTTTTAACTCTTTCGTCCTCTTACTTCCACTGTCTCACTCTCACTCACTCTTCATTCCCTCCTTCTAACAACCTTCTTTTTCTACTTACTCTCCCTCTTTCTCTCCATTTAATCTTACCACATGGTTAACATCTCTATACAGTCAACCTCTGTTCGTGCTTGCAGATTATCTCTTTGAATCAACGAGGAAGCTTTCATGCGGCAGCTTGATCTTCAAGATATAACAAAGAAATCTATATAAAACCACATCATCTCTTAAAAAATGGAAGGACAATATACGATAATACAGGCCTCGAAGCACACTACCTAAAAATGCAAAAACAAAAGAAGCCCAATTGTTGACCACGCCTTCAACATCGGCCATATCTGTTAAATAACTGTGGACTTTCATTTCTATTCTTCTAATCTTGCTTCACAAGTTACAGTCATTGGACAGTTGCCATGCTTGGGAACTGATTTCAAAGGAATTTAGTTGATTATAACAGTGCCAGTACATTATGTCATACTTACTGATACATTTTTAATCGGTCTCGTAAGATGCGTAAATGGACAATTGGGGCTTGGGATGAAGTGGGGTGACTCAATCGAATATAAATACCACTGAGCATTCCCCATTCACTCGCTTTCATCGCAGGCTGATATCAACATCTCAATAATATATATGTGTGTGTATGTGTGTGTGCACGCGCTGCGTATGCGTAATGCCTGTAACAAGTAAGAGATAATCAAGGAGGTACCCAATAGTAACCAAAAATGTTCTCTGTGGGACGAGACCATTCTAGTTCAGGCTTCTGCCGGTAGTCACTTGATGCAACCCTCAAGCATCAGTCTGCCGATCAGCATCGTTGAGTGAGATCGTACTGCCATGTGGTGCGTCTTTGTTTTGTAGTGCTTCTTCCCTGTTCGACGATTTTTGCGATGGCTAAAACGAAGGAACAGCGTGCTTCTGTGAAATTGGTCTCTGCTGGGTCAAACGGCGACCGAAACAGTTGTCATGCTTCAAACAGCTTACAAGGACGCTGCCATGAGCAATGCACAAGTTTCCGAATGGTTTTCATGCTTTAGAAACGGTCACTTGTCGCTTGAAGACCAAGAACGAATGAAAACACCATGAAAATTCATGAACTGAATTTGGAGGACTATCGCTGAACAATTGAAGAACTTGTTGATATGAATGGTGTGTGCTGGAGCTCCTGCCAACGAATTTTGAGCGAGGAATTGCGAATGAAAAGAGTTGTAGCAAAATTTGTTCCTCGCTTGCTCACGGAACATCAAAAGCAGTTATAACTGGATGCATGTCGTGAACTGAAAGAACAAATAGAAATTGATCTTGCTCGCTGCGACTATTTTTGTTCCCCGAATGAAAAAACTCCTTAAAGTAAGTTTTGAAGATGTAAGAACGACTAAGGCGTTAAAAGGCATGAATTCCTGTTCTAGAACAGCTTCGAACAGTAGAAAACGAGTCTGGACCGATGCATTGTTTCAAATAGATAATATTTTGAAGGCGATAAAAATGCAAATATGTCAAACTAAGTGAATAAAATAATATTGCAAAATTTCAGTTTCTTCTGGCTACCCCTATATATGTGTGCGTATGTGTTGTGTGTGTGTGTGTGTGTGTGTGTGTGTGTGTGTGCGTGCGTGTGCGTGTGTAGACACAATAGTGGCTGTATGGTAAGAAGTTTGCTTCCCAATCACATGATTTCTGTCTACCAACTCCACTCACAAGGCTTTGGTCGGCCCGTGACTATAGTAGAAGACACTTGCCTAACGTGCCACATAGTGGGACTGAACCCAGAACGATGTGGTTGGGAAGTAAGCTTCTTACCGTACATCCACGCCTAGGCCTATATAAATAATGCGGGTAATTCTTAACAATTCAATCAAGTAGGATGAAGAGAGACAAAAGAATGAATGACAGTCGATGAAGAGAAAACACCAGATAAATGAGCATAATATACGTTTATACGTTCACTAACAGGTATATATATATATATATATATATGTATATATATATATATATATATATTATATATATATATTATATATATATATATATATATTATATATATACTATATATTATATATATATATATATTATATATATATAATATATATATATATATACATACATCAATAACTAACATACGCTCATTAACCGAAATACACACTCACATACATATTTACACACATTATTATTATTACATCACAAGTGATTATGACGTAACAACAGAATTTAAAATGTTTTTCCACTTCACTTTTGGTGACTCGATATTTACGCTACAAAAGCGGTGAGCTTTCAGAATCGTTAGCACACGGCATTTCGTCCATCTTTTCGTTCTGAGTTCAAATGCCTGCAAGACCGAGTTTGCTTTTCATCCTTTCGGGGTTGATAAAATAAGTACCAGTTGAGTACTCGGGTCGATGTAATCGACTTACCACCTCCCCGGAAATTGCTGCCCTTGTGGCAAAATTTGAAACCAATATTTACGCTGCAAAGAAAATCTATTTTCAATCAAACATGTACACCAACGCATCAACATACCTATTCGTACACAAACGCACACTCATATTCGGACACACACACACACACACACACACACACACAACCATGACCACACACATACACACACACAACCACACACACAAAACAATCACTCAAATTCGGACTTAATACGACATCATTTCTTCGCTCCACCATGGCACAGCATCTGACTAAACTACATAAAATACATAAATACATACATACGCATACATACACATACGCATACCGACAACTACATACATCGACATTAAACGGAGCATCATTTCTTCGTTTCTTGTCCCTACATACATTAGCTCCCCAGCATATGTTAACATAAAGCTGGAGATCAGTGAAAAAGAGAAACTATATGCTGAACTATTAAAATATCTGCAGTTACTCTATCCAGATTACAAGTTCTGGTTTATGCCTGTAATTTATTGGGGCCCTGGGATATGTAACACAATGCCTAAATACCAATTTTGAGAAATTAGGCTTCTCAAAAATAGAAAGGAGAAACCTAATTCGAATACTACAGATCCAATCCCTCACTGGAACTGTAAAAACGTCTAAAACGTTCCGGTATTTTATTTTTTAGGTATATATGATCATAAAACAAAACATACAAAACAAAACATACAAATCTGCATGTACACATCCATCCATCCTCCCATACATACATACATACATACATACATACATACATACATACATACATACCCTGTTGATATTGTTGAAGAAGCCTTGGATCTAGGTTAAAAACAGGCTGTTCTTCTATTGGCAAGAAATCTTGAAATACAACTGAATAATCACACCTTAAAACACACACACACACACACAACACACACACACACACACGCATACATACACACATACTTACAAACATACACTCACACACACATGCACACATATGCACATACATGTATGTATTTGGAAATTGCTAATAAAAATTACAAAGTTTTACATGTTAAATAGACATGTAAGGAAATTTCTATCAGAAATTATTCAGACGTAAATTAAATAATACTAATTTTACGTTTCGATGAACCGTTTACATGTCTATCTAACACGTAAAATTTTGTAATTCCTATTAGCAAACGAAACACGTGTAACGGTGAATAAATAAAGCCCAGAAATGTCCAGTTTCCTGTTTTGTTATACAATAACTCTGCAAATATTTCCATCATCCTCAATTTTAACATGTATTCTGAACTAGCATATAGTAGCAATTGGGTCAACATTTTGGATTGTAATTATGGATTAAATGCACTTGAATCGGAAACAGCTGGGATCTACCCTACCTACCTACATTATATTTATTTATATATGGCCTGGTGTATAATTATTGCGGCTTTTTTTCATCAAATTTTATTCAACAAAAAGAATAACAATATTTAACAAAAACATCTTTAAATGACGGTCTGACCGTCTGCCAAGCAAATGGGAAGCAGTAATTAAGTAGATGGTGAATATGGTCCGGTATAATCATTTAAAGATGTTTTTGCTACATGTTATTGTTTTTGTTGAATAAAATTTGTTGAAAAAAGCCGCAATAATTATGCACCAACCCAATATGTATATGTATATATATATATATATATATAAAGGCGGCGAGCTGGCAGAAACGTTAGCACGCCGGGTGAAATGCTAAGCGGTATTTCGTCTGTCGTTACGTTCTGAGTTCAAATTCCGCCGAGGTCGACTTTGCCTTTCATCCTTTCGGGGTCGATAAATAAAGTACCAGTTTCGCACTGGGGTCGATGTAATCGACTTAATCCCTTTGTCTGTCCTTGTTTGTCCCTCTATGTTTAGCCCCTTGTGGGTAGTAAAGAAAAAAATATATATATATATTATATAATAGTATATATATGATCATTAGATATCATAAAAACTTTTTTAACACTATTATGTAAGGTATTATGTTTGCCATTCAGCAATATGTACGCAAGCTTATTGAGATACGTTAAGATAGTCAACATCTATCATCATCAGCTCAGAATGTGTATATTACTTATGTATGTATGTATGTACCGTCATAATGACGAATTATCAGAAACAAAAATGAATTACGAGATTAAAATCAAAATAACTATCAACTTATCCTCACAATATTGTACAGGTTTTATTACTTTAAGATGTAGAATGCAGTTTAGTCAATGATTCACTTGTTATTCTACGTTATGCTATTTTCTATTTTAAACGCTCTAATTTCATTAATTTTGAATCGCCTTGAAAACGTTGTAATAACATGTATTTCCGAATATATTAATTTGAATAATATTTTCTGTATCTAACTATATGTCGATACAGCTGAAACGATCGTCAGTTTTGTATGGTGAATTCAACAATTAAAGTTGTGATTTTCTTAATCCGTATTTTTGTCGTCTAATACTTTTTATAATATTTTTGATAAGGTTCATTTTTTCAAGAACCGAAACATGTAAAATTCATAAGAAAATTAAAATTTATCTAATATAGTGGCGTTTTCAAACTTCTTTTTTACACACACACACACACACACACCACACACACACACACACACACACACACACACACCATATATATATATATATATATATATATATATATAATATATATATATATGTATATATTATATATATATATATATATATATATATATATATATATATGTATATATATGTATATACATTATGTATGTATGCCGTCAATAATGACGAATTTATTATCGGAAGTATTTCATTTATTTCTTACTGTATTTATCACTGACGAGGAGAATTCTTATGATTTAACTCTGAATCGGGGCCGATACGATAATAACGGAACTTTTTAGAAATTTCTGTCGGCATATATACACACGCATATATATATATATATATTATATATATATATATATGTGTGTGTGTGTGTGTGTGTGTGTGTATAAATTTCATACATATGTATATCTACTACATATGTGAAAATCTGTGGGTGTGTTTGTTTGTGGTGTTGTTATCAAACTCCTCCTACATCGTTTTATCGATTTTAATGAAACTTGACACAAGAGTAGAACTCATGTCTGAAAAACTAGTGACATGCTTAGATTGTTGAAAAATACAATAATAGGGCCCCTGGAAGGGATTCTTATATGTACTACATATAACTAATATAGTATTTTTAAATATCCAAGGGAAATAACCCTTTCGCTCCTGAAAGGGATCCTTATATTTAGCCAAGGGAAATAACCCATTCTTGTTCGTAAATTATTTCGTATAAATCAATTTGAGTATGCTTATTTCTTAGTTATTTTTGCAATTTCTCCAGTACAACGCTTAAACAAGTAAATAGTGTTTTCCTAAACAATAAATTCACTTATTTCGGTTAGTGATTTATTCACAAATATACCACACTTGCGTCACTGAGGGTAATATTCTCTGCGAACGTACTAAAATTTTTTTCATAGTTATTATCTCATATTTCATATCTGGTTAGCCTGTAACAAGCTTCACGATTTTAGTATACATACCTTATTAGTAATTCTTCCTAAGTCCTACATACCCTAAGAACGTATTAAAGCCTTTTGGGGGGGATACTTTATTTGAATTCTTACTATCGGGTAATTAATTTCATGCTATTACATAACTGACTTCACAATTTGGGTATTCATAACTTATTGGGAATTCCTAAAAACAAGATCCTGTGTAAGACAGTTCGGTATTCTCAATAAATGCACAGAAACCGTTTTAAGAGGTACACACTTCGTTTAAGAGGTACATACTATGCTACTGGATTAGCGGAACAATTATGAGAACGGAAGCAAGGGAAAAGCCCCGCTTTCCCGGAAATTATCGGGTACATCAGCTAGTATATATGAAATTTCATATGTATATATAAGTGTGTGTGTATATATATATTTATAATTTATATATATTTGTATATATATATATATATATATATATATATATATATATACACACAACACTTATATAAAATATACATATACACACATATATATTATATATATATATATATATATATATATATATGGTATTTTTTATGAGCTTAAAGCTTATAACGATTGCCATGCAAATGACTATGGAAAATAGTCGAATGATAGGGCAAATAAACCCTTTACAGAAGAAAGTAGGTTTTCCATTCGCCTACTTCCATTTACACGGTGATCGCTATAAGCTTTGAGCTCATAAAAAATACCTTATATATATACATATACATATACATACATACATACATACACATATATATATATATATATATCTATTTATATAGATAGATAGATAGATACAAATATATACACACACATATATACACATATAAAATTTATATATATATATATATATATAAGTAAAATATTATTATTATTATTTATAGAAATGTAATACTCGACACCGCTTAACAAAACTATAAATGTGTATATAAATTTCATATATCTTGCTCTGAGGTGTTTAGACTTTAGAATAGACTTAGCTTCCGTTTCCTGTTGTACTGCGCATCGAGGCATCCTTAGGCGTTTTCAGTGTCATATTTGATTTTCTATCACTAAATTTCGGTTACACCTAATTCAAAACTGTTCTGGAGAAACGGACGCTGTTACTGGTGTCATACAACTCTTTTCACAGCCCAACGTATACGATTTCGAAAGCCTGAGGGAGAGAGAGAGAGAGAAAGAGAGAAGAGAGAGAGAGAGAGAGAGAGAGAGAGAGGAGAGAGAGACAGAGAGTGAGAGAGATGTGAGTTGGGGGACAGTGTTAAAGAGATAATGAGGGAGAGAGAGAGACAGACAGACAGGGAGAGATATGAGTTGGGAACAGTGTTAAAGAGATAATGTGGGAGAGAAAGAGAGAGAAGCAACAAAGAGAAAGAAAGTGAGGCAGATAGAACTATAAAGGAAAAGACAAAGACCGGGAGAAACTGAGAGTAAGAAAGACTGTGAGAGAGAGAGAGAGCGAGAGGGACAAAGAGTGCAATACAGGGGAGGAGAGAGCCAGTGAAGGAGCGAAAGGTACGGAGAGAGTGAGTAAGCGTACAAGAAAGAGAGACAGACGGAGAAAACGAGCAAGATGGAGCGCGCGAGAGAGGGAGAGAGGGAGATAATGTAAACGTCCGCCTCAGTATTTGTCTCCTACTTTATTTATCGACCCTGTAAAGATGAAATGCAAAGATGATCTCAGCTGGATTTGACCTCAGAAAGCAAATAACCGGAACACATAGCAGGAGAATGAGTGCACAATGCCGCAAAGATGGATGAAAATTTGTCTATTAAGGCTACCATTTGTTTCATTAGGAAATTTCTAAACAATTCTTCAAGCCGAACACATAGAGAAATTTGTGTTCGCCTCCATTTTGGATTAAAAACACAAGAATTCACTTTATACATACATACATACATACATACATACATACATACATACACGCATGCATACATACATACATATATACATACATACATTCATATATATATATATATATAATATATATATATATATATATATATATATATATGTGTGTGTGTGTGTGTATGTGTGTGTATGTATGTATGTATGTATGTATGTATGTATGTATGTTATATATAGTTAAAATTTATAGAAAAACAACAGACGAAGACAGGTGTATGAACAACAAGCAAATGTATTTGTTTGCCGCTTGGGAAAAATGAAAGAGTGTTTTACGTTTCGAGCCTACGCTCTTCAACAGAAAGGAATGAGAAAATAAACAGATATGTATGTACTTATAAGTGTGAGCATACATGTATTTATATGTGTGTGTATATATATATATATAAATAGATGAATGTATTTTTACCTTGTTAACAATTAACACGGAAAAATAAATAAATAGTTACCAGGGCAGCAAAAATCTCACAAGTAAAGGTGTTGTAACTCCTTGTTTATAATAGCTACTTATGACGTTATATCATATAACGTTTTTTAAACAATATTAATAGCGTTCTGTCTATCTGTCTATCCTATACAATCCATAATTTTTTGCTAAAATGTCGTATTGACGAGTTTCGTTTTTTTCACTTTCCCGAAGGAAGATTGCATTGTTATAACCATTTATTCTTTTGAATAGTATCAGTGGAATTTTCGAAACATGTGTCGAAGTAAAATATTTGTTTACACCTGCGTTAACTCCATTTTTTATTCATATATATATATATATATATATATATATATATATATATATATATATATATATATATATATATATACTTAGAAATAGAGAGGGACAGAGAGAGAGAGAGAGAGAGAAGCATATATGTATTTATTCTGTTTCTTTACGTTCTGAGTCCATGGGTGGGAAGATTTAAACCTCCATCTGGTTTAACACCGTCATCTGGTTCTTGGGGTTTCTTTAACGGAATCCACTTCTGTTGCAAATATTAGAGCCCTGTTTCCAGTTTAAGGATAACTTCCTCCCTTCCTCCTAACTCTCTCAGTGGCGTTCAAAAGTAAACAGGCCATAGATACATCCTCTCCTTCACAAAAGGTAAAAAAAAAGCATCACTGTCTAATATTATTCATTATGGCAGAACCGATAAAGCGCTGGCTGTTTATGTTACGAGTTCAAATCTCACTGAAGTTGACTTTGCATTTTATTCTTCTGAGATCAGTAAAATTATATACCAATCAAGTATTGAGGTTGATGTAAATCATTGTCCCTTCTCCCTGGTCCTTTTGTCTGCGTAATAAATTAGAATTTTGACAAGCACGGGAGACAACTCTTTTCTTATTTCGTTATTGTTATGAATTTATCAGCGAAACATAGATTTCACAAGATTTGTATAATGAAGTACATTAGCTTGAGATTAGTTTGTATCGCATGATGAAGGGGAATCTAATATTTTGGGATAGAATCTTCTTCTTCGTTGAGAGAGAGAGAAAGGATGGGGAGAAAGCAAGGGATAGATAAAAAGAGAGAGCAAAAGAGACAGTGAGAGTGATAAAGACAGAGAGAGAGAGAGAGAAGTGAGAGGTAAAAGAGAGACAAAGAGAGGGAGAACAATGGGGGTCCAGTGAAAGAGTATGTGATAGCGAGAGAGAAAGACAGAAAGAAAAAGAGTTGGAGAGTGTGACTGAGTTTGAAATGGAAATAAGGAGAGAAAGAGAGAGACAGAGAAGTCAGAAAGGATGAGAGGGGAAAGGGAGATTGAAAATAATACCATTCTTTCTTTTCCTTTCTTTCTTTCTTCTTTCTTCCGTCTCACATTTCAGTCTCCTCCTCCTCCTCCGCCTCTCTCTCTCTCTCTCTCTCTCTCTCTCTCTGGACAGTTCCGAAATGTCAGCTACTTCAGTTTTCTCACAACATACCAATATATCCAAACAACTCAACATCATTGTACATTTTTACCCCCACCACCATCACCATTACTACCACCACCACAACCACCTCCACCACTACCACCACTACCCCCATCTCACCCCCACCCCCGCCACCAGCACCAGTACCAGTACCAGCACCACCACCACCATCATCGCCATTACAAGTTACCTTTGGCTCTGTTCAGTAATTCTACAACTTTGTTTCTCTCATACATCAGTAGATTATCTATCATATACTTTAATCTTGCCACTCTATCTGTCTGTCTGTTTCTCTCTCTCTCTCTCTCCCTCTCTCTCTCTCTCTCTCTATCTCTATCTATCTATCTATCTATCTGCCTGTCTGTCTCCTCATTTAAATCTTATCACAAATTTAACACCTCTGTGCAACCACCTCCATCCGTGTTTACAAATTATCACTTCATCACCTTGGTAACAAGACCGCCTTATCTGTCGCTTGCAACATAATCTTGCTAACATCCCTTTCACCCTTATACTGACACATACATACACACATACAAACACTTATGAAAATGTATATATGTATTTATATATATGTGTGTGTGTGTGTGTCTGTCTGTCTGTCTGTATGTATGCATGTATGTATGTATGCCTGTATATGTGAACGTACGAAATAGCTGTGTATGTATGGGCATCTCTGTATGTGTTTGTATATACATGTATGTATGTATGTATGTGTGCGTGTGTGTGTGTATGTAGGAATGAATATATGTATGTGCAAGTATGCAAGTAATGTGGGTGGGTATCTTTATGTACGTATATGTATGTGTGCATTTTGTATGCATGTACGTATATGTATGTGTGCATTTTGCATGTATGTATGTGTGTGTATGAAGTATTTCTATATGTATGCATGTGTGTGTCTGTATAAATAGCTATTGCCAACGGTACCCCAATTATCTCATCATTAACAGAGAATTTAATTATCATGACCCCACGCCTCCCACACACATATATTTCACATCTCTATTTTGTAACTTCTATGTGTAAATCTATATACATGCGGCCATAGTAACGAAGCTAAGGTACCCACATTGAAACTACTTCGCAAAGATAGTCCTAGAACTCTACTGTACATGCGAACTAAGTTTTAGCGTTCTAACTCACTTCCGCTGTTTACAGCAGTGCTTCGAAGGAAGGTGTGTAGCGTGTGATTGTCGCATTGACCATGGCAGAGAAAGTTGGTATGGCGATATCTGCTCAGAGGCCTGCGCAAAGTCGAAGAAAATGTATGAAGAGGAGTGCATGAGTCACACACAAGTGTACGAGTGGTACACTTGTCAAAATTGTCGATATTGACGAACGTTCTCGGAGACCCAGGACCAGTAGGACTGAGAAAAACATTCGCAGATGTGCATGCAGATGTGAGAAGAAATCGTCGAATCACCATTTGTGAGTTATCAGAGGATGTGCAGATTAGTAACGGCTCCGTTCAGTCCATTATCATTGAAGTTTTGGGTATGAGACGTATGTCTGCTAAATTTGTGCTAAATCTGCTTTCAGCTGATCAAAAAGACAGTCGGATTTCAGCTGCACAAGTTCTCCTTCATTGTGTGGAGAACGATGAAAAACTTTTGAAAACTTTGCGTAGGCCCCTGAGCTGGTATCATCAAGCTTTTGACAAAATCTGATGCAGATTCTCTGCTCAAATTTTTCTGTCAATGGTTAATGAGACAGTCACACGCTACACACGTTCCTTCCAAGCACTGCTGTAATCAGCGGAGGTGAGCTAGAACGTTAAAACTTAGTGCGCATGCACAGCGGAGTTCAAGGTCAATCTCCACCAAGCGGCTCTACTCTGCGTGTTTTAGCTTCGTTTCTATGGTAACAGGCCGGATACGTATTGATCAGACTGAATATACAGGCGTTGAACAAAATAATGGAAACACCTTGCACCATAGCATCATAATTTTGAAATATCTATAAAACTGTCAAAAGCTTGTTTATTTTTGCTTTTTGATTTATTATTAATGTTGCTTAATATGTTTTGCTAAAATTGCTGTTTCTTTTCAGATATCATAAGAAAAAGATAATTAAAATTCATTAAAATGACAGATCTATCGAACTTTCAAAGAGGTCAAAATTACTGCTGAGCTTAATGACCACCTCGAGAACCCAGTTTCCACAAAAACTATTCGCCGAGAGCTGCACAAAGCCGGATTTCACTGGAGGGCTGCAATGAGAAAACCACTACTTTCAAAAACAAACGTTGCAAAGCGTTTAGAGTGGAGTAAAAACCTATAGAATTGGTTCCTAGAGCAGTGGAAGAATGTTATTTTCTCGGACGAGTCATCCTTTACCTTATTTCCGACCTCCGGCCGAGTATACGTGTGGAGACAGCCAAAAGAAGCATTTGACCCAGACTGCCTTCTTCCAATTGTTAAGTATGGAGGAGGATCTGTGATGATCTGGGGTGGGGTCTATATCTTGGGAATCCGCCGGCCCAATGTTTTCCCTTCATGGCAGAATTAATAGTCAAGACTAAGCGTTTTATCTGATCGAATTCATCCAATGGTTGCAGAACTGTCACCGGAGGGAAAAGCAATCTTTCAAGAGGATAATGCACCAATTCACACAGCTAAAGTTGTTGCTGAATGGCACGAGGAACATTCTAATGAAGTTGAACACCTTATCTGGCCACCAGACTCCCCAGATCTCAATATTATTGATCATTTATGGTGCATTTTAGAAAAAAAAGTAAGGAGTCGATATCCTCCACCATCATCACTACATGAACTGGAGACTGTTTTAGCTGAAGAATTGACAAAAGTCCTTTAGAAACAACTCAAACATTGTACGAGTGTATATCTCGAAGAATTCAAGGTGTAATTACTGCCAAAGGCGGTCCTACCTAATTTTAAAATAAATTTGTTTGAAATTTTAAGGTATTACCATTATTTTGTCCAACACATGTATGTAGATGCGTGTATGTCTATACAAAGACACATACATATACATATATTCACACATAACACATGTACATGCATGTTTGTATTTATGTGGTACTATATATATATATGTGTGTGTGGTGTGTTGTATGTATGTTGTATGTATAGTTAATATATATGTGTGTGTATATATATATATATATTATATATATATATATATATATATATATATATATATATATATATATATATAAATATATATATATTTCTGTCCAAGAGCATAGGCTCGAAACGTAAAATACTTTCTCACTTACTGAGCGTTAAACAATGTTATTTACATACCCATCTTCGTCTTTTTTTTTGTAAATTCTCACTATATACCTATACATGCACAAATATATATATATATATACATTTATACACATACACATTTACACACAAACACACTCACACACACATATATATATTTATAAATACAGGCATACGCATACAGATAATTACATATAAACCGGCAGACATATAGATAGATAATTAAGTAGATAGCTAGATAGATAGATAGATAAATAAATAGAAAGAATGATATACAAGCTCTTAATCAAAACATTATATATGTGTGTATATGTATGCATGTATGCATGCACTTGTCTATAGGTGTCCGGCATGTATGTGTATTTGAGTGAGTATACGTCTGTGCAAAGAGATAAATCTTTGAAAATCCTCCTAGCAATGCTGACGAAGAATAAGCAAATTATGTAAAGGTGATATGACTGACTGAAAGCAAAAAGAGTATTTTAGGAAAAGATCGCCTTTTCAAATACAAGAAGAAAAGAAAAGAGAAATATGCTGGTATCGGAAGTCCGCATGTGTATATACAAGATTCCTCTGTGTACTCACCTACATATTCTATTTCAAATCCTTTGTAGACTTTGCTGTTATCAGAAAAGAAATTGAGGGCTACCTCATTGGTTTTGGAGATGACCGTTTCTGGCTGAGATCTACCGCACTTCTTCGTCAACAACGTCCTGTGATTCTCCGGTCCATCTAAAAGCTAATGAAACAAATATTTATCAATGAATTTTGTTTTAATAAATAGTTTTTTCTTGTAGTTGTTTTACATGTATGTATGTATGTATGTATGTATGTATGTATGTATGTATGTATGTATGTATGTATGTATGTATGTATGAATGCATGTATGTATGGTTGTTTGTTTGTATGTATGTATTTATGTATGTATCAATCTGTTGTACGAATGTATAGTTATATATACATATATATATATACATTTAATTTAAAATAGTGTACATTTAAATACAAGAGAAAACTGTCTTCATAGGCAGTTTTTACATGCTAGAAGAAGTAGTCAAAACGACCAAACCACATTTCAAGAAGAGCATCTTCAAATGGAATGAAAAATAAAAACTTTTACCTTGTTATTATATATATATACACACATACATATATATATACCTACACACGCACATCTATACATATATACATATGGAATATATATATATTATATATAATATATATATTATATATATATATATATATATCGTACATAATTATACATATACATACATGCATATATATATGTGTGTGTGTATGTGTTTATGCATGTATGTATGTATCTGATACAGTGAAAACTTCACCGTAAATTGAATTTGCGATTCGAATCTAATTGAATTTTCTGGCGTCATTAACGCACCAAAGATTCTAACCCTATTAACGTTCCTGAGATTCCGGTCTTTAAATAAAGACCTGGCTGATTTAAGAACAGGATAGTCTTTATCATGGTGCCGTAAATATCCTCAATGAAGCATCATTCTGAAAGCTTTTAAGTCAGTCAAACTTTGTATAATTAGCATTCTGTATAACATTACGTATTACGCATTAGAATTCTGTCACTCAAAGCCAGCGATGGAACCAGTACGAGACTACAAGATCTATTAGAAATAGCTAGTAAATTCCCCCTTGAATTGATACTGAGAAATAGGCACCGAAGAACACATCGACCTACAGGCGGTATTTTTGAATAAAATAGGGAATGTCACAGCTAAACCGACATTGATTATAAGCCTGATGGATTATAAGGACGACAACAGCAATAATAAAAGCAATAATAACAATTGGTGCTATGTATTATACTTCGTCTTTTGTTTTTTTTTGTGAATTCTGCCTATATATATACTCTTTTACTCTTTCATTTGTTTCAGTCATATGACTGTGGCCATGCTGGAGTACCGCCTTAGTCGAGCAAATCGACCCCGGACTTATTCTTTGTAAGCCTGGTACTTATTCTATCGGTCTCTTTTGCCGGACTGCTAAGTTACGAAGACGTAAACACACCAGCATCGGTTGTCAAGCGATGTCGGGGGAACACACACACACACACACATATATATATATATATATAATATATATATATATATATATATAATATATATATATATATACGACAGGCTTCTTTCAGTTTCCGTCTACGAAATCTACTGTGGTCGGCCCGAGGCTATAGTTGAAGACACTTGCTTGAGGTGCCACGCAGTGGGACTGAACCCGGAGCCATGTGGTTGGTAAGCAAGCTACTTACCACACAGCCACTCTGCGCCTATATATATATATATAATATTATATATATATATATATATATATATATATATATATAATATATATATAATTATATATAATATATATATATACTATATATATATATATATATATATTTA
>NC_043003.1:28397616-28403952 GCF_006345805.1 Octopus sinensis
TAGGAAGAGAGTCTTCTTGAAACGGTGTTGTAGTCGTTTACTTGTTTTAGTTACTGGATTGCGGCCATGCTGGGGCACCGTTTTGAATAGTTTTGTGGAATGACTCGACCCCAGTATCTATTTCCAAGCTTGGTACTTATTCTGCCAGTTCTAAACAAAATCAACACGTGTTCTCAAGCGGTGGTGGAAGACAAGCTCAAATACAGAGGCATAAGGTGCATGGCTCAGTAGTTAGAGCGTCGGACTAAGAATCATGAGGTAGTGAGTTCGATTCACAATATTAAATCCGGAGGCACTGGATGAACCTCATTCTTATATTTTAAATTCGGCGCTACTGGACGTTAAATATGATCTGTCCGATACTGTTAATTGGAGAGGTATATTCAATTCTTCCAGTGCCTCCGGATTTAATATTGTGAATTCCCATGCTGATGAGGAAAGTGTTCCGAGTAAAGTATAAATTCTACATTCTTTATACCGATCTAAATCCGAAACGCCTACATAGGTAATCAAATATCGATTGATTTTCGTTATTTTTCCTCTCTGCCTGCGTGGATTGTTTTTGAGTAGTTTGTTTTTGTCCGGGAATCTGTTTTTAAAGTAGAGGAAATAGCTAAGGTTCTCTGGCTGCTATTTCTAAACTTCGGTATGTGGTAAAGCAAATCTTTGCTGAACCCTAATTATAAAATATTACTTAAGTTTACCGAAAAATGGTCCCTTTTCATACCGAATTCTACTTGGTGAAATTATTGATTAATTTTTAATTAATTAATTTTACCCTTTGTTATTATTGATATTATATATATATATATATATATATATATATTATATATATATGTAGATATATATATATATACATATATACGACGGGCTTCTTTCAGTTTCCGTCTACCAAATCTACTCACAAGGCTTTGGTCGGCCCGAGGCTATAGTAGAAGACACTTGGCCAAGGTGCCACGCAGTGGGACTGAACTCATGACAACATGAATATGAAGCAAGCTTCTTAACCACATCGCCAATCTTGCACCAAGCTGTGGAAGCAGCGATTCGTGTTGTTGTAGTTGTTATTTTAGTTGTTGTTGTAGTACTTTTGCTGAGTCAGACATCAGCTGCTGGTCTCGTTTTGGCAAAGAAAACATAGGAAGAATTAGATTTGACATTGTTTTAAGTAGTTCATGTTTTCCATAGACCTGACCTCGGTCTACGTGTATTGACGTCTGGTATCAGGATGTCATTTTGACAGTACGGGGTTGTGCATGTGTGTGTGTATGTGTGTGTGTGTACATGTGTATGTGACTGTGTGCGTGTGCATGTATGTATGTATGTATGTATGTATGCATGTATGTATGTATGTATGTATGTATGTATGCATGTATGTATGTACGTATGCATGTGTACATGTATAAGTTAAAACGAGCAGTCCTGGTCAAAATCAATTTCATATAACAAACAAATATACACACACTCACGCACACACACACATGCGCGCGCGCGCACACACACACACACCACACATACGCACACACTTTTATGTATATACAACTTATGTGTCTATGTATGTGTGCTTGCGCGTGTGTGTATGCATCTGTGTGCGTGGTGATTGTGTGTGTAATTGTGTGTGTATGTGCATTTGTGTGTTTGTGTTTGTCTGTGTGTGTGTGTGTGCATATATGTGTGCACGATCGTCTGTGCATCTAAATCTCTCTCTTCTTTCTCGCTACCTGTCTATCTATCTATAGATGTATATAATTGAAAAAAACTGGAGTCAACAAGGTGTACGGTCGGACATTATTTTTTAAGGAACGCTTAATTATGCAACTGTTTCCCACACCACATCAACCCACACTAGCAGTGACCACTTCCCAGCACCCACACCATCATCCACACACCCACACCATCACCCACACACCCACAACATCATCCACACACCCACACCATCAACCACACACCTACACCATCATCCACACGCCCACACACAATCTTCAATAGCGTCGCCACGCATACTACGACAGACAGAGAGAATATTCTTGAAGCCGAGGATTTGAACTTATAGAGACAATATTTACATAAGCGCCTGAGGAAACACAAGTACTGGGGTCGACCTAATCGACTGGCCCCCTCCCCCAAAATTTCGGGCCTGGAGTAGAAAAGAATATTAGTTCCTTCGTACGTTTCACCATTTTGGCTGCATGCATTTGACTGCTTAACCAGGACGGGTTATCAGAGAGCACTTTACTGCATTAAACTAGAGAGAGAACTAATGAGTGCGTGCGCGTGTATATATATATATATATATATATATATATATATATATATATATAGGGTCCGTATTCACGAGTGATTGGACGTAGGAGACTGAATAGGATGCTAGACTTACAGGTACTGGCAGAGTAAAGCTTGATGATTACCAATGGTTATGAATGTTTGGGAATGACTATAGAATACAATTGCAAATACAAGCGACCGAAATGAGTTCCTCAACAAATACACACCACGTACACACACACACACGCGCGCGCGCACACACACGCACACACATACACTATTCGTTTGTTGATAGTATCTACAAAAGAAACACCAACTTCAGCAAGTGTGAAATATCTTTCAATAAATACAAAAGTTATGGGTGAGTTACTTCGAGTTTCATATTCGAAAAGTAGAATAATAAAAATAAATAAATGCACCCTTTTAAAGCCTAGCCAGGCTCATGGGCCCGGTTTCCTGGTTTCAGCGGCGTATCTGTTCACCAGCTGGACGGGACGCCAGTCCATCATAGCGTTACTCATTTTTGCCAGCTGAGTGGACTGGAGCAACGTGAAATGAAGTGTTTTGCTCAAAATCACAACGCGTCGCCCGGTCCAGGAATCGAAACCACAACCTTACGATCACGAGTTCAACCCCCTAACCACTAAGCCACGCGCCTCCACAATGGAAAATACTATATTCGAACGCAATTATACATGGTGTATAGTTTACGACCCGCATTCATTCAGCTTTTCTGCGATGATTCTGTCCATGAAATCAGAATGAATAAAGGCATTGACGTATGTGGATACTTACCAATAGAGTTCACCGTGCTAAAGAGAGCAGCAAATGATGTGATTATTAAACACAGCTTCATCGTTGTCGGTGTGTAGTAGTAGTAGTAATCGTAGTAGTAGTTGTATTAATAAACGGAACCGAATGTGATGAAATGTCTGTAAGTAGAAATGGTAAAAAAAAATATTATTTTTTGACATTACTTATGACACACACACACACACCACAAATCTTTAAACAAACCATTGAGGCAGACTTAACGTAGCCAAATTACCCTAAGGTAACATTATACTGTCTTTAAAAAACTGGGAGATTATTTGGATGAGTTAGTCATCGCCGGAACGTCTTTTGCTAAAGAAGCAATCCGTCGGTTACGACGACGAGGGTCCCAGCTGATACGATCAACGGAACAGCTTGCTCGTGAAATTAACGTGCAAGTGACCGAGCACTCCACAGACACGTGTATCCTTAACGGAGTTCTCAGGGAGATTCAGTGTGACACAGTGTGTGACAAGACTGGCCCTTTGAAATACAGGTACAACTCATTTTTGCTAGCTGAGTGGACTGGAGCAACGTGAAATAAAATGTCTTGTGCAAGGACACAACGCGTCATCGGGAATTGAACTCACGACCTAACAATCGTGAGCCGAATGCCCTAACCACTAAGCCACACGCCTCCACACGTCTTTGGCTAAAGATGGACTAAATGGGAGTTGAGCTAGGTTAAGCACAACAGTAACAACAACCATAAAATGCAAAGAAGGAGACATTAGATAATTTAGTTTTAAATAAACCAGATCCCAAAATAAATAAATGAAGTTTATTTCACAACCAGACGGTTTCGGGTTCAGTCCCACTGCGTGGTACTTTGGGCAAGTGTCTTCTACTATATAGCCTCGGACCTACCAAAGTCTTGTGAGTGGAATTGGTAGACAGAAACTGAAAGAAGCCCGTCGTATATATATATATATATATATATATATGTGTGTGTGTGTGTGTGTGTGTGTGTGTGTGTGTGTGTGTGTGTCTGTCTGTGTGTGTGTGTGTGTCTGTCTGTGTGTGTCTGTCTGTGTGTGTGTGTCTGTCTGTGTTTGTCGCCCCACCATTGCTTGACAACCGATTTTGATGTGCTTACGTCCCCGCCGTTCTGCAAAAAAAAAACGACCGATAGAATAAGTACTAGGCTTACAAAGAATAGTTCCTGGGGTCGATTTGTTCGACTAAATGCGGTGCTCCAGCATGGCTGCAATCAAATGATTGAAACAAGTAAAAGAATTTTAAAAATGAATAAAATCATAATGGTGCAGGTGTGGCTGTGGTAATGATTCTTTCTCTGATTGGTAAAAACAATAGGATTGGTATTTAGTTTGAAGTTTAGTAAGTTTAGTAGACTGATGTAAGCCGAGTAAATTGCGAGCAGGAACGAAGACCTAGGGAGCAGTAGTTCTAGGGTGAAAGATTTGAATAATGTGGTTAATGTATGCTAGTTTCTGAGTAGAAGTCTTCGTAACAGAAGTCGTTATAATAGAAGACAGAACCCCCCACCCCCACCCCAGCAAGTTTGTGACTTTGTAGTCGTAGTGTGACGGGGAATCAGGCTTTTTGAATCAATCCCTATGGTACTGTCCAAAATTTTGGAGTATGTGTGGCAGCGAATACACAGATATGACGAAGAGGACGTCGACGAAGGCAGCGAGAATGAGGGACGTCAGTGACAATGCTGAGCTATTTACCCGATAATTTAGGAACAGGTAATTCATTTGATCGAACAGCTGAATCCTCATCGTCGAACGACGGAGATATACCATTCCACTCGTGCCTGTGGAATATACTCGGCTATTTACACGCTAATTCAAATGCATTCGAGGTAGTATAGTTGAGCTAACAACTCGAAAAGTCATCTTCGAAAGACAACGCAGATCCGTTTCGGTCAGTATCAATAGGAAGGTCCTCGCAAAATTCGAAACTGCAAACGAAAGTCTTTTCTTTGGCTGTGTGGTAAGTAGCTTGCTTACCAACCACATGGGTCCGGGTTCTGTCCCACTGCATGGCATCTTGGGCAAGTGTCTTCTACTATAGCCTCGGCCCGACCAAAGCCTTGTGAGTGGATTTGGTAGACGGAAACTGAAAGAAGCCCGTCGTATGTATGTATGTAATATATATATATATGATATATATGTATGTGTGTGTGGTGTGTGTGTTTGTGTCTGTGCTTGACCCCTCCAACATCGCTGACAACCGATGCTGGTGTTGTTTACGCCCAGTAACTTAGTAGTTCGGCAAAAGAGACCGATAGAATAAGTACAAGGCTTACAAAGAATAAGTCCTGGGGTTGATTTTCTCGACTAAAGGCGGTGCTCCAGCATGGCCGCAGTCAAACGACTGAAACAAGTAAAAAGTGTAAAAGAGTAACCATAAAGGTAAAAAGAATTGAGCGAACGATACGAGGACAAAAGTGCAGTGAGACAACAAGCTAATTAGGCCGCTCTTTCGTTCAACAGCTTTTACTGGTTCCGTCCCACAAGCTCTTCGGTGCGCGTTTACATGCGTGTGTGTATGCATCCGCACGTGTGTGTGTGCGCGCGCATATATATACGTGAGTGTGTGAAGGATCTGGGAAGGGACAAAGAGTGAAAGCATTGTGTGCTGGTGAACAACCATTAACCATTACCCTAAAATTGTAAAATTATGGCCGGTGTCATTACATAACAGGAAAACTAGTATCAAGTTACAACATATACTTGATATGAGTAATGGTGATGATGACGAAGGTGATGATGATGATGACGAGGAGGAGGAGGATAATAAGTAGTAGTATAGTAGTAGTAGCAGTAGTGGTGGTAGTATTTAATAATTTCAAGTGAAACGATAACGGGATGTAGTGCGTGTGTGTGTCTGTGTGCGTATGCGGGTGTCTGTGTGTATGTGAGCGTGCGTAAAAGAAAAGGCGCGTTTATACATCTGCACTAGTGTGTAAAGAACACACACACACATACATATTGTATGTGCTGCATATCTATGTGCGCATATGCATGCAAAAGTACATATTTATGTATATACATGTATATAAACTTTGTGCGTGTGTGTGTTGCGTGTGTGTACGTATATATATTTATTTTTTTACTACCCACAAGGGGCTAAACATAGAGAGGACAAACAAGGACAGACAAAGGGATTAAGTCGATTACATCGATCCCAGTGCGTAACTGGTACTTATTTATCGACCCCGAAAGGATGAAGGCAAAGTCGACCTCGGCGGAATTTGGACTCAGAACGTAACGGCAGACGAAATACGGC
>NC_043003.1:28409052-28419052 GCF_006345805.1 Octopus sinensis
GGATTTGGTAGACAGAAACTGAAGGAGGCTCGTCGTATATGTGTGTGTGCGTGTGTGTGAGTGTGTGTGTGTGATTGTCTCCCCACCATCGATTGACAACCGATGTTGGTGCGTTTATGTCCCCGTAACTAAAGATTTTCAAAGTTCACTTAAAAGTTAAAATCGTTAACGAAAATGTTAACTTCATTAATTAACGATCTACTAATTAATAGATTATGTCCAGCTCCGTAGGTGTGTGTGTGTGTGTGTGTGTGTGTGTGTGTGTGTGTGTGTTGTGTATGTATGTATATTTAAGGATATTATTATTGATAATAAATGATAATGTATTTATATAGTTTTTAACCTTTTACTTGTGGCCATGCTGTAAGACTGCTTTCAAGTCGAATGAACTGACTCCAGTACATTGCTTTCATGCCTGGTTCATATTCTATCGGTCTTTTTTGCCGAACTGCTATACTACGGGAACATTTACTCGATCAATGCAAGCGTTTATCAATTAAACGTAGCTACCTGAAACGGCCGTAAAGCACTAATACCTGGACATCACATTGATCGATTAAATGGAGTCGCCTAAGACGGCGGTAATGCACTAGTACCTGAACATTCTTGTTACTTATTTGCTTTTTATTTACCTTACTTTGAGCTGCACGAATACCGGACTGACTTGGCGCCTCAACCCAAGTACCTAATTCAACTGAATCTTAATTATTTCTTTGCATAATAATAATAATAATAAAAATAATAATAATAATAATAATAATAATAATAATAATAATAATAATAATAATAATAATAATGATAAATTCTGGTTTATTGGCCACAAGTGCTAACATAAATCAAAAAACATGTAAGGACAAACACAGGACGAAAAGTACAAAGGGTTTTGCGAAAAGGTTAAGTCCATGTAAACAGCGAAAAATGTAACAATTAGAAAGAACTCCCAATAGGAGGAGAATAATGATATATTAAATACATTATAACGTAGTGGCACGTTAGCATTTAAAACCTAAAGGCAAATTAATAAACAAGAGTATTTGTATATATATATATATATATATATATATATAATATATATATATATAATGTTGTATTACAACATTTAATAAAATGATGTAGTACGAAACGATCGTACCAAATTACCGGAGTCATTCTTGTTGCTTATTTTGTATATATATACATATATACTTCCGTCGTAACTGCTATCCTGTCCTTTCTCGCCCGCCTTGCAAGGCTTCTGGTTGACAAAATTTCCCTCTCTGTCTTCCACGATAATCCAGCGTTTACAATACTTTTTTCGTCTGGCGTTAACAGCCCTTCTTATTTGTTCTCCTTGTCTTGTCTCTCACTGTTATATATTTATTTTTCCACTGTTTATATATATATTTTTTTACTGTTTATATGTTTGTACTGTCGTTACCGTCTTGCTTTTTTTTACCCCTCTGCGAAAAGATCTCAGAATTTTAATTGATTTGCTTTTCGCGGGAAGGAATTTTTCTTCGAAGTATACGTCTCGCTTTTATCCTTCGAAACGTTTAGTAGATGAAATCTTAGCGACTGAAGAAGGGGATTTTTCGTTGTGCTTATTGTCCTGTATCTCTCCTTTTTTTTTGCTTGTCTTGTTCCTTGGTTTGTGTCTATGTGTTTCGTCTCTCTATGTGTTCGACGTCTTTTTGGTGTCCTGTACACATATATGCGTGTATATGTACATGTAGAGGTAGGTACGTACATATATGTTTATATATATGCATATATTCTATTTTATTAACATATATATATATATATATATATATATATATATATATATATTGGAGAAGAGAAATAGAGAAATAACGCGTATATATATATATATATATATATATATATTATATATATATATATATATTGGAGAAGAGAAATAGAGAAATAACGCGTGTTCGGGTCATATAATAACAATATAATAAATAAATAAAATATATGCATATATACATACATATATACATGCATATATATATATATATATGCATGTATATATACATGTAGATGTAATTATGTACATATATGTATGTATATATGCATATATATATATATATATATATATATATATATAATATTATATATATATATATATATATATATATATATATATATGTATGTATAGAAATTAAATATAAATTACAAAATGGGACAAGAAAGCAAAAACACACAAAGAGACGGCACAAAAAAACAGACGGGTCATTCGAAGCCTCTATATATGTTGTCACGCACACAAACGTAGACAAGATGGTCACAAATAGGAACAATTAGGATCACAGATTTCTGAGGATCAGTAAACGCCGCCGACACACCACCACCGCAACAACCTCCACGACCATTCTAACCACCACCACCACCACCACCACCACAAACGCTGCCGCTGTCGCCGCCATCTGCAACAACCACACAGAGCCACCATCAGATCTTACAATCACACAGATCTGCTAGTTTATCAACTTCCCACCGCCACAGAGAAAATTGTAGCTATTCTATCAACTTCCCTCGCCTCTCCAACAAGTGTCAGTAATTCAGGCAGTCGGTTCTGAGGAACTTTACAAAGAAACTCGTCACACACGCGTGCGCGCACACACACAAGCATACATTGAGAGAGTGTGTGTGTCTATCCATCTATTTGTCTATCTATCTGTATATATATATATATACATGTGTGTGTGCGTATATATATATATATTATATATATATATATATATAATATATATATATATACATATACATATACGCACACACATACACGCACACAGGATATTTTCCGCACACACACATATAAATCACAACTTTTGATATCTTTCCAATGTAGACATGTGCTAAACATGCCGTATCGTAAGCTACTATCTGTGTGCCTGTCTGTCTGTCCTTCCCTATTTCCACTTCTGTACACACTCACAGACATACAAATACTTGCTACACACACATACAAGTACTTACAAACGCACATATATATGCTTCGGATCAGCAGTTTTGGGATAATGTTCATCCCAGTAATAGCTGTCTGTCAGCGGAAACATATCATAATATCACATACAAATAGAGTAACTAAAAAAGAAAACACTGCCTCAAAGATAACAAAATTCAAAATAAAAAGATTGTAAGAGCAACAAACAAGATTACCAGCACTCTTGTGCTTCTTTTCATAAAATGTGTACGCTTATTCGCGATATATATATATTTCAATACGGAGCAAATAATTCAAGGGAAAATAATGTATGTAGATATCATTGACTCTATTATTATCTAGTGTAACAATTTAAAAATGATTATAACAGAATCAATAATATAGGCGATTGACCCCCAAAGCATTAAATAGCTGAAGGATTAAAATTAATCAAAATACATACTAAATATTTCTCCCTGCTGGAAATAACAATCAAAACTCTATTTAGAACGCCAAAATAGACCTGATAATAACTACAGAAATCAACCGCCCGAAGGCAAACGGGCTAAGAGAATCTCTCAGCTTAGATTTAATCTATCTTTTTCTTTTATTTTCTCTTTTATCTGTTTCAGTCATTTGACTGCGGGCATGCTGGAGCACCGCCTTTAGTCGAGCAAATCGACCCCAGGACTTATTCTTTGTAAGCCTAGTACTTATTCTATCATTCCCTTTGCCGAACCGCTATATCACGGGACGTAAACACACCAGCATCGGTTGTCAAGTAATGTAGGGGTAGAAACACAGACACATACATTATATATATATATATATATATATATATATAATGTTTGTGTCTGTATTTGTACCCCTACATCACTTGACAACCGATGCTGGTGTGTTTACGAGCTTGTATATATACATACGACCTGTATATATATATACGACGGGCTTCTTTCAGTTTCTGTCTACCAAATCCACTCATAAAGCTTTGGTCGGCCCGAGGCTATAGTAGAAGACACTTACCAGAGGTGCCACGCAGTGGGAATGAACCCGGAACCATGTGGTTGAGAAGCAAGCTATTTACCACATAGCCACTCCTTAAATATATATATTTAAGAATAATAAAGAATAATATAACATAGAAAATAACAGGCTTTAATAGCAAATCACAACATTTATTCCTCTACATATGTATATTATTTCTCGGCTTTTTTTCCTCTCGCAAGTTTCTTCCCAGTGTTAGTTTAAATTATTATTTTTTTTAATCTCGAAATTACATCATATTATATTGTATAAACAATGTAAGGAATAAAACATCAGGGTGTTGTGACAATGGGGTGCACATTGGTGAAAGGAAGACAAAGAAACTCTTGTAGTTCTTATGACAGAAACAGAAGCAACAAAACAACAGCAAAATATTAGTAATAATTATAGGCCTAATGGGTTTCAAATTTAGCACAAGGCCAGAAGGGATGATAGTCAGCCCTATATTTGAATGGTTTTTATCTTATTGACTCCATAAGGACGGAGAGTAAAATTGATCTCTGCAACATTTCAATTCAGAATTCAAAACGCCATGACACACCGTTTTGCATTTTATTCGAAGTGTTAGCGATTCTGTCGGCTGTCCACCTAAATAGTCATTTCTACTATAGGCAGAAGGCCAGCAATTTCGGAGTGAGGGGTGGAGGGTCTTGATCGATTATAGCGACCCTGGTGTTCAACTGCAACATATTTTATCGACCCCGGAAGGATGAAAGGTAAAGTCGACCTCAGCGACATTTGAATGTTAAGCATTTTGTTCCACGCGCTAACGCTTCTGCCACCTCGCCGTCTTAATAACGACAATGATCGGTTTCGATTTTTAGCACAAGACTAGCAATTTTAGGGGAAGGACAAGTCGATTACATCTACCCCAGGGTTCAACTGGTAGTTATTTTATCGACACCAAAAAGGATGAAAGGATAAGTTAACCTTGGTGGATTTTGCCGTTAAGCATTTACCTGGCGTAACAATTAATGGTCTCAAATTTTGGTACAAGGCCAGAAGATTCGGAGGAGATGGGCAAGTCGATTATATTGACGCCAGTGCTCAACTGGTACTTATTTTATCGCCACCAAAAGGATGAAAGGCAATGTCGACCTCGGCGAAATTTGAAAGCAGAGCGTAAAAACAGATGAAATGCCGCTAAGCATTTTGCCTTGAGTAATAATAAAAATAATAATGAGAAGGAAGTAAATTCTAAAAACATTGTAAACGGTTGTATTTAGAAAGCATTAATTTAGTTGCGACTGATTGTTTAATTAATAACAATAGCGCATATAAATAATATAAATATAAATAATAGCGCATAGAAATAGCAGGTTTTATATGATTCTATGGACTAGTAGGAATTGGTATATTCCGGTCTGAAGCGCTATATTTTATTACCTCACTGACTCACGCAGTCTGAATTATCACTGAATTGTAGAATCGCTAGAGCACTCGGAGAAAATGCCATGCAGTATTTAATGGTGTTACTCTACGTTCTGTGTTCGAATCCTGCAAAGGTCAAGACCCCGGGTTGGCCTTGACTGAGCAGTAATACTATGATCATACGCGTTCCAACTGTGAATGGAAATAAAGTCACAGGAAAAAAGTTTTGACTGGGGGGAAAAAAATATTCACTGGAAAATTAATGTCGCACGGCAAAAAAAAAAAAAGAAATTATAAAAGCCCCAAAAAACGAGAAGTGACATTTCGTCTAACATAAATAATAGTTAAAGCAATTAAGCAGGCGTTGCTGCGTGGTGTAGTAGTTTGCATCCCAACTATGTGAGCTTCAATTCTTTTCCGCTGCCCGGCTCCTTCAGCAAGTGTCTTCTACAGTACCCTCCGGCCGACCAAAGCCTTGCGAGTGGATCTGGCAGACGGAAACTGAAAGAAGCCCATCGTATATGTATCAATCTATGTTGCGTGCGTGTCTGTGTTTGTTCACCACCACCACCACTTGACAGTCGGCGCTGGCGTGTTTATATTCTCGTAACTTAGCGGTGTTCGGGAAGAAGACCGATATAATAAGTATCAGATTTTAAAGAAATAAATACTGGACTCGATTTGTTCGTCTAAACCAGTGCTTCTCAACCGGGGTCCATAAGTTGCCTGAGGGTCCATATAAGATTTCTGGGGGTTCCACGCAACAAAATAGTAAACTGGCGTTCCACAACGGTATTTTAAGGGCCCCTGAACAAAGTTTACTTTAGATGTAATATATTGCAAGTTTACTTTAGATGTATGTATTGCGAGAAACAGCTGGATTTCTTTCTCTAACATTTTACATACTTCAACACACAGACGTTAATGTGCCGGAAACAAAACAGGGATTTTGAAAGAAGTTCCTATAAAACTGGTTTCTAAACATCGAATGGCTTTGCTGATCCACCAGAATAAAATAATAATCAAAGGGATCCATAGATAAAAAAAAATGGTTGCGTACCCCTGGTTTAAACCCTTCAAGGAGGTACCCCACCATATCTGCAGTACCAAGACGGAAATAATTAAACGATAAAAGATAAATAAAGAATATTTGAAGTCACAAACTGATTGTACAGTGCGTCTTACCATGATAGAATCCATTTTAGACGTTATAACTAGGAATTAAAACAAACATATTGTAAATAACAAATGAAAGGTGTCCCAACATTACTAATTGTGCCTGAACTGCAACATAACTACGACGCAGTTTATGTAATGACTAGCTGGCTAGTATTTATGCATAAATATGAATGGTAAAACAAATTAATACACTTGTCAATGATATCTAGTGGTTGTCTGTTAAGATGTGACTTCGATCATCGTTTGTTACTGGAAGAACGCTGGTTCACACATACAAACGCTCACATACTTCTCTTGTACACACATATACTTACGCAGAGTTGAAACGCTGTTTGATTTTTCTTTTCAGCGTTGAATGTTCACCATCCCACTTCCATTGCACACACACACACACACACACACACACGCGCACACACACACACACCACACACACACACACACACACACACATACACCACACACACACACACACAGACAAACACATACACACGAGTGTTCTGACCTGTAACGGTTAGCTATAAGAAAATACCTTTGTCATTATGAGTATTATCAGGAAATATTGCGCGCATATAAAAAGTATAATTCTTTTTCATCAAATTTCTTTGCGCATGTACAACACGACAAAACGCATGCTAATTTTGAAAATAAAAGATCATTATCTTAATCCTTTACCATTCGGATTATTGTCAAATGTAATGCTTATATATTTATATCATTTTAAATAAATCATGCATTATTTCAGAGCCTTGATATTTCAATGATGTAATTGTTTATTTGTGAAGTAACGCTGTAGAGGAGGTGTGAAAGACCAGACCTGGTTCGTTTGAGCATAAAACGGGCTGAATATTTGGGCCGAATATGGTCGGTTTAAAAGCTAAAGAGTTGAATAAAATTAAGCAAAACAAATTTCTCATTTGTATAACTACTTCCATAACTACTCTGTCATGTGTCCTCATCCTGCACCTCATACGTTAACTCTTTCTGTGTCTGTCTTTTACTCTCTCCACCTCTTTACACGAAGCAAAGCGCGACTGCAGTATCAAACCAAACAAGCAACCAACGAATATCTATATCGCTTATTTTTAAACAGAGCTTTTAAATAAAGCAAAGAACCAGCTAAATCAATAATACTTTGAAGATTTCTTGTAACCGCTTTGTGACATTTTTTTCGCGTTTCTTTCCTTTTTTTTCCCCGTTCTTGTGATATTTTCCTTTCGACATTTTGATGGAATTTTAGACTGTCGCCCCTTGAAATCCTATATCTCAGAGAGATGAGAAGATACAGGTGTATGACGGGGTGCATATGTAAAAAATGGAAATTTGGTCGGGGATAGGACTCAGAATAGCATTTTCCTTTGTATGGGATGCAAGAAGAGAAAAAAATGGTAAAGAAATGAAGGGCAAAAATAAAGGTCTAGGACTTCGGAAGTTAGCTATTCCAATATTCCGCCGACTTTACGATGTTTTGCCCACAACATCTTTCCAATGAGTTTTTCCTATGACGTTCTTTAATGACTTTCGTAGCACAAAAACAACATATATCTACACCTGTCTACCTACCTGTTTGCCTGTCTGTCTATCTGACAGCAGTAACAATGACAACTGCAACAACAACAACAACAACAGCAGCAGCAGCAACAATAACAATAACAACAACAACAGTGGTTTCAAATTTAGGTGCAAGGCCAGCAATTTCTAGGAGGGGCTAAGTCGATTATATCAATCCCAATGCTTCAACTGGTACTTATTTTATTGATCCCGAAAGGAGAAAAGATAAAGTCGACCCTTTTGTTAACAGTACAAACGTTTATAGTTAGTGTTACTTGATGAGGCAACTCTACGTAATGTTGAATATGTATTCATAATAAATCAATCAGTCGCAACGGAGGGTACGTTTTTCTACATATTTGGGTGTCTGCTTTGAATGATTTGTGCCTATGCTTGTGTTTGTATTTGTGTACGTGTATGTGTGTTTGTGTCTGTGTATCTGTGTCTGTGTTTGTGCATATGTGCGTGTGTGTGAGTGTGTGTGTGTGTGCATATGCTTACGTCGCTCTTGTTTATTAGGTCCTGTAAATCACAACCCAGGTTTCACCAACCGTATTTAAAGAAAGCTCAATGATTAAGAATAAAAGTACCACCCTGACATAAGCTCTAGTGTCCATATGCTGAATGGGTGTTGAATGTCCCTTGAATGACGCTGGGGATAGCTGGGATTTTGAGATTGGTGCTTGGATGTTGAATGTCTCTTACAATAATTAACAACCAAGTATCAAAGCTTATTATATGCGGAGAGAGACCCTGACAGCAAACTGCTGTCCGCTCTCACAGAATCTACCTGAACAAACAAGACCTACGGAGAAAAGGTTAAGTGACATTTGAACTAAGGATTTTGTTTGGCGTGCTAACTATTCTGCAAGGAAAATGAGATTAATGTTTACATAGCAAACAAAATAAGTAAACACAGTTATGATATAGTCCTGGTACAGGAGACCCTTCAACTAGGGCCAATCAAGGAAGCCTACAGATCTAGGATCGCCCTGAACAGCAAGGGCATGAGCCCTCACCGATCTGTTGTTCACTAATCTACAGGCGCATACTTAGAGTAGGCCCATTCACACCAACAATTTTAGCCACATTCACCCACATTTTGACGAATTCACTGGGAGAGGGCACTTCTTTCTCCGCCCTCACTTTTCTTTCCAAGTGGATCTTTAAAAAGCTGCTGGGGGCTTGACCGCAGAAGAAGGTGTCTACCCTCAATCATTTCAACCTCCCCCACCACACATCCCATTGTACCATAGCAACTAGAGAGAGGAACACCGCAACTCCTGCCTTGCTGAAGGTGAGTTGCACAGAAATCTTGACGATGGAGTCAGACGACAGTAGGATTCGACAACAGTTGTTCGACATAATTCGCTCAAGTCAACAATAATAGCATACTGTATGAGTGCGTGTAGTGTGCTCGCACCAATGGCAGTCCCACTTGGCGGTACTGCCACGTCTGTGGAGTTTATCTCGAACCTGTAGTTCTCCTCGGTAGCATTGCCTGGCCTGCGATCTCTGGCAGTAATCTATAGTAGCTCCCGGCCAGAATACCCTGCGAAATAACCCTATTAATGATTTAATGATTTCAATAGGGTGGCGAGTTGGCAGAACCGTTAGCACGCTTGGCGAAATGCTTAGCGGTATTTCGTCCATCGTCACCCTCTAAGTTCAAATTCTGCCGAGGTCGACGTTACCTTTCATTTTTTTTCGGGGTCGTAAGATCGACACAATCGACATGACCCCACACAGAGATTCCTGACCTTGTGCCAAAATTTGAAATCAATATTAATGATTTCATTTATATGCCACAGGTGCATCAGATGAGTTGGATGCTGGGAATAGCAAGGATTTTGAGATTAGTACTTGGGTGTTGAATGTCTTTTACAATAATTAACAACCTAGTATCAAAGCTTATTATATGCGGAGAGAGACTCTGTGGGACCTCTGACAGCA
>NC_043003.1:28424052-28441552 GCF_006345805.1 Octopus sinensis
GCGGCAGTCAAATGACTGAAATATAAAAAATTAAAGAATATGTGCGTGTGTGTATGCTTCTATTTGAGTGTGTGCGTGTGTGTGTGTGTCTGTGTGTGGTGAATGTGTATGTTGGGTGCTTGCCTTGGTAGGAAAGTGTGTTTAGGAAGTATGCGTACCATGTACTTTCGGGTCCAGTCCCACTGTCTCGCAGTATCTTGGACAAGAGCTTTTTTCATTTTTTTTTACAATAACCTCAGACAATCTCTTTTATTTGTTTCGCTCATTTGAATGCGACCATGCTGGAGCACCGCCTTTAGTCGAAGAAATCGACCTCAGGACTTATTCTTTGTAAGCCTAGTACTTATTGTATCGGTCTCTAATTGCGAACCGCTAAGTTACGGGGATGTAAACACACTAATATCGGTTGTCAAGCGATGGTGGTGGTGGGGGAACAAACACAGACAAACAAATACATACATACATACATACATACATACATACATACATACATACATATCCTTGTTGTTTACTTTGATTTTAATCACCTTATTTTGAAATTGTATGGATAATACCGTACTAAATTCTGGTGCCTCAACTTAAGTACCATGTTCATCGGTATATAAATGTATATATATATATACGACAGGCTTCTTTCAGTTTCCGTCTGCTAAATCCACTCGCAAGGCTTTAGTCGGCCCGAGGCTATAGTAGAAGGCCCTTGTCCAAGGTGTCACGCAGTGGGACTGAACCCGGAACCATGTGGTTGGTAAGCAAGCTATTTACCACACAGCGACAGGTATATATTTATGAATAGGTAGATAGATAGATAGATAGATAGATAGATAGATAGATAGATAGATAGATAGATAGGTAGACAGATAAATAGACAGGCAGACAGACAGATATATATATATATATATATAGAAGTATATTATATATATATATATATATATAAACAAGAAGGGTAGTAATATTATTTACTACCAGGTGCCCAGCACGAAGACGAATTAGTCATAAGACAAAAATATTATTCATATAGAAAAATATTATTCATGTAGTTATACAATTAAGGGCTCCTAAATAAAGATGCCGAGTGCTGGGAACACAAAAAGGGGATGAATTTATCGAGAGTGAAAATCAAAAACGTTTACGATAACTTAACAACTGTGTTTTGCTAGAAAAGCAGAAACGCGGTACGAGTTGTTAAAGTTATCGGTAAACGTTTTTGAGTTTCACTCTCGATAAATTCATCCCTTTTTGTGTTCCCAGCACTCGGCATCTTTATTTAGGGAGCCCCTTAATTGTATACTACATGAATTTAATATTTCTATATGAATAATATTTTTGTCTTATATAATTCGTCTTTTGTGCTGGGCACGGTAGTAAATAATATTACTACCCTTCTTGTTTATATTCGCATACTACATGATGGATTTATTCGTAAAATCTTCCCGGCATGCCCGTGTAAATTTTGCGTCTGCGCAGAGAGTTGAAAAGTTAAGATCTGCTAGTAGTCGGGTTCAACACATAGTCCCACATCGCTGCAGACCTCGATTAAAATTAGGCGACTCGCTGATGAAGCTGGACTTAGCAAACATTTCTGTTTTGCTAGAAAGAAGCAGAAACCGCGGTACGAGTTGTTAAAGTTATCGGTAAACGTTTTGATTTTCACTCTCGATAAATTCACCCCTTTTGTGTTCCCAGCCTCGGCATCTTTATTTAGGAGCCCTGAATTGTATATATATATATAATATATATATATATTAATATATATATATAGAGAGAGAGATAGATAGATAGATAGATAGATAGATAGATGATTGATAATGCATCTGCGTGCTGTTCTGTCCCTACAGCACTCTACAGACAATTTAAGTTTTTTTTTTAAAATATTTAATCGTGTGCGAAACTTAGGTGTCCGGCAATAATTGAACGCTTGAAGCACCAAGCTTAAAACAAATAGTTACTGCGGTCAGTTTTCAAGCGATGCCCCATTATTGGCGCAGTCCAGTGACTGAAACCACACACACAGCCTCCTAGTTGTTTCAGTCCACTGTACTTAAGCGGAGCTGTGTGATAAGAAGTTTGCTTTCCGACCACTCGGTTCCAGGTTCAGTCCCACTGCAAGGGAGGCACTTTTACTATGGACCCAGACCCACCAAAGCCTTGCGAATGGAGTTGGTCGACGGAAGGCCATCTAGTGTGTGTGTGTGTGTCTGTGCGCGCGTGTATGTGTATATATATATGTATAGGCGTAGGATTGGCTGTGTGGTAAGTAGCTTACTTACGAACCACATGGTTCCGGGTTCAGTCCCATTGCGTGGGACCTTGGGCAAGTGTCTTGTACTATAGCCTCGGGCCGAATAAAGCCTTGTGAGTGGATTTGGTAGACGGAAATTGAAAGAAGCCCGTCGTATATATGTATGTGTGTGTGTATATGTTTGCGTGTGTGTGTATGTTTGTCTCCCAACTTCACTTGACAACCGATGTTGGTGTGTTTACGTCTCCGTAACATAGCGGTTCGGCAAAAGATACCGATAGAATAAGTACTAGGCTTACAAAGAATAAGTACTGGAGTCGATTTGCTCGACTAAAAGGCGGTGCTCCAGCATGGCCACAGTCAAATAACTGAATCAAGTAAAAAAAGAATAAAGATATATATATGCATGTGTGTATGTGTATATATATATATACATGACGCGCTTCGTATTTATATATATATATGTGTCTGTGTATTGTGTATGTGTGTGCGCGCGAGCAAAAATATGTGTACTTTTACTCGTTTGCTGGCTTCAGTCAGTCAATGAATGATCTGTTGCTATGCTGGGGCTTTTAGTCCAATCGTGTCGACTTCAGTTCTTATTGTAATCTGGTTCACATTTTATCGATCACTCCTCCGGGTTGGACCGCTACGTTACCTAGAAAGATGTGGCCCAAACATGAACAAGAGATTTTTAAGGCAGTAAGGCATGGCTTTATAGGCACATGCATGCATGTGTGTGTGCATGTGTGTGTGTGTGTGTGTGTGTGTGTGTTGTGTGTACGTACTATTGTCTGTGTGGTTAAGAAACTTGATTTGAGCGCGTAGTTTTGCAGAGTGAGACAGATAGATAGATAGATAGATAGATAGATAGATAGATAGATAGATAGATAGATAGATAGATAGATACAGAGAGAGATAGAGAGCGAGAGAGAGAGAGAGAGAAAACGAGGGACAGAGGCCAACAGTTAGATAAATAAACTGATAGATATAATGGTAGATAACAAAATATATTGCTAGGCGGATTAATGAAAATACATATAGATGGACAAACAGACAGACAGACAGTCGGGCAGACAGACAAGCAGATAGATAGATAGATAGACAGATAGATAGATAGATAGATAGATAGATAGATATACGATAGATAGATAGAGATAGATAGATAGATAGATAGATATGATAGATAGACAGATAGATAGATGATAGAATAAATAGATAGATAAATACATACATACATACATACATACATACATACATACATGTATCTAGCTAGATAGATAGAAAAACAAGCAGATTAACAAATAGATAGGTATAAACGTAGAAAGGCAAGCAAATGAGTAAGACCATCAGATATATAGACAAATATGTGGTTTCCCTAGATATACTGATAAATTCGCGTTTGTGCATACGTGCGTGTTTGTGTCCCCATGAGCAATTACAGGGTTAACGGTGAAATAGATGGATATAATGAAAGAAAGGTTAAAGGATGAATTTATGCTGCGATGGACAGGTAGATGGTAGTTGAATTTTTGCTTTTCATTAGAATACTAGATATGTTTGAAGGTGCAGAGATTGGTATAGATGTATGATTGTATGTATGTATGAATGCATGTATGTAAGTATTTAGATATGCATATATGTTTATATCTAATCTATATGTCTGTTTATATCTATTTATCTATCTGTATGTATGTGTGCATGTATGTATGTATGTATATATATAAAGATAGATAGATAGATAGAAAAATACATACATACATACATACATACATACATACATGTATATATATATATATATATATATATATGCTCCTAAATGGCCACAGCCTTAGGGCTGAAATATTTAAAAGAATAAAAGAAAGTAAGGAATGAAACTGGTAAAACACGAACTACAACAGTTTCATAGCAAAGGAATGCTTGTTATATAAGTTATAACATACATAGAACCGGCTTAGCTAATCTTCAGGTTGTATTACCTGTAAGTTGTTTACATTTTTGCAAGGAGATGAAAAAGTGAATTATTAAACTAGCAACAGCGCGAATGGCAAGTTGAAAAAAGAAACAGAAATCAAAGTCAAATGACCTACGAAAGTATTAGTTAGAGGGTAAATCACCCTAATAAATGAACTCAGAATGTTGCGCCTCCAGCCAGGCCGCTCGAAATAAGTAGAAAGTCAGCTGGCAACTGACGAAGGGTCGTTCTTTATATCTCTTGTCTTGTTTTTCATTTGTTTCTCTCGTTGTTTGCGTACCCAACATTATTTTCGCATTTCATGCTGTTTACGTTTTGTGACGTCCTGTACCCATATATACATATCCGTATACATGTATGTATGTATGTATGTAATATATATATATATATATATATATATATAATATATATATATATATATATATATATATATATATATATATATGAGATGCAGCACGGAATTTTGTCAGTGAACAGGTCGCGGTCTCAAAGCGACGAAAATATTTTGTGTTTCTTAAATGACTTATAAACACCTTTCACGCTGCAATTGTTTTCGTTCCAGCACACGATCTCAGATCAGGTCACTTGCTATGTAAGTACATCTCCGTAATATATATATATATAGCCTGAAAATTCCTTTAAGATTCATGGCGAATTTTATAAATATGTATCGGTATTTAGACGAAAGAGACCATTTAAAATAAGTTGTTTAAAAAACTTCTTTAAAAAAATCAACTTTAAGAAAGTCAAGTGCTGGGGCCGAGTTTTCTACAAAACCCTTCAAGACGGTTCACAAACATGGTCGCAATCCAATGACTGAAACAAGTAAAAGAGAGGCATTTACCATAAGGGCACAGAAAGTGTGCCTAAAGCCAGCTGGAGACGATGTTCTCCTGGGGCTAAAAGCTATAGTAACACCCACCCTTAGTGGTTAGCCATATTGAGATGTCTAGTATACCTTACATTGTCGTGCAGTTACTGTTTACATCTCGTTCAGAGATTTATTATTAATCTCAATAGGGTTTTCGAATTAAAATTTATTTCTAAAATGACGCACTTTGCCTGTTTTGCCACTTCTAAATCTGTGGAGATTTGACAAACCGGTTTTGGAGAAAACATTTTACGCCGTGATAACCTATTTAAAATGTCACACACACACACACATACACACAGATACACGCACATACACACACATACATACGCACACACACGCACACGATGGGCTTCCACATAGTTTCCATCAAGGCATTGGTCGACTAGGGACTGAACCCGGAACAACATGGTTATAAAAAGGACTTTACAACCATATATTCTTTTGCTCTTTTATTCTTTTACGTGTTTCAGTCATTTCACTGCGGCCATGCTGAAGCACCGATTTAAAGGGGTTTTAGCCGAACAAATCGATCCCAGGATTTATTTCTGAAGCCTAGTACTTATTCTATTAGTCTGTTTTACCGAACCGCTTGTGTACGGGGATGTAAACATACCAACACCGGTTGTCAAACGGTGGTGAGGTACAAACACAAAGACACACACACAGGTCTATATATATATATATATATATATATATAATATATATATATATATATATATATATATAACATAACATACATATTATATATATATATATATATATAAAATATTATTAGAGACAAAACCACTATTTTGCAAAACAAACAAGGAAAGACTTAATCAATACATAAAATTTTAATAAATAGTCAAAAAAACCGCCACTACAATTGTTTCTTGTCTTGATCGACAATCTTCAGGTGGACTTCCAATAAGTCAGTTTCAAATTATGTCTGTGGTTTACGTGTGTGTTTTTTGTGTGTGAATGTTTAGGTTAGGGGGATTGCTATATAGGTTTGTTATAGAGTTTAGCAAAGGGAGATTTTATCGTTATATGTTATATGTTTATGTTATATGTTTTTAAGAGTTTTGGTTTATCATGGTTTTTTTAGGGAATTCATAATTTGAAACTGACTTATTGGAAGTCCACCTGAAGATTGTCGATCAAGACAAGAAACAATTGTAGTGGCGGTTTTTTTTACTATTTATTAAAATTTTATGTATTGATTAAGTCTTTCCTTGTTTGTTTTGCAAAATAGTGGTTTTGTCTCTAATAATATTTTATAATATTTTACTATAAAATTGGATTTAATCCTAAATCTGATTTTTCCCTGTAAATTGGATTTATTCCCTAATATTTATTATTATATATAGATATATTATATATATATGGATATATATATATATATATATATATATATATAATATATATATATTATATATATATATATATATATATATATATATATATATATATACATGTATGTGTGTTTGTGTGCATATACGACGGGCTACTTTCAGTTTCAGTTTACCAATTCCACTCTCAAAGCTTTGGTCGACCTGAGGCTATAGTGGAAGATACTTGCCCAACGCGCTATGCAGTGGTACTGAACCTAGAACCATGTGGTTGGGAAGCAACCTCCTTATCACACAGCCACGCACACACTCGCATACATACACACACACACACACGTATAAACGTTTGTCTGTTTCTTTTTACATATGTATCGCATAAGGTGACAATCGCCATTAAGTTCCGGTGACACATAGCCACCACCACTACCGCCACCATCGTATATATATATCTCCCCAAAGAGAATATTGTGGTCTGTGTCATCGAAACTTTAAGATAATTTTCACCTTATATGATAATACATACACATTCACACGCGCACACGCATACACACACACACATGCACACACGCACACACTCATACGCACAAGCAAACCGAACTTCCGCACAGTTTCCGTCTTTCAAATTCCATTCAAAATGAGTTTGTCAAGCGACTACTGTTGTATGTGCACAAGACAAATGGTTCCTTGTAGCGGATGCGGACGCAGAAGTCTCTGGATATGAAATAAAATTTCTTATACATGGCCATAATACGGCAAGTTGACTGCGTCATTAGCGCGTCGGATTAGCGACAATTCTTCTGGCTCTATACGTTCTGAGTTCAAATTTGGCCAAGGTCGACTTCGCTTTCATCCATTCGTGGCTGGTAAAATAAAATTCCTGTGGAACACTTGCCCGTCCCACTGAAATTGCTGGCCTTGAGCAAGATTTTAAACAATAATTCGTATATGGCTGAGAGGAGACGTGGCTGTGTGGTACGAAGATTGCTTCCCAACCACATGGTCCTGGGTTCAGTCCCGTTGGGTGGCACCTTGGGCAAGTGTCTTCTGCATAACCTCGGACCGACCGAATCCTTTTGAGTGGATTTAATAGACGGAAACTGAAAGAAGCCCGTCGTGTATATATATGTGTGTGTATGTGTCTGTGTGTGCGTGTGTGTGTGTGCATGTGCGCGCGCGCGCGTTGGTGTCCATGTTTTCCCCCCCCCATTGCTTGACAACCAATGTTGGTGCGTTTCCATCCCCGTAACTTTGCGATTCAGCAACAAAGACTGCCAGAATAATTACTCGACTTTAAAAATAAGTTCTGGGATCGATTTGTTCGACTAAAACCTTTCAAGGACCCAGTATGGTCGCGCTCAAATAACTGAAACAAATAAAAGAATATGAGGTTATATATGGTGTGTGTGTGTGTGTGTGTGTGTGTGTGAGTAAAGTGTATCAAACTCTATGCGCATAAATGCAGACTATATATCTTCTATCGTTTACTTGTTTCAGTCACCGCCTTGAAGAATTTTGAATTCCGGAACTTATATATAAACTAGCAGTATCGCCCGGCGTTGCTCGGGTTTGTAAGGGAAATAACTATATAAGCATTTTTAGAGATGTAAAGTATAATAGCCATCTCAATATGGCTAACCACAAAGGCGGGGTGTTACTGTAGCTTCTTACGTTCTGAGATTTAATAATAATTTTTTAGAGAGTTACTTCCCTTATATATGCCAAAAATGCATTAAAAATGGGAAAAATTGATGGTAAATTTATTTTTAAATCGTAGACTCATCGTAGACGCGCGTTAATACCCAGAAGGGCTCGATATGAATCACGACTATAAGATACCCGGTTTTGGTTAAACTGCACCGCAAAATGTGGGAGTAGTTAGGAATCTAAATCGTAGGAGACAGACAGCACATAACCTCACTTTTATATATAAAGATATCTGTAAACGCCTGGCAATCTAGAGTCAATAAAATCTTTTTAAAGTCTGTTTAACAGCATCGTCGGTATTATTTTTTTTCCTATCAAAAAGTTATCCAAATTCTAGAAGTGGTAGTCAGTGCGGGCAAGATCAGATGAGTATGGTGGACGATGGAAAACTTCCAACTCCAACTCCTGTAGTTTCGCCAATGTCATTTTTGTGTGGTCTGGCGTTCTCTTGCAATAAAACAGGAGTGGTTCTGTTGACTAATCTAGGCTGTATTTTTGTAAGTTTCTGCATCATTTGGTCCAGTTGGCTGCAGTATACTTCGGCTGTGATTCATGAGCTAAGTTTAAGGAAATCATAATGGATCACACCTGCGTTAGACCACCAAACACACACCATCAGCTTCTTTTGATGAATTTTTCATTTTGGACTGTGTTTTGGTGGTTCGTCTTTGTCCAACCATTGTGCTGAACGTTTAGGGCTGTTGTATTGGATCCATTTCTCATCACATTACAATTCGATTAAAAAATGATTCATTTTTGTGACGAGTAAGTAGCATAATGCAGGCTTTCAAACGTTGCTGTTTCTGGTTTTCATTGAATTCATGTGGAACCCACTTATCCAACTTTTTCACTTTACCGATTTGAACCAGGTGAGTCAATATAGTTCGCTTGCTAACACCAAACAACAACGATTATCCACGGGCACTTTGAGATGGATCTGACTCGACGGTGGCTTTCAGTTCGTCATTATTCATCTTTGGCTCTGGTCGACCGCGTTGCTCATTTGTGAGGTCAAAGTTATCAGAACGAAATTTTGCAAACCAATTTGATACCGTCTGCTGTGTAATAGCAATAGAACGAGATACTTCATTAATATTCCGAGCTGTCTATGATGCTGTATTTCCGAGAAAGAACTCATATTGCAAAACTGTACGAATTTCCGAATTACCCATCTCTAAACAAAAGTAGCCAAAAACGATTTATAAATACATTATAAAGCGCAAAATTTACAATATACCTTACTACGAATTTCATACTTGACGACATAAGATATATATATATATATATATATATATATATATATATATATATATATTTGACACCAAAGTGTACGTACACCGCTGTATTTTATATATGAAAAATACAAAAATGAGACAACAACGCAAAACATCCAGTCTGACGATACAAAGAAAGCAAGGACGGGTCATTCGGAGTTTTCTATACTTAGTCGAGTTCCAGATTATCTTTGTATTTTCGGCTGGTTATACTCGAGATTGCTCCAATCTGGCCAGCCCCAAGTAAAAACTAAGCTAAGAGCATTAGATTCCTTGGAAGAAAGCAGCGAATATATACGAAAACAAGGACAAAGAAAAACAGAGAAATGTTGCACACATACAAATGCAATTAACAGGACATAACAACCGGTGTCTTCCGACTAAGGACGAATTAAATTAAGTTGGCGTGTGTGGAATATGTAATATATATATATATATACATCCATACATACATTTTGCTACACACAAACACACACACACACACAATCAGTGAATTTTATGATATATCACACATATATATTATATATATATATTATATATATATAATATATATATATATATATATCACCGTGACTGACCAGGCTATCAGATGTTGCTACACATCGCTAGTCTTCAAATGATGCCACCCTGCTAGCCAACAGAAGAAAAGAACAAAAAGTACGGCTGGATCGCCACCACCCGCTGTCGGAGCCTCGTGGAGCTGTAGTTGTTTTCTCTCGGTCTGGGAATCGAAACCGCGATCCTACGACCGCGAGTCCGCTGCCCTAACCACTGGGCCATTGCGCCTCAATATCACACACACCACACACACACACACACACACACACACACAACACGCTCACACACATATATATAGACAAGGTTGGCGCGATTGCGCTGGTCTTCGAAAATTTTAAGACAGATATTCCAGAGGCTTCGATGCAGTAGCCTCGTGTATATTTGCCTTTACTGACGAAGCGTGACCTAAGCTAATGGTAGATTAGCTTAATTTAATTTAATTAAGCTGGTCTATCATTAAAAACGCAGAAACGATGCATCGTCTAAAAGATGAATTAGGGTAAACGTTTTTAATTTTTCACCTTTTCCGAATTACATTACTTGGCGGTTGGAGTTATGGCTGCTCGTCTAGTGGACGAATGGCCTGTTAAGGCCATTCCTAAATTGTTATATATATATATATGAATATATATATATATATATTATATATATATATATATATATATATATATATATATATATATAGAGAGATAGAGATGAGAGAGAGAGAGAGAGAGAGAGAGAGAGAGAGAGAAAGAGGAGAGAGAGTGAGAGAAAGAGAGAGAGACACATAAATATTATTTAGGTTATAATCCAAGCTGGGCACTCTTGAAGCACAACTGCAAATGCTAGTACTCCAAAGTCGTGTGTCGGTGTTATATTTGTGTAAAGTATGCATAAGAGTTGAAAATTACTTGCAAAATATTTTTTATAGAGTAGTAATTACACATCAAAACAGGAGACTGAAAAAAAAACATTTAGGTATTGTTTGTTCGCCATTATTTATTCATGATGAATAAACAATACCCAAATCATTATTTTTTTTCGACTGCCTGCTTTGATACACACACAGACACACACACACACATACACAGACACACACACTCACGCGCGCACACACACAAATACACACACACACACACACAAACACACACATGTAAATAATTTTACATACACGTATGTTTCCTGTATGTTTATGTACACACACACACTATATATATATATATAAATATATATATATTATATATATATATATATATATACACATACACACATATATATTTAGTGTCTATACGCACCACCTCTCCACAATTATTACATCCCCAGCTCTATAAAGTAGGAAGAAGAGAGACGTGACAAATCTACCCCACGCTGAACTGGTTTAACTGGCTGCTGAATGGTTGCCGTTTTGTATCTTACCACTTGTTACATACGTGTGTGCGTAATCGCGCCCGCGCGCATATGTGTGTGATATAACTGAATAGAACTTTGAGAGTCTCCTTTCTAACTCAGTCCTTCAATCACTTCCCTTCTTCACATTACAATGCCGTGCGTAGTTACCGTATCCCCTTTCTTCGTTTTCTCCGATATTTTTCATTTGTTCTAGTCTAGTCTAGTCTAGTCTGTCTGTCTCTGCATCTATCTAGACATCTATCTTGCTCTCTGTCCATATTCTTTAATTCTTTAATTCTTTAATTCTTTTACTGCTTTCAGTCATTCGACTGCAGCCATGCTGGAGCATCGTCTTAAAGGGTTTTTAGTCGATGAGATCGATCCCAGGACTTATTCGTTGTATGTCTAAGTACTTATTCTAACGGTCTCTAATGTCAAACCGCTGAGTTATGTGGACGTAAACACACCAACAACGGTTGGTAAATGATGGTGGGGAAAGCAGAGACACAAAGATATACATAAATTTATATACATATATGAGACACGGAGACACACATAAATTTATATATATATATATATATATATATATATATATATACAACTAAAAATAAGGGGGTCTGAGAGACACCACCATGCCGAAATAGCAGTCAAATCCCTGACTCTAAGAACCACCTTAAATGTTCATATCGCACCATGAGATAAGATAGAGGGACAAAATAGACTAGCGAAAATATATTACTGAATAATTCAAGATCCTGGGTTTCTAGCTTTGCTTCAAATAAGCTCTGCCTTCATCAGTTAAATATATCAGATGAGCACATAAATACAAATATATATATACAGAACAAACGTTATACTTACATATACGAACGTCCATACATACATATATATGCACGTATGTACAAGGTCAGTTTTTGGAAGGGGGCCGGGGGGCGGGGGAGTTTTTAGAAAACGGAGTTTCGGATCAGACGGCCCACATAAGTTGGACTTCCTCCGATTTGACGGGAATTTTTTCCTATGTTTTCCCACCAAAGTTTTCAGAATGATGGGAGGCATGTTTTCACAAAAAAAAAAAAAAAAAAAAAAAAATTTTTTTTCGCTCCCGCCACCCTCTTACCACCCCAGTCAGAAACTTAAACTTGTGAGAGAAACATCATTTTAAAAAGAAATGTTAATCATTTCAAAGGAAAATGTGTGATTTAAGGAAGATTTGACTGTTGTTTTTAGCGCATCTCAAAACCTCCCTCGTTTCTTTCTCACTTACACATCTATTAATATTTTTCAATATTTTTCTCCCAATAAAACAAATTTTATGGAATGATGTCAAGGTAACACATGTGCAGTTCTAACCGAGCGAGGCCGTGTTATGTGTGTGTGTGTGTGTGTGTGCAAGCAACATCTTTAGTGTTCATATTAATCTGTCAAATGTAATGCTTATTTGTTCATGTTATTTTGAACTATTCAGGTTCAAGAGAGGTGTCCACAGTATTTGCTTGTAACTTCGTAGATCTTTTACATACAAATTTAAAATTTTGTCAGTGGGTGCTTTATATACCATTGGTTTATAGTTGTGTAATTTTCGCTGATCTTACTGAGTAAATTTGACTTTTATGGGCAGGTAAATTTAATTAACAGGTGTATAAGCAATAACACGAATAAACATTAAAATTGAAATTCTTGTTACTGAAATTAACCCAGCTGGCAACCGACAAAAATAGTGCCACTTGCAACGGAAGGTAATTAATCCGATAATGATTTTCAAAGTTAACTTAAAAGTTAAGTTAAATCATTAACGAAAATGTTAACTTCGTTAATTAAAGATTAACAGATTAACGGACTTATGCCCAGCTCTGTATATATATATATATATATTGGCTTGGCAACTAAGTTCCCGCAGTTTTTATTTAATTTTGGGATTTATTGCATTTTTAAATTTTGAAATCTATTTTTTTCAAGAATTCTATTTTTGAATCATTTTGGAATCTATCTTGTTTTTTTTTCTAGTTAATTTTAGTTAATTTTTGTTTATTTTCAGATCATTAAAATGGAATGTCAAGTTAAGAAAAACGAGCATTTTCGACACCTCCTTCTTCTTGCTTTTAATCAAGGTTCTAAGGCCGCAAAAGCTGCTCGCGACATTTCTGCTGTGTATGGAGAGGGTACCATAGTTGAAAGAACCGCTCGTGATTGGTATGCCAAGTTCAAAAATGGAAATTGTGACCTCAAAGACGCACCTCGTTCTGGCCGTCCAGCTGAGTTCGATGAAGAGCGATTAAACCAACTTTTGCATGGAAATTCTTGTCAAACGACAACGGAACTGGCAGAGGAAATGGAATGCTTCCACACTGCTATAAAGAAGCATCTTCATTCGATGGGAAAGGTTCAGAAGTATGGACCATGGGTTCCACATGCTTTAAGTGACAACAACAAAAATCAACGAGCCACAATCTCCACTGGTTTGCTTACTCGTCACCGCTCAACTCATGGACACAAACAACAATTGTTCAACAGATGGAACGACTCAACACAGCTATTCAAGAGAAAAGACCTAATCGTCAGCATGGAGTCCTTCTGCTGCACGACAACGCCCGCCCTCATATCACCAATATAACCAAGGAAGCCATTCAAACGCATGGCTGGGAAGTGCTGCCACACACGCTGTACTATCCTAATTTGGCACCAACGGATTTCCACCCCTTTCGATCTCTTTCAAATGCTATGCGCGTAATTTCGTTCAATACTGATGCAGAATTGAGAGCTTGGTTGGATAAATTTTTCGAGTCGAAATCGGGTGATTTCTACCAACGATGTATTGAAAATCTTGTTGAACGTTGGGAAGAAGTTGTAAACAACAAGGGTGAATACATTATTGATTAAATACTTATTATTTTTTATTAAACCTTTTAAAACATCTTAATTTAAAAAACGGAGAGATCTTAGTTGCCAACCTAACATATATATATATATATATATATAATAATATATATATATATATATATATATATATATATATATATATATATATATATATATATATATATATATATATATATATATGTAGGTTGGCAACTAAGATCTATATATATATATATATATATATATATATATATATATATATATGACGGGCTTCTTTCGGCATTCGTCTACGAAATCCACTCATAAGGCTTTCGTCGGCCCGAGGCTATAGCAGAAGATACTTGCCCAAAGTGCGATGCAGTGGGACTGAACCCTGAACCATGTGGTTGAGAAGCTAGCTTCTTACCACACAGCCACATCTGCGTCTATAAGATGTGTGTGTGTGTATCTTGTCTCGGTGTCTATCACTATTCCACCAGCGTCACCGCTTGACAAGCGATGCTGGTTTGTTTACGTCTCCGTTATTTAGAAATTCGGAAAAAAAATCCATAGAATAAAAAAACCAGACTTTAAAAAAAAATATTATAAGTATTAGGCTTGATATGTCGATTAAAACTCTTCAAGGCGTTGCCCCAGTATGGCCGCAGTCCAATTACTGGAAGATGCAAAGGATATACATATTTACACATATGTGTGCGCGCGCGTGTAGGCAATACATATATATATATATACTTGCATACATCGTCCGTTTTTCTGTCCTTGTTTCGTATACATTCGATCCTTTTTCCAAGAAATCTAATGTTCGTAGCTTAGTTTTTTCTTGGGGCTGGCCAGATCGGAGCAATCTCAAGATCAATCAGCCGAAATTGCGAGGATGATCCGGTTTTTGACTGAAGATTAGAGGCTTCGAATGACCCGTCCGTGTTTTTTTTTTTTGTATCGTCTATTTGAATATTTTGCGTTCTTGTCCCATTTTGTATTTTTATATACATATATTTTTATACATATATATATATATATGTGTGTGTGTGTGTGTGTGTGTGTGTGTATGTATGATTCGCTATGTCCCCCTCTCTCTCTTTTCCATCTATTTATCTATTCTTTTTTAAGTTTTCTGACGTTGGTGTCCATCATTTTGACTCCTTTCTCTCTGGTTGGCATTTCTTTTTCCTGTTTTGTCATTCCTTCTTTATATTTCCTTCCGTTATTCCTTTCTATTTTCCTCCCCGCATTTCCATTATTTTTTTCCGTTCTCCGTTTCTTGCTTGTTGACCTTCTTTTCTTTCAGTATTCCTTTTCTTCTTTTTTTATTTTTTCACGCCTCACTTTTCATTCTTAATTGTCTTCTCTTTTCCTCATGTGTTCTCTATTCTGTCTCTGCTTCTGTCTGTCCGCCTGTCTTGTCTGCCTGTCCCTCACCTTCTCTCTCTTTCTATCCTCTTTCCTGGTCTGCTTCTCTCTCTCTCTGTCTCTCTCTCTGTTCTTCTCTCTGTCTGTCTCCTTCTTCTCTCTTTCCTTCCTTTTTCCTCTCCACTTTTTTCTCACCATCTTCTACACTTTTTCCTTCCCTTCTCTATAGTTTCAAATTTTGTCACATGGCCAACAATTTCAGGGAATGCAGTTAGCCGATTACATCGACCTCAGTGCTCAACTGGTATTTAGCTTATCGATCCCGAAAGGATGAAAGGCAAAGTCGACCTCGTCGGAATTTGAACTCAGGACGTAAAGACAGACGAAATATCTAACTATAATAGTGCTAACTATTCTGTCAATTCGCCACCTTCCCTCTGTTTAATAACATGTTTCTTTCATCATCTTTTTTTTTCTGTTTTTCTTATGCTTTTCTTCTTTGCTTCTCTTATTCTTGCTTACTTTACGCAATTAAAATAAACCCAGGTCGATCCAATTAAACTGTGACCTCACCTCCTCACCTATAAAACCTCTAGAGTGATTAAACAAAGAAAGGAAAAGATCATATACGTAGAGGTTTGACTCGCTAGAAATAGATGCCAAATGTCCATCACTTCACACCTGACTCTAGTTAAAAGAAAAGAGAGAATAAATTTCATTTAAATAAAACAAACTGTATAGTCTTGTCTGGAACGTCTTTGATAATAGGTCTGCATGTCGAGACCTGATCTAAGTTTATTATTATTATTATTATTATTATTATTATTATTATTATTATTATTATTATTATTATTATTAAGGCGGCGAGTTGGCAGAATGGTTAACACGCCGGGCAAAATGCTTAGCAGTATTTCACCCATCGCTACATTCTGAATTCAAATTCCGCCGAAGTCGACTTTGTCTTTCATCCTTTCGGAATCGATAAAATAAGTACCAGTTGAACACTCCCCCAATATTGCGGCCCAGGGGACAATATTTGAAACCATTATTTTTTTTTTTAGGCGGCGAGTTGGCAGAATCGTTAGCACGCCGGGCAAAATGCCAACTACTACATCAAGGCTTATAAGCCCACCAACACACTTTTCTCTAAATGTCTCCATACTTTCGCACAAGCCTAACAATTTTAAGAACACGGGCAAGTCAATTACATCGATCCCAGTACTTAACTGAGCTGGTGTTAATAATAGTAATAACGGTTTCAATTTTGGGCACAAGGCCGGCAATTTCGAGGGAGTGGATAAGTCAATTAGATACCCCAGTGGTACTTATTTTACCGACCCCGAAAGGCAAGGTTAACCTTAACGGAATTTGAACTCAGAACGTTAAGGCGGACGAAATGGCGCTAAGCATTTTCCCCGGCATGCTAGTGATTCTAGCAACTCGCCACCTTAATAATAATCATAATTCTTTCTCCTATGGGCACAAGGCTTGAAAATTGTGTGGAGGGGGTAAGCCAATCACATCGACTCCAGTACTTTACTGGTACTTAATTTATCGACCACGAAAGGATGAAAGGCAAATTCGACCTCGACGAAACTTGAACTCAGAAAGTAAAGACAGACGGAATGGCGCAAAGCATTTTGCCCGGCATGCTAACGATTCTACCAACTCACCGTCTTACAAATAATTATAATAATGGTTTCAAATTTTGTCACCTGGGCCGCAATATTGGGGGAGTGTTCACCTTGTACTTATTTTATCGATTCCGAAAGGATGAAAGGCAAAGTCGATCTTGTGGAATTTGAACCCAGAATGTAAGGACGGGCGAAATACTGCTAAGCATTATGCCCGGCGTGTTAACGATTCTGCCTACTTGTCGCCTTAATAATAATAATGGTGATGATGATGATGATGATGATGATGATGATGATGATGATAATAATAATAATAATAGTAATAATAATA
>NC_043003.1:28446552-28454052 GCF_006345805.1 Octopus sinensis
TGTCTCTATATGAGAAACTGTTATAAACTGGTGGCGCTGTTTTGTGCCAGAGTGGATGTGGGGTTAGAAGTTTGCTTCTCAACCCCGTTGTTCCACTTTCAGTCCCACTGCATGATACCTTCTGCAAGTGTTTTCACCAATAACCCTGGGCTTACAAAGGGCTTGTGAGTGGATTTGATTGAAGGAAAATGAAAGAAGCCCGTCGTATATAAAATATATATGTGTGTGTGAATGTATTTGTGTGTGTGTATGTGTATGTATAAATGTGGCTTGTTTATTCTCAACATGCTAGTGGCTCGGCAAAAACTATCGATTAAATAAGTACCAGGCTTTAAAAAATAAGTACTGGGTCGATTTGTTCGACGAAGAACTCTTCAAGGGAGTTCCCCACCATGGCCACAGTCTAATAATAGAAAACAAGTAAAAGGTAAAAAAAAATAATACAAGGATATATATGCACTAGATTGTATCTCTACGCAATTAAAGGAAACAAATAATCCGTCATGTACAATTATTAATTTCTGTTACCATAAATACTTTTAAATGTCATCGCCAAGCCAAGATGATTTTTTAAGAGATGGTTTTAATTAAAATACTGACAAATACTGATCCCAACGACAAGATTGGTTCCGGGTGGGCGCTATATTATTGGTCACTTGTAATCAATACATGGGTAAATAAATGTAAAACACATCCTTTGTTGATTCATTGAAATGTATATAATTAACTAGAGTTCAGATAATGGTTTCAGTATTGCCGCTACGCTTATGCGTTTAATGAAGTTCGTAACTGAATCTAGAGAAAGACACGAACTTTGAATCACATCTATTTTTTATTAAATCAATAGACTGTCAGGAGTACTGCGTGCACACACACACACACACACACACACACACACACACACACACACACACACACACACATACATATACACACATACACAGATATATAGATTGATGTATATATATATATATATTATGTCTTATCTAAATTAACTATTTCTTAACCATCCTCTCACACCGTCTCCGATGAAGGGATATAATAAATATCCTGGAAACATCTGTAAGATCTTCTATCTTTAAATGTTCTAAAATATACACAGCCTTGGTTTTTTTTTTTATCTCATTACGGAAAAAACTTATATGTGTGTGTGTGTAGAAAGGTAGATCGATCGATAGCTAGATACATACTTATATACATACAAACATGCGAGCGACACACGCACGCGCCAACACACAAACACATATACATATATGAACTCAAAAGGAAATGAGTCGAATACTGTGTTAGAAATATATATATATATCACCATGATCACCGTGACCGACCAGGCTATCAGATATTGCTCCACATCGCTGGTCACAATGTGCTTCGTATTGTTTTAGCCTTCAAATGACGCCATCCCGCTGGCTAAGCAAGCAGGCCAACAGAAGAAAGAGTGAGAGAAAGTTGTGACGAAATAGTATAGCAGGGATCGCCCCCCCCCCATTCCGGAGCCTCGTGGACCTTTAGGTGTTTTCGTTCAATAAACACTCACAACGCCCAGTCTGAGAACCGAAACCGCGATCCTACAACCGCGAGTCCGCTGCCCTAACCACTTGGCCATTGCGCCTCTCTCTCTCTCTCTCTCTCCTCTCTCTCTCTCTCTATATATATATATATATATATATATATATATACACACATGGATGTATATGTGTCCATACATGTATAATATGTATACACTCCCACACACACTCACACACATACATATTTATATATATGTTTGCACACATACAACAGAACAACATGCATAAGTATGTATGTATCTATGTGTCTATGTATGCTTTCATGTATATGTAGGTGTGTCGGCAAATATGTGGTTTTTGCGTTAAATACTTGTTTTACCGAAAACAGAAATGCTGTATTTATTTACGAATTTATTTTTCTTTCCCATAATTTTCCAAGTTATCGATCTGCGACTGTTCTTTAGAAAAAAAAAATGTAGCAAAAAAAATACTGAAAAAAAATATCAAATACAGGAAACTGTACGATTTATGACACTATACGGCATTGTTTGCATTATTTCTCCCACAATATATTGGTTATTGACAGATGGAACTGGTCTGTGTAATAAATTCCTGTTTTAGACCTTGCCAAACACTATGCAATTAGATACGAAAAAGTTGCGACTTACTCACGGAATAGACGGACATAAGCAACAACATAAAGCAACATAGAAACACGAAACATACACACACACACGTTTACACACAACAGCCATATAAATATTTGTGTGTGTGTACCTAAAAATGTTTGTTCAGGTACACGCTTTCATGTGATTATAATCAACAGTACGTTGGTAAATTTGGTCTCACATTTTGACAAAAGGCCAGCAAATTCGGAGGAGAAGTAAGCCGTTTACATTGATCCCAGTACTGAACTGTTACTTATTTTATCGACAGCAGTACTCGGCTGTTACTTATTTTATTGACCCTAGTACTCAACTGGTACTTATTTTCTCGACCTCCTTCCTCCAAAGGGATGAAAGACGCAGTCGACCTTGGCGGAAATTGAACTCAGAACGTAAGTACGGACGAAATGCCACTAAGCATTTCACCCGTCCTGCAAACGATTTTGCCACCTCGCAATTTTGTACGTTGCTGAATTTAATTCCGATGGTATAAAGAGAGTCGTCAAAACAATTCATGATGGCGTCCAATTTAGGCATAAGGACAACAAATCTGTGGGCAGGGTGTTAATCGACTGGTACTTTATTTTATCGACTACAGACCTTATACGTACAGTAGAAGAGATTTCATAGACTGTGAAAGAATCAAAACCAACGTTGTCATTCGCCAGATTTGAAACCAAAACGATAAGAGCCGAAACTAAACATCATAATTTTTTCTGACGCTTCACCGATTCTGCCAGTCCATCGCCGTAACTGTCGTAGAAATAATGGTTTGTCAGGATCCCAGCAATATTAAAAGAGAGGTTAAGACGAATATATCGATCGCAGGCCTCAATTGGTACTGATGCAGTACCAGGCAGTGGGTCTCATGGCTTCTGATCTCAACTGATTGGAAGTGTTATCACGTACATTAATTTGTCTTGGTATAAAACATGGGCTACAGTAAATATTCTGCACAATACCACAGATTTGCTTGTCAGTTGTTTGAACTTAACCAGTTGAGCATGTCCCTTAGTGGCTGACGATATGTGCATCTTTGATCATGAGCAGACGTAGTGGGGAGCATCATAGCCACGTGTTGACAGGGAATCCTTGGGGTTTGAATAATTCACATCTGGAAACATAGGTGTTCCGTTCAACATCCTTAAACAACCCTTATTCAAGGAACTTTTGAGCGGGATGGGTTATTCGACCAGAAGACAATTCTAACTAGGCCCCACCTCCAAGGTCATGTGCTGTTTATCTTGATATGAGATCACCATGTCGCGCACATATAGTTGTGATGCATGTGTCTGGTGTACCCTTATCAGACGGGTAGTCATTATGGGTATACTGGGCTTCGTATATTTTACCCCAGTGTCACTTTGATGGCATGCACTACTCTCTCACTCAATAATAATAATAATAATAATAATAATAATAATAATAATAATAATAATAATAATAATAATAATAATAAACACCGGGGACGTTTAAGATGTAAGAAGGAAAATACAGAGCTCCGAAATCTATCCACAAACATCGAAAACAAGGACACCCTATGGAGCCAAAGATTTACTAACAAAGAATTGGACTATATCCGAGTAAGTAATACGAATTGAAATTTATTACTATTTTCGAAACGAAATGATGTATTTTGACTCGATATTATCTCCACCTCTAACACAACACATGTAAACATGCGTGGAACAACACGATCATCCCCGACCTCAAACACCATGTACAAGGAACTACGAAGAAATTAAATGCCACCGATACTATTCAACCCAAGAATAACAATCGAGCGTACGTACATTAAACCTACAACAAAAAATGTACGAAAACTACACGTGCGAAATAATGTGACAACAGAAATAAACGGACCGGTACCCTACGAAAATGACGACCGTCAAAATAATGGGCCGGACGTTGTACCTCATGTCCCGCAATTAAAACCCAAAAGACGTAAATGGACACGTGAGGAATACATTTCTATCTTACACGCATACTTCACAGCAATGCTCTACCCACAAAATGAAAATACAACAACACATACATATAAAATATGGAAGGAAAATAATAGAGATATAGACTTGGATACAGCAATGAACCCTAATAAATTAGCTAACGTACGAAGATACATTCTCAAAGCCAAAAAAATATCAGAAATAGAAATAGAACATTTAAAAGAAAAAATACACCAGGAAAATGTAGATAGAAGCCACACAACAATGCCCAATAATATAAACACTGAAACTGTAAAACACGAAGACAAACGCAACATTCCAAACAAACACGATGTAAACAACGAAGGGGAGCCTAATGATTATGATAATATAAAAAATAAAATAATCAAAGAACTAAAAACCACAGAGCTCAAAATGGACCACCGACCATACCTCCCAAGAATAAAAATAAACGCAATAACAACACCAATTATAAACAACATAAACCTAGCCGTCACTGAACTAGCCACTGAACAAAAAAAAGTGATATCACTGAACTAAATGACTTGATATACGCAGCAGCCACTGCAGCCACAAAAGAAGCTGGATACTCACCCAAACCCGCCCAAACAGGAGTACCACCACCCAAACAACCCTGTGGATAAATAACATCCAAAACAAAATAAAAAAAATTAGAAAAGACCTGTCGATTCTTAATGAAATCAGCAAACAGCAACGCTACTGAGCAACAAAAAGAGAACAAAAATGCTCCGCAAATATAACATCACAGAAAAAGATTTGCCGGAGATAAAAGAAAAGCTGAAGCAAGATATCCTTGCCAAAGCTCAAAGGATCCGCCGGTACGAGAAACGCCAACGCTTCTTTGAACAGAACAAAAAGTTCAACTCCGACCCCAAAAAGTTCTACCAAGAACTGGGCAAAAATAAAATAGAAGTCACTGCAGCACCAACGGCAGAAGAATTGGAAGAATTCTGGAAGAAATATGGTCGGCGAACGAACAGCCAAAAAAAAGGAGTATGAAAATAACAAACTCAGCATCTGAACAACTTTGGACCCCCATAACAACTGAAGAGGTCACCCAGGCACTGCAAAAAAAAAGCAACTGGAAGCACCTGGCATGGGCATGAGATCCCCAACTTCTGGTTGAAATATCTAACAGGAATGCACAAAAAGCTGGCTGAAAACTTTAACAGCATACTAGCAGAGCCAGAGAGACAATGCCTGAATGGCTCACGAAGGGGAAAACCATCTTAATTCCCAAATCAAATGAAACAACAAAACCAGAAAACTACAGACCAATAACCTGCCTCCCTACTATGTTCAAGGCATTTACTGCAGTGATATCGCAAAGGCTGAACAAGCACCTGGACGAAAACAACTGTTCCCAGAAGAGCAGAAAGGATGCCGCAAGGGCTCATATGGCTGTAAAGATCAACTAATGATTAATAAAGCCGTAACTGAAGACAGCCACAGAAAGAAGAAAGGCCTCAGTATGGCCTGGATTGACTACAAAAAGGCGTTTGATAGCACCCCCCACACATGGATCCTCGAAACACTAGCCATTAACAAAGTAGCACCAACAATCATAAAATTCATAGAGCACTCTATGAATAAATGGCAAACAGTCCTACACCTCCAAACAAAAGAGGGACTCATGAAAACCAAAGACATCCCCATTAGAAGAGGAATATTCCAGGGAGACACGCTCTCTCCACTCCTTTTCTGCTTGGCACTGTCACCTCTATCTGATATGCTAAATAGAACTGGATGCGGATATAAATGTTACGGCAAAACGATCAGCCACCTTTTATATGGATGACCTAAAACTATACGCTGCAAATGACAAACAGCTGGAAACACTATTAAAGACAGTTCATGGATTTACCAAAGAAATAGATATGAAATTTGGATTAGAAAAATGCGCCAAAGTAACCATGAAAAGAGGAAAACTAGTTAAGAGTAACAACATCACACTAGATAAAACCAATGAAATAAAAATTAGACCAAAGCCAAACTTACAAATACTTAGGAATCCATGAACTAGATAAGACACAACACACACAAATGAAAGAGAAAATAAAAAAAGAATATTATAGACGAGTTAGATCAATACTAAAAACAGAGCTCAATGCTAAAAACAAGATAATAGGTATCAACACTTTAGCTGTCCCAGTTATAAGTTACAGCTACAATATCCTTAACTGGACACGAAATGAACTGTCCAAAATAGATAGGAAAACAAGAAAAATACTGACAGGATCTAGGATGCATCACCCAAAATCTGACATAGAAAGACTATATATACAACGTATAGAAGGTGGTAGAGGCCTTATACAGCTGGAAAACTACTATAAAATAACCACCATAGGACTGCAAAAATACCTACTTCAGAAGGAAGGAAAACTGATCCAGATAGCAGCAAAACACGAGCAAAACAAAAAACTGTTCTCAGTATTTAAGGAAGCTGACAAATACAAACAAGAAATCATACCACCTAATAAACACAAAGAAGAAGAAGAAGATGATGAAGAAACAACAAAAGCTATAAAACAAATGAAATCCAAACTAAAAATAGAACAGCAACGAGCCATGATAAAACGATGGCAAGAAAAGCCCCTTCATGGTAAATACTGCACTAAACTAAAACAAAAGAATAGACAAAGAAAAATCCCAGCAATGGTTGAGAAGCTCAGGACTCAAAGCAGAAACAGAGGGATTTTTAATTGCAGCACAAGACCAAAGCCTCCCCACCAGAAATTACCAAAAACATGTAATGAAAAGAAATATTACAAGTAACTGCAGAATATGTGGAGATGGACAAGAAACAATAAATCATATTATCTCTAGCTGCCCAGTCCTGGCTAAGAAGGAATATATTCACAGACATGACAGAGTTGGAACCTACATACATTGGAAGCTATGCCAACATTATGGAATAACAACAGAAAAAAGATGGTATAGGCACACACCAGAAAAGGTCACAGAAAACGAGAAAGCAACCATACTCTGGGATATGCCGATACACACAGATAGAGAAATTAAGGCCAACAGACCAGATATAGTTGTCAGAGATCATGAAGAAAAAAAATGCTTTCTAATTGATGTATCAATACCGGCAGATGACAACGTGTCTCTAAAAGAAATGGAGAAACTCTCAAAATACAAAGACCTGGAAATAGAGGTAACTAGAATGTGGAACCTGAAACAGAAACAATTCCTATCATAGTAGGTGCATTAGGCATGATAAAAAATATTCAGACAAATACATAACAAAAACACCAGGACTTACAAACACATATAACATACAGAAAATTGCACTACTAGGCACTGCACACATCCTACGCAGAACACTTTCCATACAATACCATCAGAGCATCACAA
>NC_043003.1:28459052-28501552 GCF_006345805.1 Octopus sinensis
GCCTGCAACATCGACCCCACTATTTCACTAGTACTTAATCGATTCTGAAAGGATGAAATGCATGTGCCAACGATTCTGCCAACTCACCGCCTTAGTAGTAGTAGTAGTAGTAGAAGTAGTAGTAGTAGTAGTAGTTAGTAGTAGTAGTAGTAGTAGTAGTAGTAGTAGTAACAACGTAATATAAATAAAATGTTAAATATTTCGGTTGCGTGACTTTTGGCCCATCCGGTCTGTATATAATTTTGCTCTAGCATGGTCGCTATGCTAAATATGTGATTTGGTGGTCGCTTAACCAATAGCAGCGTATCTTACCACTATCGTCAGGAAATTTCTCAGACTTAACTCATAGTTAAGTGCTGACTAACATGTTTAATATCCAAAACTAAAACATTATATGGTGACATTGACCCAGCGTTACCGCAATGCAATGATTGGAATGGGTGAAGAAATGGAAGACAATGTGTGAATGTTGTGTGTGTGTGTGTGTGTGTGTGTGTGTGTGTGTGTGTGTGTGTGTGTGTGTGTGCGTGTGTGTGTGTGTGTGTGTGCGTGCGCGCATGTATTTCAATACAGCTCAGAAGCCGGAAGTGGAAGCCACATTCAACACTTATATACACATATGCACATACGCACAAACATACATCTACATGTCACATCATATATATACATATATATACATATATGTGTGTGTGTGTGTGTACATATATGCACACATGCACATATAATTATATACGCATATAATTAGACAAACTAGCACACCCTTGTATTGATGTATTTATATATATATATACACACACATAGATACACATACACACGGGTGCACACATATATTTTTCGTGTATCTGTATCTGTGGACAGACATTTTTCTGGACATTTCAACTGAAATATAAACATTATCAAAGCAGTTCTGGTTTTGATTACACAACACACACACACACACACACACACACACACACACACGCACACGCGCGCGCAATTATATGTTCAGTTTGTGTTTCGTCAATGTGAATACTTTTCGACTCTTTATTCTGTATTGATTTTCCATCGGTTATAAGTCAAAATCAGGGTTATTTACGTCAGGGTCTAATCGATCTGAGCCCATCTCTTATTTGAAAATATAGTTATTAGTCTACTGCTATTGTAGAACAGCCTTTGGCGTTTTGATTCCGAGTGAGTTATTTGTTTAGCAAAAACATCACATTTTGATATGCATTAGAGTGGCTTTCTGTGTTTCCTTGTTATTTGTATGTTAGTGTGTATGTGTATATGTGTTTGTATATGTGTGTGTGTTTATGTATATATATATATATATGTATATATATACACACATATATATATGCATATATAAATGTATGTCTATATACGTATATATATATGTGTATATATATAATTATATATATTATATATATATATATATATGAAGATATATATATATATATACTTATATATATATATACATATATACATGCACACGCAGATACACACACACACACACACACACACATATATATATATATATATATATATATATATATATGCATATACATATGTATGCACATTGTGTCATTCATATATGCATATGTATATATGTATATGCATATATATGTATATATATGCATATACATACATTCATATGTGTATAGATATATATATACATATAGGGAGAGAGAGAGGGGTGGTGATGGGAGGGAGGGAAATAAGGAGAGAGCATTCAAAGCATAATTGAATAGGGAGAAAGTTGGTTTGATGAAATGTTCTTTTGTAGCAAGAAACTACTTGTAACCACAATGCGTGATCTGTAATTCGTATTTCTATGCGTTTCTATTTCTTCCTTTTCTGTCCGCCGCTTTCTGTCTAGCTTTCTGTACACCTTCTCTTTGGACACGATTAGGAATATCAACGAAGCTTGTGTTAGACAAATAGAGGTAAATAATGATAGCTAGTCCAGTTGTATGTTAACTTGGACCAGATTCGAGAGCAGCTGATGGTAGAACTCAGCGGTTGTCGTGGTCGGGCATTATCGACAAATACGGGGTTCAATTTCTAAGGATGATTTCGTCCATTTCCCCCTTTTAAGATGTGCATATGAATACATTTAAATTTCGATCCTTCACACATACAGATAGACAGAACAAATTCACTGTGAATTATCAGAGCCACTGGAGCGTCGCACAAAATACTTTGCCTCGTTTATTCCGATCTTCTACATCTGATTTCAAAGTGATAGGGTCCTCCCGGTATATAATTACTAGGATTTCAGTAGTTAAATATACAAGCGCTGGGGGTGAAAACTGTTGTGACGTGCAATGTTCTGAGAGATTTCATTTTAACAGGAGTAACTAATTTTGACATTATAGCGATTAAAATGTTTATAACTATGAGTTCCTGGTAAATGTTATCTAGTTTGATTTAAGAAGCTCCTATCTATATTGAATGGAAGATTAAACCTTGGCACCTGGTGCAAGTGTCTTCTACTATAACCTCAGGCCGACCAAAGCCTTGTGAATGGATTTGGTAGACGGAAAATGAAAAAAAGACCCTCGTATATATATATATGTGTGTGTGTGTGTGTGTGGTGTGTGTGTGTGTGTGTGTGTATGTGTGTGTATGTCATTGTGTCTGTGTTTGTCCCCCCATTATCGCTTGGCAACCGATAAAATGAGTACTAGGCTTATAAAGGATAGATCCTAGAATCGATTTCTTCGACTAATACCTTCTAAGGTATATATATATATTATATATATATATATATATATACAAATTGAGATAGGGGTTGTAAATGCAACCCTCCATGGGATAACATATATCCAATATACTGTTAGTGAAGTACCGAACAAAGTTAATATACGGTGTTATTTTAATTATGTATCTTATGATAATAACGTACCTCGACTAGGTATAGTTGTCTGTGTGCTTGCATGTACGCATTTTATGGATATATGTGAGTAGATCTGTATGTAAACATGTGTGTGTCTGTGTGTGTGTGTGTGTGTGTGTATGTGTGTGTGGGCTGGTATCTCTTATGCTGCGATTTGTCTGTGTATGTGCGTGTGGGCACACGTTTGCAAGTGTACGTGTGTGGATGTTTCTCAACAAACCAACCGTAAAGAAGACAATTGTAATTTAAATTTAAATGTACAAGCCAATCATATTTTAGCGCTAGATTCGTAACTATTTCTGAACGTAATACTGTATTTGTGTCACAATTGAAATTATAAATTTGAACTCGGATGTACATCTGTGCACCTGTGGATCTTAATATCATGTAAACAGAATGCTTTTATTTCATATTTTGTATGTATATGCAGATATTTAATGCTTTGCATGGTACTGTAGTACTATTATGGTCCTTAGTTATGCTACTATATTGCTAATAATGGGATCTATATATTGTTTTACAAGTATTAGTGTTATTAATAATAAGAATAATGATATTGGTAGCATTAGTGGTAATGATAATGGTAATGATGTTAACATTAATGACATTTTGTAAATTAATATGAATTAATATAAAGTACTCTTGACTCTGTATATCTGTATTTGGGTATTAATATGTGTATGTTTTCTACATTGTAATATCTCAATATTAAGTTGAAAAACTGTAACATTGAATGTGGAACATATGTATGTTTATTGATTTATATTATTTATATTATTATGTATATGTATATGTATAGGAGTATGAGTATATGCACTCATATGTATATGTATATGATTTATTATGGGTATGCACCCACACTTATATAAGTGTATATGTAATTTGTTTTGTATTTCATAATCTCCGAAGAGGCCTTAGGATATTTTTGTAAATGTCTCATTTATAACTACATATTGACCTACCACAAATGGCTAATATAAGTAAAATGAGACATACGTATCTGCATGGCCGAAACAGCTGTAAGATGTAGTTTATATTTATATTTATATTTATATTCTCTTATACATATTGTACTTATTGTATCATATTACTCCTTTATGTACACTGTTTTGTTCTATATTATTATGTCTGACCTTAAAGTTTCTTATGTGGTGGTTTAATAAAGTATGTGATTGGGTATTATCTAGTAGTTGATATTTGATTTGGATGTATTTCTCCATTTTCTTATTTTGTATATATATATAATATATATATATATATATATATGTTATTTTATATTCTGTTAAGAACTAGTAGAGTACAGTATAAAGCTCATCCAGCTTCAGATTTCAGCTTGTGCTATCCAGTAGTAATATTATACGTAGTTCCAGATTTGAGTTTCTGTAGTATGTGAATAGATAATTGAAAATGTTGGAGTCAACAAGAAGGAGTACAGTCGGTCATTTATTTGTAATCACTACAATTGTTTCTACGCAACGCAATTCTCCAGGCTTGCAGGTACTTGGTTATGCAACCGTTTCCTTGCATTATGAAATCTAGTTATGTTTCGTCGGGCGATATATATTGTCTCCGTAAATTCAAATTCTCGGCTTCAAGAGCATCCTATCTGCCTGTTGTGACCTGGAACTAGCAGTCGTCGTGGCACTCCGTCGGTTACGACGACGAGGGTTCCAGTTGATCCGATCTACGGATCAGCCTGCTTGTAAAATTAACGTGCAAGTGACTATGCACTCCACATACATGTATACTCTTAACGTAGTTCTCAGGGAGATTTAGCATGACACAGAGTGTGACAAGGCTGGCCCTTTAAAATACAGGTACAACAGAAACAGGAAGAAAGAGTGAGGGAAAGTTGTGGTGAAAGAGTACAGCAGGGTTCGCCACCACCACCTGCCGGAGCCTCGTGGAGATTCAGGTGTTTTCACTCAATAAACACTCACAACGCCCGGTTTGGGAATCGAAACCGCGATCCTATGACCGCGAGCCCGCTGCCCTAATCATTGGGCCATTGCGCCTCCACGGAGTTAGTAGTAGCCACCGAGTGTATCAAGAGATGTGTTGTGCCTGAATGTCCGTTGGCAATTTGCTTTGAATGTGTGGATGTAGTGAAATGGTGATTTTGATACTGTTATAGCGTTTGTCGTTTTAAGGGATTGGCATTTGATTTCTTTCACCTGTTGATGTGTTCTTCATGGTTCGTTACACTTAGCTGACCTTTAAGAACATGCCTATGCGTACACATATACATACTTATGCTCGGGGACACACTCCCACACAGACACCTCCCACACACATTCACGCACCATCCCCACATATATACACATTTACACGCACACATGCGCTTACCTATACATTAGTAGTCCATATACAGACACACGCATATACGTGCAGACCGACGTAAGCAGATACACACGCGTATATATATATATACATACACACATGCTCATATGCATATACATACATACTTATATATATTATCTATCTATCTATCTATCTATCTATCTATCTATCTATCTATCTATCTATCTATCTATCTCTATATATATGTATGTATACATACATACACATAGATGCATATACACATGCGTATACACTAGCGCGCGTTTGCATATACATCTACATATATACAATTATACATGAATGCACATACGTACACATATAATATCTATGTGGTTTATATTCCATTCGTGTGATAGTATAGGGAGAGATGGGGGAAGAGAAGGAGAGTTTTACTGAATTATTATTATTATTATTATTATTATTATTATTATTATTATTATTATTATTATTATTATTATTATTATCATCATCATCATTATTCGTTGTGGTGTCGGGAAAATGTACATTTGGTGCAGTGTCAACATCTTGGGATTTTCTCACTATGCTTGTTTAGCAGGTTTTCTTTACTTAACAGGGTATACAAAGCTTCTTCATGGCACAAGTCACATACCTCGGATAATATATCATATGGATGTGCGTTTTTTATTATTGACCATTCTGTTTCACATTCTATTTTTTCTTCTTTTAATCGCCATACTAGGTCCGCTAGTGATGATGTGCGTCGTTGGCTTATCTTTCGGAATGAGTTATGTTTGCGATAACAGACCTTGAATTGGTTTTCGGAGGCTCTTATGTAGGCATATTTATGTTGTGGTGTGGTGATTGTGCATTTGTATATGGTGCTTTTTTTTTTTTGGCAAGCATAGGTTCATAAGTGGACATGCAAATTTATTGCGACAGCTGCAAAGATTTGCACTATTATTACTTTTGCTGTTATTTGTTGACTTTTTTCGTGATGTTCCGGTTGATTTACAGTGTTTGGAGTGTTCTTGATGTTATTGCCCGTTTTGGTTATTTTTTCAGTTTTCATTTGGTTCCTATTATAACTGCCGGGGTCACTATCCTTGTTTTTATGATCCGTATCGTTCTGTTTTTTTTTTTTTTTGGTATTGTTCCTATATCCTGTGTTGTTTTGTTCTGTTTGTTCCGTGTTTATGGTCGTTGTTTGCATGTATTCTTTTGTATTGTTGTATTTGTGTATATAGTACTCCATGTTGGTGGATGTGGCGTACGATACTTTCACTGTTTGAAGATACGATGACATTTATGTTTTTTAGGGAAGCACCTATCTAATGCTACAAGGAATTCCTTACCTATTTTTGATGATATTTGCAATCCGAAAATTGGGTTGTACCATAAGACCTCGAAATTTTTGTATTTTTTTTTTTGGTTCCTTTAACCTATTTGGTGTGTTGGTATTTTGTGCGTCGTTGTTGTTGTTGTTATTCTTTTAGGTTTTGTTTATTTTTTCCAATTTTTCCATTCTATCTTTGGTTTGTGTGTTTATTATATATATAGATATATATATATATATATATATATATATATATATATATATATGTGTGTGTGTGTGTGTGTGGTGTGTGTGTGTGTGGTGTGTGTGTGTACGTATCGATTGCCATTTCGACTGAGATTACATAACAGTTAACCAATGCTTAGAACTCCATGTATATCCAAACGCCAATCAAGAATTAAGCATAACCAGCAAATCTACCCATCTACAATGGAGGTATAAAATGAAGGAGGGAAGTCATAACAACAGTATGTATTGGTAAATGTGTAAATGGATTTGCTAGATTACTGGGTAATGTCATAGAGAAATCACATTATTGTTGGTAATACAACAATACAGCATTCTGTTGCAGCTATAAGACATATGTTTGCGACTAAGTGACATGTAATAATGATTCACTCCTGAACTGAAATATGCTCCTAGTCTCTCTGTATCATGAATGGTTATGTGGATCAGTCTTAACGAAAGCCAGTGCTTACGTCGACCACTACATAAAAAGTATTAAGAAAAAAATGTTATTTTGATATACTTTTATTTAGTTGTTTACGCTATTTTACGCTTGTTTATACTCTTGTACATTCGAAGTTCACAAATTTCCTTATTTTAATTATGAATCATATTCCTTTCGATAATATCAATATGATTACGAAACTTCTTTGGAGACGATATTTTCTGTTTGGCCGACACTAATTTTCAAATTACTGGAGTCCGTTGCTCTACTCATAGCGACGTATAACTTACCGTGTGTAAACATCGGAGTGGGTAAAAATACACCTACATGATTTAAAGTCTGGTCCTGTGCCTTGTTTTCTGAGAATGCGGAATCTTTAGGGTTGTAAAAAATCAAACTAAGACTTACCTCTCATTGTTCTGTGGGAATAATGTCTGGATATTCTGGTACCATGGATTATTTTGATTGACAGAACTGAGATGCCAACAACAGCCGTTTCGAATCCTGCTCGAGACTGACACACTTCAATAACCTCTAAATAATCACACACACTATATACTGACACACACTTTCTCCATTTTATTTTTGCTATTAACCGTCCTCGCGACCGCCTTCGTATCTACGGTGGGGCCACGAACTATACGATGAAAATTTAGAGTTTCTCGTGGTCGGTGAATTTTTAATAAAAATGTGAAGGTGGTTTATCAATTCAAAAATCGATATCCACGAAATAATCATACTTTCTGATAATTTAATATTAAAAACCTTCCTGACGACCGTTTTTCTAATCCCGAAAATTATCGTAGCCATTGGTCCAGCCGTCTGGCCGTGAAGAGGGAACAAAGAGACGGACTGAAGGACAGACAGACGGATATAACGCCCGTTATAATAAGATAGCAAATCTGCCCATCTACGATAGGAAATGAAGGGATAGCATCGCAAATCTAAACCTTCTAAATTCACGAACTATACGGGGTGGGGTCCAGAGTTAATCCACGTCGCCGGAATTTTAAGAAAAAAAAACAAAGGTGGTTTGATTGATTTTGATTTTTGATTTTTCCAGTTTCAGCTAATGAGCTGTGGCCATGCTGGGGCACCGCCATTAATATAAAACTCAATATCCACTAAATAATCATACTTTTTCACATTTTTTTCGCTAAAAGCCTTCCTGATTACCTCCTTCGTAATTCCGAGAAGCATCGTGACCATTGGTTTAGCCGTTTAACAGTGAAGAGACAAACAGACGGAGAGACGGACAGACAGAAGCCCATTATAGTAAGATTTATCCACTGATTTCCTATCGATACATATGATTAATTTTCGGAGTGCATATCTGAGAGCAGTGTAAAACAAAAAGCACATTTGTTTTTTTTTCTTTAAAAAAAAAAAACAACTTATTATTATTATAGCAAAGGCAGCGAGCTAGCAGAATTGTTAGCACGAGGGCGAAATGCATAGCGGTATTTCGTCTGTTGTTACGTTTTGAGTTCAAATTCCGCCGAGGTCGACTTTGCCTTTCATCATTTCGGGGTCGATAAATTAAGTACCAGTTACGCACTGACGTCGATGTAATCAACTTAATCCGTTTGTCTGCCCTTGTTCGTCCCCTCTGTGTTTAGCCCCTTGTGGGTAGTAAAGAAATAGGTATTTCGTCTGGCGCTACATTCTGAGTTCAAATTCCGACGGGGTCGACTTTACCTTTCATCCTTTTGGGGGTCGATTAAATAAATACCAGTTACGCACTGGGGTCGATGTAATCGACTTAATCTCTTCCCTCAAATTTGAGGCCTTGTGCTTCCAGTAGAAAGGATTCTTATTATTATAGCAGCGTAAATATAATCTTTACTATTTGCACAAGGTCTGAAAGTTTTTTGGCTAGTCGATTACATCGATCTCAGCACTTGACTGGTGTTTATCTTACTGACTCCGAATAAATGAAAGGCAAAGTCGACTTCGGCAGAATTTGAAACCAGAAGAAATGCTACTAAACAACATCTTGTCTCGCCATAGTGGAAGACGCTTGTCCAAGGTGCCACGCAATGGGACTGAACCTGGAACCATGTGCTTAGGGAGCAAGCTTCTTACCACACAGCCACTCATAATTATATATATATATATGTGTGTGTGTGTGTGTGTGTGTGTGTGTGTGTGTGTATAAAAACAAACGCATATATATGTATAGGTATGTGTATATTTCTTCATATATACATATGTATATGCATGTGTAAGTATGTATGTATGTATCTAGGTGTGTGGGTGTGTGTGTGTGTGTGTGTGTGTGTGTGTGTGTGTGTGTGTGTGTGTGCGTGTGTGTGTGTTTACTGCATAATTATGTCTTTGGAGAGATGAAATACGAATCGAAACACGGCAGTCAGGTTTTTGACCTTAATGTCGAAAAAGACTAAATGAAATACTGTAACGTAGTTAGTTCGGCGCTTTTAAGTCTCAGCCTGTAATTCTAGCCACAGATACTTCATGTTCAATTAGGAAGAGAAAGAACTTACCAATATGTGGGAGAATAAGACACAGTCATACGCCAGCGCCATCTATTGTATTACATTAACTGGTTTATACAAGATTTCGGTAACATGACTACTACCACCGTCGCCGCCACCACTGACATTACCACCACTACTACCACCACCACCAACAACATTACCTCCACCTCCACCACCATCACAGCAAACACCACCACCATCATCACCAAAGGCACCATCGTTAGCATCGCGGCCGCCACCACCAAAACCACTATCGTCGCCACCATCCCCATCACTATTATCACTACTACAATCATCAGTACACCAGTACCACCATCACCACTATCACCCCTATCACAACCATGATCACCATAATTACTACCACCACTACCACTACCACCACCACCACCATCATCACCACTGCCAAGAGTTCCATCACCATCTCCACCACCTGGACAACCAAAAATGTCACCGCCACCATCACCACCACCTCCTCCATCACCATCACAATCACCATCGCAGCGATCAGCATTGCATCCACCATCACTCACCTTACCACTTACCATCAGTCACACACACCAACACAAATTTTAACCACACCTCCTCCATCATCCTCACCACCACCAACAACAACAACAACAACACATCTATCAACGCATCCACTCCCGCTGTCATTCCCACACTGATCTTAGACACTTCACGGCACCAGTATCACATCAAGGCCGCATCGCCACCATTCCCCCATCACTCCTACAGTTATTCTATTGTGCCACCACCATCCCCACCATAGCTACCAAACTTACTAATACCACGCTGAAACCCTACCTTGCTCTCTCTACTGCTCTCACTACAAATTTTAACCCTTAATCCTACCCCCACATGCACCACCAGCAGATCCACCACTACCATTTCAAGCACCAACCCATTTCGACTCCCTTTATCCTCTCGTTCACTAACAATGCCCTCATCACAATCACAACCATCATTTCTCCCATCACCCTCAACACGACCGCACCCTCTCCACCTTCAGCTCCATCCCTCCTCCCACAATCTTTATCGTTCTCACCACAAAAACGGAAGCAAAGACATCAAATACTTCCTGATGCCATCGTCATTACAAATTCTTAATTATTACTAATATGTTCATTGTCCTCTCGACTCTTTCTAGAAATAGCAGTCAAAGCCCCCTCCCGAATAAACACCATCTTCTTTCAAAAAAGAAGTTTCCATAGTAAAAGTGTTTCGTTGATAAACTGCCGAAAAATACAAGCCACATAAGTTCTTTTGGACCAAGACTGACCTGATAACAATAATGCATTAGATTCATTAGCTAGCATCATAATTAAATGTTTTAACAATATTAAATATATATCCAGTTTGATATTGTAGAACACTGTCCATCAAGTTCTAAATGTCTTCTGAAAGAATTTGAGAAAAAGAAATATATGAGCGTTAAATAGCATAACTTACACCGAAATTTGTATAATCAAAGGCTATCAAATTGCTTATATTTCATGAAGAAATACAGAAATGAACTTGTTGTACCCACGAGTAGCTACGATGGGGCGGTAGTTCATAATTATTTGCATGTTACACATTGTATACACTGAGACGAAAAATATAAATACGGACATGATTACATTATTATAGGGCTGTACAAAAACGACGAACTAACAGTAAAGAATAATAATTTCCTATACTTCGGCTGTGCGGTAAGTAGCTTGCTTACCAACCACATGTTTCCGGGTTCAGTCCCACTGCGTGGTACCTTGGGTAAGTGTTCTCTACTATTGCCTCGGGCCAACCAAAGCCGTGTGAGTGGATTTCGTAGACGGAAACTGAAAGAAGCCCGTCGTATATATGTATATGTATATATATGTGTGTTTGTGTTTGTCCGCCGAACATCGCTTGACAACCGATGTTGGTGTGTTTACGTCCCCGTAACTTAGCGGTTCGGCAAAAGAGACCGATAGATTAAGTACTAGGCTTACAAAGAATAAGTCCTGGGGGCAATTTACTCGACTAAAAGCGGTGCTCCAGCATGACCGCAGTCAAATGACTGAAGCAAGTAAAAGAGTAAAATAGTATAGTGTGAAATGATTTTAGGAGAAAACAATTGGCATGATGATAGATATTAGCCTAAAACTACACCTCCAACATCAACATCAGCCTCCACAAACTTAAAATAGTAAATTTACTTGACTTAACAACAAACTTAAGTACTGGTAAGTCCTACCTGAATCGAAAACAAAATAAAGACGCTCTCAAGTATAATAAGCACACTAACAACGCACCCACATATATAAAACATCTTACAGATAACATATGCCAATAAATGGTACTCACACACAGAAACATATGTATGTGTTTACTTGTATGCATGCTTGTGTATCGTATACATTACGTGTATGTGTTAAGATAAGGATATTATTTTAAAGTAAGATTTAGAATTAAAAAACAGAACATTTACTGATTCTATACCGAGGGTAGAGTCAAATTTATAGCGAAGATCAAGTTTACGGGCACGTCAAGATTCGCCTGTTAGTTTGCTCAAGGCGTTACATGTATGAACGTCCTCCCGTCCGTCCTTCCGTACGTTTGTACGGATGCACATATGTATGTATGTATGTATGTATGTATGTATGTATGTATGTATGTATGCTTAAATATTTGTTTGCTTCTTTGTTATCAAATTTTGGCATAGGGTCAGCAGCCTTCGAGGGGAATGGGAAGTCGATTACATGACTCCAGTACTTACCTGGTACTTATTTTATCGCCCTCGAAAGGATGAAAGGCAAGATCATTCTCAGCGAAATTTGAACTCCGAAACATAAAGATGGCGAAATTCCGCTAACCATTTTGCCCTGCGTAATTAACTCTTCAAACAGCTTGCTGCCTTATATCAAGTTTAATAATCTTTTCTCCAACTGGAACAAGGCCTGAAATTCTGCAGGTGGGGGTTAGTGGAGTGCATTGACTTCAGTGCTTACTGTATAACTGATATTTCATTCAAATATACAAATGATAAATTTGATTAAATTTAAGTTTCGCTTCGCTGATCATGACTCAATATTATGGAATCACAAGTTTTTACTTTAATCTTGCGTAGATGTTTTGCGTTTATACAGGAAGTACAGTTCAAGTGAATATAATGTTTTTTTAGCTAAAGGGATAATCAGTGAATATAATATTTCTTAGCTAAGGCCCACTTATTGAAAAATACAAACCAGAACTTAACATAAATATGTAATGGAATTCACAAACTAAAAAAACACAAATAAAAAAACAAATTTAAAAAACCTTAACTAAGAAATAGTATATACACTGATTATCCCTTTAGTTAAAAAAACATTTTATTCACTGATTATCCCCCTTGAGTTATACTCTCCTGTATAAATGCAAAACTGTTTCATACCTGCTTCTACGCAAGATTAAATCAAAAACTTATGATTCCATAACAATGAGTCACGATTAGCAAAGCGACACTGGGCGACTGTGTACATGTTTTAAAGGATTAAATAATCTTTACCTACACAAACAAGATTTCTGTGCTTCATCACCTTAAATCTTATTTTATATTTACCACCACGTGGAATCTGCCTCTGGATTTTTCACCATTTTTTCTCTCGTTGTTTGCGTATTTAACTTGTTTGTTTTCGTACTTCATGTTGTTTACACAATTGATGTCCTGCAGCCATATATGCATGGCCACAGTCATGTGACTGAAACAAATAAAAGAATAAAAGAATATATTTATATTATTTATATTATTATTTGATTGAACGTCACGCATTCATTTCCAAGTAAGTTTATCTTTACCTTTTTGATGCGGCTCTCCTGTAAACTGCTTTCTCCTCATCCTTCTCTAATTACCTTTTTCTCCCCTTCACCGTCTTCTATCTGTCTTTCTCCCTCTCCCGTCTTTCTCTTTTTCTCTCTCTCGTTGCTCACACGTGACCATCGTCCATCCTCCTTTTCCTCACGCGCCATATTTCTTTTCCTGCACGACGTTCCAAGGACTGGAAGTCTTCTATCTCTTCTATCTTTTCCATTTTCAACGGAAATATTTCTCCCAGTGTTCACTATTTTCTCTCGTTCTGGGCTAACGATCCTCTATGCTTGTTTTCGTTCGGTTTCCTTGTATGTCTCCACTGTATATTTGTTCCCAACATTGACCGTCCATAAATTCAAAATTTTAATTTGCAATTTATGAAAGCAATTGTCTTCGAAGATTCATATTGTCGTTAAATACTCGAAATGAAAAGTAGATAGACAGCCAACAACTGACGAAGGGTCGTTCTCCGTGTTACCTTCCCAGATTTCCACATTTTTCTCTAGCTACTTGCGTATTTAACTCGTTTGTTTTCGTACTTCATGTTGTTTACAGTTGGTGACGTCCTATACCCATATATGAATATATATATATATATAAGCAATAATAAATCGCTGAGCGAGATATAAACAGTAGCACGACATCGTGAAATATATTTGCCACCTAAATGTGGCTAACCTTTAAGGGTCAATGCTACTGTAGCTTATAGCCCCAGGAAGACACCTCCTCCAGCTGGCTATTGACAGTCCCTGTGTATCACGCGAGGCTGGAGATGGGAAAATACTGATAGGGCACATATAGTGTGTCAATAGCCAGCTGGAGATGTCTCCCTGGAGCTACACGCTACATTATCATCGACCCTTAAGGGTTAGCCGCATTTAGGTGGCAAATATACATCAATACAGCAAACACTTTTTGTCAAGTCTCAGTGAGTACAAATCTGTCATGACCAGCTTTTGTCACAAGGATGCATCTGTCCAAGGTCAAATTTTACCATCAACTTCGGGAAAATAAGCGTATCGAGAGAGAACATGCTCGGCGCTTTAATGCAATTAAAAGTTGCAATTTTAATGTCAAATGAGTCTACAGAAAACAGAAATATCGTTCTTCAGTTGAAACAAGGTGGATAGAGATCCTATGATCCTTTGATGTATCCATTGCTTTTTCTATATGGAACAGACGGCTACCATATATATTTGCAAGAGAGAAATTATCGCCAAGGAACAGTGAAATATGACGATTGGAGGATTTCGCGACTCACCAATTATTCTACTTAATCTCGAGCAACACTGGGTATGCCTGCAAGTATGTATATATATTTATAATATATATGTATATATGTGTCTATGCATACATACATACATGCTTGCATACATACATACATGCTTGCATACATACATGCTTGCATACATACATACATGCTTGCATACATACATACATGCTTCCTTGCTTGCATACATACATACATACATACATGCTTGCATGCATACATACATACATACATGCATACATACATACATACATACATACATACATACATACATACATACATACATACATACATGCATACATACATGATGGTTGCCCCCTCGTTATCGAATATGGCCATTGCACGAAGCTTAACTGTTATTGGTGCTGTGATCGAATGTGACTTTTTAGCCCAGCTAAAGATCTACAATGTCTTGTACAGAATTGGCAGCTAAAACCTTTACCGGCAATAGCCGGCTGTAGTTGTAACTGGGATTCATGTACCTTCGCATGTCGTTTAAGTCCTCCTGCCAAATTACACTTTCTTCTGCATGTCGGCATCATGCATACATACATACATACATACATACATACATACATACATACATACATACATACATACATACATACATACTACATACATACATACAGAGTGAGTGAGAGAAAGAGAAAGGTAGAAGAAGGTTGCTGCTGTTTACATTTGACTGGGTATTCCACAGTGGTTAAGTATTCCGTAGTCACACCTACACCTAACCCTAACATAATGCTGAGATAGAATCAGTTTAATACAAGGTACGACATAGCTCACTTTTTAACTCACATTTAGAATTCATACGGGGAGCTAACCAAATTTTCCATAAATCCAGATTCATTCAGAAAACTTGACTAAATCCAAAACATGATGACACACAGTAGGCTCGAACCTGAGACGGCATTGTTTACATACGCATAATACACGGAAACAAATACACACTAAGCATTTTCCAGTAATTGAATAATAAGCTACGTCACTTGAGATTTAGCTAGAAACCATATATGTTGTTATCGCATTGATTACATCTTACAAAGTAATGCAGCAGCAGCAGCGGTAGTAGTAGTAGTAGTAGTAGTAGCAGTAGTAGTAGTAGAAGTAGTAATAGCAGCAGTTGTAATAGCAGCAGTAGTAGTAGAAGTAGTAATAGCAGCAGTTGTAATAGCAGCAGTAGTAGTAGCAGCAGTAGTATTTAGTATGAGTATGTAATATTTAGCGAAGCGTATTGGTTTAGTATATGTATATATGCGTATATACACCCTCTGTCTCTGTGATGCACACACACACACCCACATACATACATATACATATATATATATATATATATATATATATATATATATATATGTGTGTGGTGTGTGTGTGTGTGGTGTGTGTGTGTGTGTGTGTGTGTGTGTGTGTGTGTGCTCACCTCTGTATCTAAAATTGCAAAGAATTTGAATATTCTTCAGATGTTGATTCTCACTAAATATAGAATATTTTCAATGCCAGTAGATCTGGAAACCCAACGTAAAACGATTCCAATCCAAGAAGGAATCGATGAGCAAACAATTTTATAAATTGCTAATTACTTTAATAATTTGCAGATAGTGGGTGTTATCCATGATGGAGGCGAGGAGCGGAATTGGCCATTAAAAATAACAATTATGAATGAATTTGGAATCATTAAAGAATTATAATAATTACATGAAAACAAGATGGACTTGATGCCGCTAGCAACTGGCTTACACGTATGTATATACTAGAACGTAACCTGCCATATGCGATGGGTAATACCAGGAAATATTGTATAGATACAGTAACCATAATTCGACTTTTATCAAATTTCTTGGTGCTTTCACAAAAGGATGAAAAGAATACTAATTTTCGAATGAAAAATATTTGTTACCTTAAAATATAAATAAAACGATATTCAAAATGTATAAAAATTGTAAATTAATCTGTGCTGATATTATATTATGGACGTGCACACACACACGTAGACTCAACATGTCTCTCTCTATCTTTTTCTATTAGTTGTGTGTGTGTGTGTGTGTGTGTGTGTGTAGTGCATGACCGTTAATCCCTACACATTTTCTCTCCTTTTTTTTTCGTTCTCTCTCCACTTTTTTCCGTCTCAACCCTTTCTGTTGAAGAGCGTTGGCTCGAAACGTCAAGGACTTTTCCATTCTTCCCGAGCGTCGAAATAATATACCTGTTTGTTGTTCCCTCACTTGTCTTCGTCTTTTGTTTTCTGCAAATTTGAACCACACACACACACACACACATACACATATGCATACACATATATATATACATATACACACACATATATATATATACATGTGTTTTTATGTATGCATAAACATGTGTATGTATATATTTACGTGTGTATGTCTGTCTACCTGTCTGTATGTATGCATGCGTATATGCATATATGTAGGTAGATAGGTAGGTAGGTAGGTGTATATACTTGCATTAAGACAGGCCACTCGAGTGTGCCGTAGGCAACGTGTAACCCTGTGCCGTCTTTGGCATGATTAGGTCCTCAGTGACTGAAATGGGAACCGCACCACCGTTGCTTGGTGTGGAAGGTGATATTGGACTCCCTGCAACATGAATTTGGCTAATTCACTACCTTAAATACAGAAAAAAGAGACTAATCAGACAAACTTACAAATTTGCTGAATAGTTTTGTACAATAAATTTAAAAGATGAGAACTGTAAAGAGTCATAAATTAGAACTGGCATTCTTTGCTGCAATATTTTAAGTAAAAAGTTTCTTATTCTTGTCCCATAGCTTGTCCTATACTTTTCCAGCTGTAATAACTTGTACTCTTCCAGGTTTATAATCTTAACAATATTACTTTTCACGCTCGCATTTTTCCCTGTGAGATATATATATATAGGTCAAACTTGCAGAAAAGCAAAAGACGAAGACGGGTGTATGAACAACAAACAGGTGCGTTAGTTTAACGCCGGGAAGGTGTGAAAATCTTTTACATTTCGAGCCTACCCTCTTCAACAGAAAAGAACACGATGAAATAAACAGAGAGAGAATAAAAAAGTCTTTTGGAGCTAGCAGTCAATCGTATATATATACGCATATGCACAGAAGAGCAATGCGAATACTAATATGTGCTTTAAATTTATTAATGTTCATATGTAATACACACTCTTACGGAGCAAGATTATAACGATAAATGAGTGATAAAGGTGATTCTGCTGCTGCTGCTGCTGATTATGATGATGACGATGATGATGACGGCGACGACGATATTGACAGCAACGACGACGATGATGGTGATGTTGATAATGATAAGGATGATGATTTCACATGCACGTACATATGTACGTATGCATGTATGCATGTAAGTATCTATGTATGTATACATATTTGTATGTATGTATGCATGTGCATATGTATGTGTCTATATGTGCATAAACATACACACAAATATATATCATAAATGGGCTAACGTTGTTGCATACAAACAAGTTTAAATGCTCTCAATACTAAGCGTAAAATATACATGAAATCCAAAATGGAATACAAAAGATTTGAGATCAAAGGTGCTCAAACCATGACAATCTCGCCTTTTATCCAAACAATGAAACGACGTCTCTGACTATGTTATACAATATATATGCATCGAAATGTTGAGTAGATGAACAGTCGACAACTGATGAAGGGTTAGGATTAGGGTCGTTCTTTATATTACTTGCCTTGTTTTCCATTTGTTTCTCTCGTTCTTCGCTTACACAAGTTTGCCCTCGTATTTCATGTTTACGTTTTCTGACGTCCTGTACCCATATGTGCATATATATATATATATATATATACATACATATATTTCAATGCACTCACAAACTCGCTCACGTTCATACACATGCACACACACACATGCATACGCATACATACTCTCGCATACACCCCATGCACACATGTACACACGCACACGCACACATACATCCATACTCATATATGTATACGCACACATACATGCGCTCACACACACACATGTACACGCACACACACACACACACACACACACACACAAATTTTCACTCTACCAAATTTATTCACCAAGGTAACCGAGCAGTGGGATTGATCCCGAAACCTTGCGGTTGCAAAGAAAGATTATTAACCACACACAGTCATTAGTAATTTCGATAAAAAAAAATTATGCAGTGGTGCCCCACCATGGCCACAGTCTAATGACTGAAGTAAATATACACATATAAAAGGTAAAAGGCACGGGACACTAGTGGATGCAAACATCTAAAAAGAGGCTTGCAAGGGCAATACGGTTAATGATCAACCTCTACGTTTGAATATCGGTAGAGACGGGAAAATGTGGACAAGGAATGAAATTAGCTGTACGTGGTTTCCCAAAATTAGATTCTGCTTCACAAAAAAATTCTGCACTTTATTTTTACTCTTTTACTTGTTTCAGTCATTTGACTGTGGCCATGCTGGAGCACCGCTTTTAGTCGAGCAAATCGACCCCAGGACTTATTCTCTGTAAGCCTAGTATTTATTCAATCAGTCATTTGTGCCGAACCGCTAGGTTACGGGGACGTAAACACATCAGCATCGGTTGTCAAGCGATGTTGGGGGGACACAGACACAGCAACACACACCACACACACACACACACACACACACACACACACACACACACACGCACACACACACACACACATATGTATACATATATACGACGGGCTTTCTTCAGTTTCCGTCTACCAAATTCACTCACAAGGCTTTGGTCTGCCCGAGGCTATAGTAGAAGACATTTGCCCAAGGTGCCACGCAGTTGGACTGAACCCGGAACCATGTGGTTGGTAAGCAAGCTACTTACCACACAGCCGCTCCTACGCCTATATTTACTTTTTAGTTTATTATTTTATTTTATTTTATTTATCAGTGTTTTTAATGCAAAATATGCAAAAAAGGCGTTGATAAGGCAACGTTTGGTGGGAAAATGAGTCTTGGTATAACATTTTCCAATGAATGGAAGCGGTACGAATCCAAATGATTTTCTTTGAAAGGGGCATCGGTAAAATGCAAGACCTTGAAAGAAGGCGTTAGTAAAACGTCATACAGTGAAAGGGGATTGCTGAGCTGGAAATGGTTGAGAACCACAGGCCTAAATGTAGGGCAGGGGTCATTACTATTTTCATTAGCATTTCTAGAGTCTCCAAGACTGGTGGAAAGTAAGGAAGATATTTCTTGAGAACGGAGACCCGACCCAAAACGTTTTCGAGAGAATAGCCTCCACTAAATAGATTGAAGTGTGTTAAACCGGGCGAAAAGTTATGTCTGTCCTCACAAAGCAAAAACGGTACCACTGATTGAATAGGAGAGATTCTGTAGTCCAAATTTCCTTCACAAATCTCAGATCAGCCCAAAGACAGCAGAAAAAATCGTGTCACAGGTACCCCATAGTGGAATCGAACCCATAATCACTTAGTGAGCAGTAAAGAGTACATCTTAACCACACAGCTATAGTTCTATGCAACAATTCTAGTTAGTTTACTTACGGAATAAATTAAGAATAGAATAAATAGTGTTTTACATCAATTTACGGAATCTACTTAAAAGAAGGTATTTTTGAAGTAAGCAGCGATGTTTACACGGCAGGAGTATGAAAACAGGTAAAACAACGAGTTGTTGCTATATTGGTCGAATGCCATGCGTAGATTTGTGGAGATTTACAAGGCATTTACTGATTGTAATCAACTTCGGCGAAACAGGAACGGAGAGTGTATATATCTATGTCATGGATATGCACTTGTACACACACACACATCGCGCACGCACCCCCACCCATCCACACACACTCACACACACATGCACGCTCACACGCACACATACACATACGTGCGCGCACAGAGGTACTATATATGTATATAAGCGTATAAATGTACATTAATGTTAAAAACATACGTACATACATGCATACATACATACCTATATGTGTGTGAGTGTGTGTGTGTGTACATATACACGCCCAAACGCATATATGTATATATATATATATCCATGTATCTCGCTCTCTTTCTCTCTATCTCTCTATCTATCTTTCAATTTATCTATTTATCTATCTATCAGTCTATCACTCTATCAGTCTATTTACATACATATAAGACATGCATATATTTGAGATATACATACATACGCGTTGTATACGATTATGTATTAAATATATATATATTATGTGTGTGTTTGTGTGTGTGTGTGTGTGTACAAATATTGTAAGCATGCCGAGATGTACATTCCAAAGATAGCTGTGTTTCGCACAGACAAGAAAGAAAAGAAGTGATGCTGCAGTTGCCATGTTCATCAGTGGCGAAGATGCCATACCGTTCAGTATTCAAACTCAGTCTGAGATACACTCATAATACATATAAAGTAATTCGATATGCTAATATCTGCTCGATGTGTTGTTATCATCCATCACAATGGTAAATTTGAAGGAAGCCTTAGAATAATTATAAGACGTACTAACGCAATAAGATCAGCATATTAACGTATTTCTGTTAGATGACTTCAACCTCATCAGCATGAAATAGCCCAAAGGCAACACGATGTTGATAATCATCTCGCCATGAACAAAATCAAGCAGGAACTATCTGATTGATTTCACTAAAATAATATTCTTGGAACAAAGATTATCGTACCCAATCTGAATCAATAACATTTTGGACCTCTGCTACACTAATAACATGGGACTCACTCAGAATGCGAGGATAATGCCAACGATTTTCTCAGACCATGATAAAGTAGAACGAAAGTAAATCGAAGATGTTTACCACACGAACAGCATCTAAATCTTAACAATATATTTATCTTTTATTTGTTTTAGCCATTAGATTGCGGCCATGCTGGGACCCCCTAATACTAACTTTTTGTGAAGCCTGTTACTTATTCTAATGGTTTCTAACCGCTAAGTAACGGGGACGTAAACACAAACAAAATCACGTGGTGGGGGACATATGCAGACCCTAAGACACGCAGACATAAAGATATCTCTCTTTCTCTTTTACTCTTTTACTTGTTTCAGTCATTTGACTGCGGCCATGCTGAAGCACCGCCTTTAGTCGAGCAAATCGACCCCGGAACTTATTCTTTGTAAGCCCAGTACTTATTCTATCGGTCTCTTTTGCCGAACCGCTAAGTGACGAGGACGTAAACACACCAGCATCGGTTGTCAGGCAATGCTAGGGTGACAAACACAGACACACAAACACACACACACACATACATATATAGATATACATATACACAACAGGCTTCTTTCAGTTTCCGTCTACTAAATCCACTTACAAGGATTTGGTCGGTTCGTGGCTATAGTAGACACTTGCTCTAGGTGCCACACAGTGGGAATGAACCCGGAATCATGTAGTTGGGAAGCAAGCTTTTTACCGCGCAGCCACGCCTGCGCCTACGTATTGTTTATAATATATTACTGTATGCATATGTATATATATTAGATTCTATAATACAGATCTATATTTAAGAGATGAGGAATTATGTACATTATTTACATTATTTACAATTGACGGATATTTGTCCTCATCTTGTTTGTTGTTAACACAACGTTTCGGCTGATATACCCTCAAGCCTTCATCAGGTGTCTTGGGAAATTTCGAACCTGGGTTCTCATTCCTAAGGTATTTTTCGGTGTTGATGTTGTTGTTGTTATCATTATTATTATTATTATTATTATTGAGTGAGAGAGCAGTTCATGCCATCAAAGTGACACTGGGGTAAAATATACGAAGCCCAATATACCCATCATGACTACCCGCCCGATAAAGGTACACCAGGCACATGCATCACAACCATATGTGCGCGACATGGTGATCTCATATCAAGATAAACAGCACATGACCTTGCAGGTGGGGCCCAGTTAGAATTTTCTTCAGGTTGAGTAGCCCATCTCGCTCAAAAGGTCTCTGAATAAGGGTTGTTTAAGGATGTTGAAAGAACCACCCATGTTTCCAGGGGTGAATTATTCAAACCCCAAAGAATCCCCCCCAACACATGGCCATGATGCTCCCCCACTACTTCTGATCGTGATCAGAGATGCACATATCGTCAGCCACTAAGGGACATGCTCAACTGGTTATGGTCAAACAACTGACAAGCAAATCTGTGGTATTGAGCAGAATATTTTCTGTAGCCCATCTTTTATACCAAAACAAAACAATGTACATGATAACACTTCCAATCAGTTAAGATCAGAAGCCATGAGAGCCACTGCCTGGTACTGCATCAGGGCATTTATTATTATTATTATTATTATTATTATTATTATTATTATTCAGGTCACTGCCTGGAATCGAACTCGGAATATTGAGGTTAGTAGCCCGCGCTCTTAACCACTACGCCATATCCGTTAATTGTAAATAATGTAGATTTATATGCATGCATGCATGCATACATACATACATACATGCATGCATGCATGCATACATACATACATACATACATACATACATACATACATACACACACATACATACATACATACATACATACATACATACATACATACATACATACATACATACATACATACTCGATTTTTACTGCCAGGTAAAGAAAACGTAACATCAGGACTTAGCTGACGAGGCCGTTTGTCAATGGATAGCATATCGCTTCATTCCCTATCGAAGTCGGCTGCCGAAACTTTCGCGCTGGATCGGTGCGCTATTTCTTGTAGAAGATAGGTCTGGAACTCAGACAACTGGAGGAAGTCATCAAGGAGATAGGCACGGCAGCTGAAACGAGTTCAAGGTGGGTACGGTTGATAAGAGACCGCAAGCAGGACCCTTCCGTAGGTGAAAACTGGTTCAGCCCTTACTGATCCACTCAGGGAAAACGTACAGGCTAAGGGTCAAAACACTTGTGACCCTGAGTAGCGAGTACAGTTTCTGTGCGGGGGCAAAGCAGACATGATGTTTATTTTACGCAAACACACACACACACACACACATATTCCCCCCACAAATCGAACTCGTCAGGACAAAATAAAAATCAAAATGGTAAAAACGGAACGTTTCGTTGTTCATTTATGATATCGGATGCTTTTTTTTACTTTGTTTAGAAGAGGAGAATATTGTTTTTGTTTTATTTTTTGAAAAAATGGAGAGAGAGAGAGAGAGAGAGAGAGAGAGAGAGAGAGAGAGAGAGAGAGAGAGAGAGGAAGAAAATAAAAGAAGTGGAATATATAGGATAGATAGATAAATAGATAGAGAGAGAGAGAGAGATAGAGAGCGATGTTTCAGGGCAATTAAGAAAGAGGAGAAAAAATAATAAAGGATCGGTAGACAGACAGACAGACAGACAAACAGACAGAGAGACAGACAGATAGATGATAGATAGATAGATAGATAGATAGATAGATAGATAGATAGATAGATAGATAGATAGATAGATAGATAGATAGATGGATGGATTGATGAATGGATTGATAGATAGATAGATAGAGAGAGAGAGAGAGAGAGAAAGTGAGAGAGAGAAAGAGAGAGACAGATAGATAGATAGATAGATAGATAGATAGAGAGAGAGAGAGAGAGAGAGATAGAGAGAGGTTTATGTGGTCAATTTATTGAAATTTCATTACAAAGCATTTTATCTTTTTTCTTTCTTTCTTTTTGCTTCTGATTGCATACCTATCAACATATTTGTAAAGAAACACATATTCCCACAAGGGCTGGTGACCTTTCAAAATGTTCATTTTTTAGGAAGCAGGATGGAAAATATAAGATAAGAGGGGCGGGGGCGGTCATCACTGAAAAATAAAAAGTGAGTTCAAAGTTCAAAGTCCTATGAAAATATATATTCCTTTACACTTGTATAGTCAAATCCCATATTCTGTGTAATTTCATGAGTTGCATGAACAAACATTAAATATTAGTACAATATTTATAAATTTGGAAAATAAAGTCATAATTATTAAAAATAATTTGGTACTGTTTATAACTCAGTTTCTATGTACATTTAATCAAACATCATAAATGAGTTTTGTATGCATATTGTATATTTAGCTGAAAGCCACTCTCTAGGATGTAAATTATATAATAAAGCAGGGGCTGCTTAAATATATTTTATATTATCTTTCATCCTTGTGTAGGATTTAGTTTTCTTTTTCTTGCTTGCTTGGATAAGATAATTGAAAAGAGATGTTTTTCACCAATTACTGTGCCAAGTAGCTACATTAGATATCTTTCTTAATCTGTGGTAAAATGGTTCTAGTATTCTTTCTCAGGTATATGTAAGTCCTATAAGAACAACAGTTGTCAGAATCCCAATGTTATATATACATCTGATCATTTAAAGATATGAGTATCATGTTATTAACATTGGAACCGCATTCCGAAACAACAGTAACTGTGTAATATAAATGTTTTCTCTTCATCCATCATCATTACTATTAAAAAAATAGTAATAAAATTGTAGTTCTTATGCTTCTCTTTCAAGCATTTAATTTTGGAGAGACTTTGAACTTGCCTTCACCGCATATTTCTAGATCATTGCTCGGTGGAATCTTGTCGGATGTGTTGTCTGAGGATTCTTGCACGATGGCAGAGGGAATTGTTTGTTTCGCCAATGTAATTTCCGTTGCAGTTGGGGCAAGTAATGCAGTATATGATATTCTGTGTCTTTCAGTTCATATCTACATTTACTTTGAACGAGAATCTGCTCTTGAGTTTTCTGTGGGAACCACTTTCTAAATATTAAGAGTTGTTGTTGCTGTTGCATGTTCCACATCTCTTATCTCCACATTCTGTTACAGAGAACTCTAATTCATTCTCAGATGTGAATTTTGCTTTTGTGAGATATTTTTTGAGATGTTTTTGTTGGCGTCTACAGTTTCATAAGTGGTTTTTATCAATCAGATTTTTTTTTTCGGGCTTTGTAGAAATATAGGTAGGTTTAATTTTACGCTGTGAAAGATGTTGGCTACTACCTCAGAATTGTGCGTATTGATAAATGAAATCATGTGTTCATTAAGTTTTTTCTTTGGTGTCCTTAGTTGTATGATGCTCAGCCTTTTTAATTCCCTCGATTATTAATCCTACGGAGTATTTCTGCTGTGTTGGGAAGTCTTTGAGCGCGTTGAGTCGGATTTGATCTATTTTGGGGTCAATCTCAATAGTACAGATACGACTTGTCATGATATATGGGATGTTCCTTTTGATGTGTGAGAAATGGCAAGAGCAGAAATTCAAATATTGGTGCGTGTCCGGTTTTTTTTTTGTAAAATATACCTGATGTAACTGTAGAGTTGTGTATTTCTATGTGAATATCCAGGAATGGTAAATCATTGCAACTGGATTCTGTCGTAAATTTGATGGATGGGTGAAGTGTGTTGAGTATATTATTAAATACTTGTAGGTTCTCATTTGATTTGTCCCAAAAGATGAGGTAGTCATCGAGGTAACGTTTCCACCTTACATATATATACATATATATATATATATATATATATATATATATATATATATATAATATATTATATATATATATATAATAAAACTTTACATATATAATATAAATAACGTGAAATACACGAAGGGACAAACATGAAAAACAGACAGGTCATTCAAAGCCTTCATTCTTCAGTCAGAAACCGATTCATCATTGCAAATTTCGGCTATGTATATATGTTTAGTCGCCACTAAAGAGACGGGGGTGCTAATAAGCACCAGCATTGCTAGAAATAAGTGTCAAAACAACTCTTATTCACGTGAGAACACGACTGACAAGGAAGACAAGTTTTCTCCTTACGACAAGCAAGATGGAGTCATATCAGCTCTGATTTTAGATTTAATTAATCTTCATCAGTGACCAATTACTCCGTTGCCAAGGGTTAATGAACCTAAGTCACCTTGTCAGCCTTATAGAGAACACCATAGGAAACATTGACTAATTCCGAAAATGGTGAAGTGAGAATTATAAATTATTCAGGTGGCTATTCGCAAATTTAGCACCGAAATCAATAAATATAATTGTCACTAAAGTGACGGAGGCTGTCTCCCTTGTTAGTCATTAGAAAGTGGTCTCACGTGGCTAAGAGTTGTTTTGACTCTTATTTCTAGAAATGCTAGAAATCGACTCCAAGGCTTCTTCTTTGTTAAGCCTAGTACTTTTTCTCTTTTGCGGAATCACTAAGTTTCAGGGACGTAAACATACCAAGATCGGTTGTCAAGAGATGGTGGAGGACACAGACAGAGATACACACATAAATATATACATACATACATACCATACATACATACATGCATACATATATATATATATATATATATATTATAGTATATATATATATATATATATATATATATATATATATATATATTATATATATATATTATATATATATGTATATGTATAAAAAAAATAATATAGATATATATGTATATAAAAATTATATATGATTCTGTGCATGTAAATATAATATTGTGGAATATACTGGAATAAGGCATGAAATCATAAATACATTACGTTATGAGCGAACCGTATTTCAACTTCATCATCTTTCGGGCCAACTGTATTGTTGTTCAAATTTTGGTCAAGAAAATTGCCACGTGGGATGTAAAACTCGTATTTTTGGCAACGATGTTTTGTGTTACAACGATCTATCACCAGGGTTGTGCGCCACTGCTATGATTTTGCTGTCATCCACTCATTGCAAATATCTGACAGGCGGATGAAATAATTTTATTTTTCTAGCTGAATTCTATAAGATAATTAAAAGCATATTTCTCAAAAGTAACACAGTAATTAAATATTGCAAGTTACATATCAGGTGTTGGCCATGTCTGCTGAGGAAGGAGGTTCAGTGAAATGATATGATCATCCCACATAAGTCCCGGCATATCGTAAGCAACTTTTCGGGAATTTGTGCTAACAGTCTGTAATAATTTAGCTTCTTTTCAATATTTTATTATTTGTAAAAATTATTGCTAACTGGCGGATTTAAGCCCACCCGGCCCTAGTCTCCCATCCAACATACAGCTGCATTAAACGCATGCTAAGGTTTGGATACTTTTAAAAATTAAGAGATATATATACGCTGTCAAATATGGTATATAAAGGAAGAATAATTATTATATTAGGAGGAATCACTAAAGTCGCGTAAGATACTCACACGCAGACACATGCATACACGTACACACACACGCAGACACATGCATACACGTACACACACACGCACACACACGCATATGTGTTTATAGGTTGTTTGAATGTTGTATGAATGCATCGAGGAACGTATGTATGTATACATGTATGTGCATATGAATAAATGTATGTATATATTTGTGTGTGTGTTATGTATGTATGTATGTATGCATGCATGCATACATGTATGTATGTATGTATGTATGTATGTATGTGTATGTATGTATGTATGTATGTATGTATGTATGTATGTGTGTATGTATGCAATGTCGCCTGAAAGAGCACAATAAGAAACCCGATGTAACAAGACGGAGTGAGTCATCTGAGTTAAAGAATGCTTGCATGTGACTGTGTATGTCAGAGTGTATATCTCTGTATATGTGTGTGTATGTGCGTGTGTATGTGTGTTTGGTGTGTGTGTGCCTGTGAATATCAAACTTCGTACTTAAAATGTACTTTATTGAGACAGTTGTGTCATAAAACTGCGAAGGCCCTCCATACTGAGAAGAGAGAGAGAGAGAGAAAGAGAGAGAGGAAGAAGGAAGGAACCAAGAAGAGAAGGTCAAGATGGATAGACAAATAGATAGATACTAGAGAGAGAGAGAGAGAGAGAGAGAGAGAGAGAAACGAGAGATCAGCAGACAGTGAAAAAGGAAAAGGGAGAAAAAAGGGGGGGAGATACCAGGAAGGAGAGAGACACGGGAGGCGGATAGAGGAGGGAGATATGGGGAGGGAGAGAGGGAGACAGAGGGAATTTGGTTTAAGAAACCCTGCTAACAGAAGGTAATTTAAGACACCCCAAGTGAACAGCTAGTAACAGGGTAGGGATGATAACGACGCTGTGGGTACATTTGTTGATCTTGTTACGGTGGTTGTGGCGTAATGATGGTACTGGAGGTGGCGTTGGTGGTGGTGGTGTCGGTGCCTGCGCTCACGATGGTGGCGGTGATGATAGTGATGGTAGTAATGGTGGAGGTGGTGGTGGTGGTGGTTGTGATGGTGATGTTTGTGGATAGTACCTGGTGGTCGTGATGGCGGCCCCGTTGGTGCTGCGATGGTGATTGTGGTACCGGTGGTAATGGTGCTGGAGATCGTAGTGGTTGTAGCTGTAGTATTGATGGTGGCGGTGGTGGTGGTGGTGGTGGTGGTGATTGTACTGGTGGTGTTGGCGGAGGTGTTTATAGTGAAAGTGATCGTGGTGAGGGTTAAAGGGATGGTAGTGATGATGATGATGATGGTGTCGGTGCTAGCGGTGGTGGTGGTGGTGTTGCTGATACCGGTGGCTGAAATAGTTTAGCTGTTACTCGTGGTGATGGTCATGGTGGTGGTGGTGGTGGTGGTGGTGGTGGTGGTGTTGTAGATGGTAGTGGGAACTGAGAGGTTTCAAATGGTGGTGTTGCTGTCGTTGTTAGTGTTGTTGGTGGTCGTTGGGGCCTATGGTGGTGGTGGTGGTGGTGGTGGCCGTTGGGGCAGTGGCACTGTTAGTGTTGGTGGCGGCACTGTTGGTTAGTGGTGGTGGTGCTGCTAGTGTTGTTGGTGGTGGTGATAGTGATGCTGACGGTTGCAAGATAGAGGGTGTGCTGCGGTAGTGGGAGTGATGGGGATGGATAGCAATAATAGCGGTTGTAAAGTTAGTGATTTGATAGTGGAGGCGGGGGTCGCGTTTAAAAGGGGGTAGAATTGTCAGTGGTGGTGGTGGTGATGATGGGAGTTGCACTTGATCCGGTGGTGTGAAATGCCAGACGTGGCGGCGCTGTGTGTCTGTAGAATTGATGAGGTCAGACACCGAGATAGTGATTGTTGCTGTTGTTTTTGTTGTTGCTTAGCCCCAGGTCAACTTTTATTGAAAGCACCTATGATCAAACACAGTCCAGCTATGACCATCTCATCTGATTTTCACATATTTCATCTGAACTGAGTGTGTTTTGGCGAGTGTTTGGCTGGTTTTTCTAGCACGTTGTGTGACCTGATAAAGATACATTCGCTGGTTCGTGGCTGCAGTGGAGGTAGTAGTGGTTGTGGTTTGAGGTGGTAGTGATGGTGGTAGTGACGGTTATAGTGCGTTCTGTACGGATAGTGGTAGCGGTAATAGTGCATTATGTGGTAGTGGTGGTAGTGGCGGCGGCGGCAGCGATGGTAGTGGTTGTGGTAATAATCGTAATTGTGCAACTGTGGTAGTAGTAGCACTGGTAATGATGATGTTGGTGGTGGCGATGATGACGATGGCGATGATGATGATGATGATGATGGTGATGATGATGATGATGAGGAGGAGGAGGTGGAGGAGAATAACGGTAATAGTGACCCTTGTGGTGGCGGCGGTGGTAGTGGTGTCGTAGTTATAGTGATGGTAATGATGATAGTGCACGCTGTGGTGGTGGTAGTAATCGTGGTGATGATGAAGATGATAATAGAAACGGTTACAGTGCGCTCTAGGGTGGCGGCGATGGTGGTGGTGGTTATGGTGATGGTGATGGTGGTAGTGCTAGCTACAGTATTAGTGCATCCTGTGGTGATGGTGATAGTGTAGTAGTAATGGTGATAGTAACGTTAATAGTGCACGTTGTGGTGGTGGTTGTGGTGGTGGTGGTGGCTGTTGCGGTGGTGGGGATAGGTGAGGCAATGGTAACGATTATAGTGTTCGTGGTCGTGTTAGTCGTAGGGGTCATGGTGGTGAGGGATGTCCGGTGGTGGGGGTCGTGGTGGTGATGGTGCCGGTGACAGTAGTAGTAGTGGTAGCGATAGTAGTGATGATGATGATGATAGTAACGGTAATAGTGCCCACTGTGGTAGTGGTGGGGATGCTGGTGCTTGTGGTGTTGGTTGTAGTGGTGGGGTGGTGGTAGTAGCAGTGGTGTTGATGGTTGTGGTTCTGGTGGTGATGTTTGTGTTTGTAGTGATAGTGACAGTAACGGCAATAGTATACACTGCGGTGGAAGGGTGGGTGGCAGCAGCGGTGGTAGTGATGGTGGTGAGGGTGGTGATGGTGGTTGTGGCGATGGTGACAGTGAAAGTAACAGTGCGTTCTGTGATTGTGGTAAGGCTAGCAGAGTTTTCGTAAGGTGTTGGCGGTGGTATTAGTGGTAGTTGTAATAGTGAGAGTGTCAGGGAGAATGAGAGAGAAAAACAAAAAAAGAAAGAAATAGAAAAGAAAGATAGATAGAGAAAGAAAGAAAGATAGACAAAGAAAGATAGAGAAAGAAAAAGAAAGAAAAAAGAAAGAGAGAAAGATAGAGGGGAACAGAGGGATAGAGAAAGATAGAGAGAGAGGGAAGGAGGGAGGAAACATGATTTGTGTATATCACGCGTCAATAACCTTCTCGCCCCTCAATGCTGTGAAAACCTTAAAGTTATGAAGAATATTTTCTGAGTTTCCCAAGAGAATTATTAACTAAATTTTGGGGACATTTTTTTATCTTTTATTTTTTCCTTTTTTTCTTGTTGTGGAGAAGAACATTTAGTTTTGTAAAAATAAATAAATAAATAAAATAAATATAAGATATATAAGAAATATATGAACAAAAGACAAGAAAACAAAAACGCAAAGCGTGAAAGAAACAAAAAAGAAAAAAAGTGGAAGAATATAAATAAAACATGAAATATAATTTAAAATTTATATAAAAACTTTTTTATTATAAATAAGCAAATGAACAAATAAATAAATACAAAAGAAGAAATGCGAATGAATGGGTAATGTTTTGAAGGCTGCATAGACTAATCGGTAGAGCGTCCGATGACATATTCTGTGTATTTACGTTCCGGGATTAAATTTCATCGAAGTCAACCTTGTCATGTAATCTTCTTTGCTTCACAATCACATGGTGCCGAGTTCAGTCTCACTGCGTGACACCTTGGGCAAGTGTCTTCTACTATAGCCTCGGACAGACCAATGCATTGTCAGTGGATTTGGTAGACGGAAACTGAAAGAAGCCCATTATGTATGTATATATTTGTGTATATGTGTCTTTGTGTCTGTGTTTGCCCTCCCCCCCCCTATCACTTGACAACCGATGGTGGTGTGTTTATGTCACCGTAATTTAGAGGTTCGGCAATAGCGGCCGATAGAACAAGCACTAGGCTTACAAAGAATAAGTTCGGGCGGGGGGCATTTGTTTGACTAAAAAACCCTTTAAGGAGATACTCCTGCATGGCCGCAGTCAAATGACTGAAACGTGTAAAATAATGAATATATATATATATATATATATATAATTGAAAAACTTTGAATTCAATAAGGGTGCGGTTGTTTCTTCAAGTGATATGTAAATATTGTCTCCCTAAGTTCAAATTCTTGCCTTCAAGAGCATCCTCTCTGTCTATCGTGGCCTGAAGTTAGGTGTAACCATTGAGGTTATCAAGGTGTGTTGTTGCTGAGGAAACACAACTAGATCTCATAATGCAGGGAAACGGTTACATAACCCAGTACCTTCACGCTTGGAGAACTACGTTGCGTAGACACAATTGTAGTGATTGAAAATAAATGTCCAACCGTACTCCTTGTTGACTCCAAATATTTTCAATTATCTATTCACATAAGACAGATGCCCAAACGCAAACCTGGAAGTACTTATAATACTACTATTGGCTAGCACAGCGTGAAATCTGAAGGTGGACGAGCTTTATACTTTACTCTACTACATTCTTAACAGAATATACCATAACTACATACATACATACATACATACATACATACATACATACATACATATACATACATACATATATATACATATATACATACATACATATACATACATACATATACATATATATATATATATATATATATATATATATAAATATATATATATATAAATATATATATATATATATAAATATATATATATATATAAATATATAATATATATATATATATATATATATAATATATATATATATTATATATATATATATATATATATATATATATATATATATATATATATATATATACATAAAATACAAAATGGGACAAGAACGCAAAACATCCGGACAACTAAGTAATACAAAAAGGGACAACAAAACATCCAGATAGACGATACAAAAAAACAAACAAGGACGGGTAATTCGAAGCTTTCTATCCTCAGTCAAGAACCGGATCATCCTCGCAATTTCGGCTGATTAATCTTGAGATTGCTTCAATCTGGCCAGCCCCAAGGAAAAACTAAGCTAGAGCATTAGATTCCTTGGAAGAAAGCATCGAACAAGGACGGAAAAACAGACGATGTTACACAAATATAAATGCAAAATACAATAAAAATAAAAATAATAATAGCAGGACATAACAACAGGTGTCTTTCGTCTGAGGACGAATTGAATTCAGCTGGCGTGTGTAGAAATGAAGCCTTACTGCAGAGATACAAAACTTTCTCAAACACAGAGAAGAATATCGATGTTGCAATGACCACAGTCAGACGCAAAAAGAGGGCTAGCAGTCTGGCCCATCGGTCACATGGGAAGAGAAGAGAGAGAAAAAGAGGAACAAAAGAATTAAAGAGGGAGAAGAGAAGAGAGAGAGAGTTGTAGAAGCAGACGGACAGAAGAATTAAGGAAGGGCGAGAAAAATGACAGGGACACAGTGAAGTGAAAAGTGAGTAAAAAAAGAAGGCAAAGAAATGTGAGAGGGGGAAAGAAAGAACGAAGATTGGAATGAATGAATAAGCCTGAAAAGGTTGATAGAATCGTACAAAATTTTAGTAAAATGTGTACTTACATATAAGAGAACAAAGTGTACGTACGTCGCTATATATATATATATATATATATATATATATATATATATAAATATATATGTGTGTGTGTGTGTGTGGTGTGTGTGTATGTGTGTGTGTGTGTGTGTGTGTGAAATACAAAATGGGACAAGAACGCAAAACATCCGGACAACTAGGTGATGCAAAAATGGACAACAAAACATCTGAGGATAGAAAGCTTCGAATGTTTATTTTTTTGTATCGTCTATCTGTGACCACATGTGGATTTATATTCCCACTGAAACTCCGAACATGAATCCCTCGTTGGTTAGAGCCAGCTCAACTCATCCCGGGTGAATGCCGCCGCAAGTTAGTAAGGACTGAGAGACGAAGGTATCCTCAAACCGAATACCAGACCCGAATGCTTAGAACAGAGTTCAGTCTTCTAATGGCACACAAGGTGTCAAGTATTGGCGCTGAACCGGGCAACGGATTAAATCTGCCACTCCAATAAGTCATAGGGAAAGGAATGAATGTTAGCACATCCTCTTAGTTTGTTGAATCTGGAGAGAGTCATACTGCCTTAATGCTTTAATATCTAACACACTCACCGGTTCAGTTTACACTAATTTATAATTTATATTTTTCCTTTTCAAAAAGTTCGTTGCTTTTGCAGTCTTGTCAATGGATGTTGTCTCTCTTAGATGTTAAGATATTAAGGCAGTATGTCTCTCCCCAGACACAACAAAATTTGTTTCAACACACGAATTCACATAAAATTTCTTGCAAACCAGATACAAAACATCCTATTATTTTTTCCCTTAGAACATATGAAACCCTTATCGCGTAAGGCTGAATGTGCGACCTTACACTAGTTTCTGTTTATTTACACAAAGACCACTCTTCATGGTGTTATCTTTCCTCTACTTTAGGTAAACAAGGAACCTATTTAAATCAGGGGTTTTATCTTCTTTTTAAAAATTCGTTAAGGTTCTACTAGAATTTAAAAGAACCTTATGTATAGGTCGGGCTTTGTTTGAGTTGTAAACATGTAGAAATAACAAGCTTAAAAACCAGCCAATGAGGAGCCGCAAAGTACTCATTAGAAATAGCTACCAAATGCTATTCGTAACGTAACACACAGGCGTAATAAAATGGTGCGATAAGACTGATTTGGAGCTAAACATCAACAACAACATCAACAATATCAATAACAAAATGAACAACAATAACAACGATAATGAGAATGATTGTACTAATATCGATTATACATTTTGGCAAAAGGCTGACACATTTTGGAGGAGGGGTAAGTTGATTACATCGACCCCAGTGATCAATTGGTACTATTTTATCGACCCCGAAAGGATAAAAGGCAAAGTTGACATCGGTGGAATTTGAACCCAGAACGTAAAGACGTACGAAATACCGCTAAGCACTTCGCCCGGCGTTCTAGCGATTGTCCCAACTTGCTGCTTTGCGTGATTGTTTTAATATCAATAACAAACTAACGCAAGAATGATTATGAGGTCGCACAATGTTCTAGAAATAGCAGCTAGATCTCTCTCAGATTGTACAATAACATGAATGTTTTAAAAGAGGATAATAAAATATTAAATGTGCAATGAGAAGAAAAAAAGATGTGATGGACGCGAAAATAATGTCCCTTACCAAAAGCTTATTCTGCGAAGCATGACTTAAGATTAAAGATTAACAGCAAGACATCAATCGTAGCAACAGTAGTAAATATTACCTGCAGTAACAACAGAAACAACCACAGTTATGACAGCTGTAAAACCACCAACAGCAGTAGAATCACCACCAACAACAACAACAAAAATACAACACACACAACAATAACAACAGCAACAACAGTAACGCTCCCAATAACAACTACAATTAATAACAGTAATAGCGACAACAACACCATCGCACCAACCTCCATCACCGCCGCCGTCGCCGCTACCACCATCACCATCACGATAATCAGCGTTACTACGGTGAATAATAACAACAGCGCTACGAAAAACAGCACCAACAAAACCACCACTACCGTCACTACCGCGACGCCACTGTCAGCAACAACAATAACAACGGCATAAATAAAAAAAAATAGCCCCTACATTATAAAACGTGGAACACCTCATTATTGATAAAGGAGCGTACACTGAAGAGCAAGGATTCTAACGTTTCGGACCTTTGTCCTTTATCACAAAGTATACGAAGACGAAGGTATTCGTCTGGGCAAGCCAATACCCTCATCTTTCTCTGCCCAGCTTTACCCCGTAAAAGAGCAAGATGCAGAAACAACAAACTTTCTTTTACTCCTCTCTGTAATCAAACCTACTGACGTTTCGTAAATTCTTCTTTGGGAATAATATTGTTTAACTATACTCGTGTGAGGATGTGTGGCCTTGAGTTACATGTATTCGTTCCATGATCATATAATGATAAGTTTAATTTCTGGAAAGTGCGGTGCATTGTGCTTTGACAAACCATTTCATTATGCGTTTCCCTGGTCCAGGAATGTGCAACCCTTTTCGAAAAGTGGACCGTATTAGACATCGATCATTATTAGGAGAGCTGCACTACTAAAAGAATTCGAAATAATTTTTCCTTAGACGTGTCATTCAGAAAGTCCTGCGGGCCATAGATTGCCCATGACTGTCCTAGTTTATGTGCCCCTAGATCAAGTGCAGGGAGGAGTCTAGAGGGTGCTGTATGTTCGTGATTTTATAAGCAAATCAAACAGTTAATTGTCACATCCTACCAAGCTATACTCGCTCGCAAGTGATAGCCATCTGTACTTATATCGGTCTTTGGCCCTAGCATCATTAATAAATTACGTAATAAAAAATAACCAAATTGAAATAAAATCTTCACATTTTTGCAATAGATGTAGATAGTGCCTGTAACAAAATACCCAGTTACATGGTACGTCGATCGTTTTCTAGAAAATCGCTAGGAAGTTGCTAATCATGATATAAATTTATATTTCCCTTCTATCTGATTGAGACACAAGCATGATTATTCCAGCGTCATACGAAAATAGTTTGAAAATCAATTATTTGCTCTCTTGCACCAAACATTGCACAGTTTTTGTCAACGATTTGTTATAAATTCCACGAAGGAAGAAGACTTTACGCAGTGGCTTGAACAATACTAGAAATAGCAGCTAAATGTCACTCGAATCACACTGTTTTAAAAAATGTCGCTTAAATCATATCTACCGTCTTAAAATGTTATGGCATTCCAAGGTAGAGACTGAAATACTTTAAACCAGAGATCGAAACTTCAATTCCCCACTCTCTAATAGTGCTGATATTAAAGTAGTGTAATATTTGATACATGACAAAATATTTGATAATAAGCACTATATAGATGAATGGTTGAGGTGTTCGCTTCGCAGTCACAAAGTCACGGTTTCGGTTTTGCAAAGCGGCATCTTGAGCAAGAATCACTTTCCATTACCTCGATACAACCCATTCTTTGTGAGTAAAAATTGGTAGATGGAAATCCGTCAGAGAAGATGTACCTGTACTTCAAAAAGTACAGCTTCATCACAGTGTGTCATTCTGACTCCGCATTAAGAGTATACGTGCCTATGGAATACTCAGTCACTTACACAGTAATTCCAATAGCCTGGAAGCTCAATTGATCGAACAAGTGGACATTCATGGTCTGACATTCTGACCGAGATCCATTTAAACATTTGATAAACATACATTACTTCGAGCTGCGCATAAACTTAGGTCGGTAAATTGGCTGGGGTGTAAGAACGTGGTGTAAAATTCCTCAGCTTTTTATTCTTCTGAGGTCGATAAAAAAAAAATCAATTCAGGGTGGTATATTGGCAGAACTATAACAACTTTGGACTGAATGTGCTGCGGTATTTGTACCAGCTCTTCGCATTCTGAGTTCAAATTACGCTGAGGTCAACTTTTCTTTTTATCCATTCGGGGGTCACTAAAACGAAAATACCATTCCAAGGCAGTAGATTCGCGATACTCTATGAATACCGGACTGGATGCATTACGGTATTTATTCCAGTTTCCTCTATTCTGAGTTATAATAGCGATATGGTTTGCAAAGGTGGTTGACTTAACCCATCAACTGCTACTTCAGGGGTCCGTAGGGGAGTGAACACTGTTACAAGCGTTCACTAGATCTCCATCTCTGCTGCCCACCAGTATCGGAAGCCTTATAAAGTGTCATGAGTATTATCTTTTTCCTTCGCTAAAAATTAAAAATACATTGATTTGTTGTCAAAAAATGGTTGTCAAAACAATGGAGTGTGGTTGTTTTCCATTAGTGTTGTCAGGTGACTACAGAAATAGATAATTAATTAGATTTAACAAATTGTGATATAGGACTTGAACAAACAATTATTTTTCAATAGGGTAATTGACAAATACTATTATATGATTATATTTTGGGTAATTGGCCGTGCAGCAGAGTGGCGCAGTGGGAGCGTGCTGGGCCCATAACCCAGAGGTCCGTAGATCGAAACTACGCTCTGCTAACATGTTTTTTTTCTCTCTTCTAAATACCTTTTGGAAATAGTTGGGTGGGTATGGTCCTTAACGATGTTTATTTTTAGGAAAATAGTTTTAGTTTTTTTCTCAATTTAATTACTTATTCATTTTGATCATTCCATTTATACCAGATGCTCGTAGTCAATATTTGGTTCACTTCTGGTAATGTATACCCGACCCAGTATAACAGCTGTTTTCATACTTGTGCCATTGTCATACGGGTTAAAGATTCCATTCGGGAAGCTCTGATGTTTGAACGAATAAACAGCCACCCAAGAAAATATTAAGGTGGAAAAAAAAATTTGTTAGCAGAGCGTAGTTTCGATCTACGGACCTCTGGGTTATGGGCCCAGCACGTTTCCACTGCGCCACTCTGCTACGTGTCCAAAGGAAGATGGTATAGTTGTTGTAGTACTTTTTCATGTATATGATTGAATGGTAAGCAGAAGTGAATTCAAAAGTCCAGTTTGACCGGCATGCTCACGATTCTGTCTGCTTGTTGCTTTTTAATAATAATCCCTTCAACCATCGGCATATAGCTGAATTGTTGAGATATTCACTTCGCAGTCACAAAGTCACGGTTACGGTTTTGCTGAGCTGTATCTTGAGCAAGAATCACTTTCTATTACCTCGATACGACCCATTCTTAGTGGCTAAAATTTGGTAGAATGAAGCCCATCAAAGTGGTTGTACTTGTACTTCAAAAAGTACAGCATCGTCACACTTTGTCATTCTGACTCCGCCTGGTGATCACATTAAGAGTATACGTGCCTGTGGAATACTCAGTCACTTACACAGTAATTCCAAGAGCCTGGAAGCTCAATTGATCGAACAAGTGAACACTCATGGTCTGACATTCTGACCGAGATCCATTTAAACACTTGATAAACATACATTATTTCGAGCATCGCATAAACTTCAGCCGGTAAATTGGCTGGGGTGTTAGAACGTGGTAAAAAATTCTTCCGCCTTTTAGTATTCTGAGGTCGATAAAAAAAAATATCAATTCAGGGTGGTATATTGGCGGAACTATAACAATTTGGGACTGAATGTGCTGCGGTATTTGTTCCAGCTATTCCCATTCTCAGTTCAAATTACGCTGAGGTTAACTTTTCTTTTTATCCATTTGGGGTCACTAAAAAGAAAATATCAATCCAAGGCAGTAGATTTGTGATTCTCTATGAATACCGGACTGGATGCATTACTGTATTTATTCCAACTTCCTCTATTCTCAGTTGAAATAGCGATATGGTTTGCACGGGTAGTTGACTTAACCCATCAACTGGTAGTTTGGGGTTCCGTAGTGGACTGAACACTGTTACAAGCGTTCACTAGATCTCCATCTCTGCTGCCCGCCAGTATCGGAAGCCTTATAAAGAGTCATGAGTATTATCTTTTTCCTTCGCTAAAAATTAAAAATACATTGATTTGTTGTCAAAAAATGGTTGTCAAAACAATGGAGTGTGGTTGTTTTCCATTAGTGTTGTCAGGTGACTACAGAAATAGATAATTAATTAGATTTAACAAATTGTGATATAGGACTTGAACAAACAATTATTTTTCAATAGGGTAATTGACAGATACTATTATATGATTATATGTTGGGTAGTTGGCCGTGCAGCAGAGTGGCGCAGTGGGAGCGTGCTGGGCCCATAACCCAGAGGTCCGTAGATCGAAACTACGCTCTGCTAACATGGTCACTTTTTCCTTCTGAATAGCTTTTGGAACTAATTGGGTGGATGTGGCCCTTAACGGTGTTTATTTTTAGGAAAATAGTTTTAATTTTTTCATCAATTTAATTATTCATTTTGATTATGCCATTTATACCAGATGCTCGTAGTCAATATTTTGTTCACTTCTGGTAATGTATACCCCACCCAATATAACAAGAGTTTTCATACTTGTACCACTGTCATACGGGTTAAAGTTTCCACTAGGGAAGTTCTGATGTTTGAACAAATAAACAGCCACCCAAGAAAATATTAAGGAGGTAAAAGCAAAAAAAGATTTGTTAGCAGAGTGTAGTTTCGATCTACGGACCTCTGGGTTATGGGCCCAGCACGCTTCCACTGCGCCACTCTGCTGCTTGTCCAAAGAGAGATGGTATAGTTGTTATAGTATTTATCATGTATGTGATTGAATGGTAAACAGAAGTGAATCCAAAAATCCAGTCTGACCGGTTTACTCACGATTCTGTCTGCTTGTTGCTTTTTAATAATAATCCTTTCAATCATCGGCATAAAACTGAATGGTTGAGATATTTGCTTCGCAGTCACAAAATCACGGTTTCGGTTTTGCTGAGCTGCATCTTGAGCAAGAATCACTTTCCATTACCGCGATACGACCCATTCTCAGTGACTAAACTTTGGTAGAATGAAACCCGTCAGAGTGGTTGTACTTGTACTTCAAAAAGTACTGCTTCATCACACTTTGCCATTCTGACTCCGCCTGATGAGTACATTAAGAGTATACGTGCCTATGGAATACTCAGTCACTTACACAGTAATTCCAAGAGCCTGGAAGCTCAATTGATCGAACAAGTGGACATTCATGGTCTGGCATTCTGACCGAGATCCATTTAAACACTTGATAAACATACATTATTTCGAGCAGCGCATAAACTTCAGCCGGTAAATTGGCTGAGGTATTAGAACGTGGTATAAAATTCCTCCGCCTTTTAGTCTTCTGATGTCGATAAAAAATAGTATCAATTCAGGGTGGTATATTGGCGGAACTATAACAACTTTGCACTGAATGAGCTGCGGTATTTGTTCCAGCTCTTTGCATTCTGAGTTCAAATTACGCTGAGGTCAACTTTTCTTTTTATCCATTCGGGGGTCACTAAAACGAAAATACCATTCCAAGGCAGTAGATTCGCGATACTCTATGAATACCGGACTGGATGCATTACGGTATTTATTCCAGTTTCCTCTATTCTGAGTTATAATAGCGATATGGTTTGCAAAGGTGGTTGACTTAACCCATCAACTGCTACTTCCGTAGTGGAGTGAACACTGTTACAAGCGATCTCTAGATCTCCATCTCTGCTGCCCACCAGTATCGAAGCCTTATAAAGTGTCATGAGTATTATTTTTTCCCCTCACTAAAAATTTAAAATACATTGATTCCATTCAGTGTTGTCAAAAAAATGGAGTAGGGTTGTTTTCCATTAGCGTTGTCATTTGAGTACAAAAATAGATAATTAATTAGATTTAACAAATTGTAATAAAGAACTTGAACAAACACTTATTTTCCAATAGGGTAACTGACAAATACTATTATATTATTACATGTTGGCTAGTTTCCAATTCAGCCGAGTGGCGCAGTGGGAGCGTGCTGGGCCCATAACCCAGAGGTCCGTAGATCGAAACTACGCTCTGCTAACATGTTTTTTTCCTTCTAAATAGCCTTTGGAAGTAATTGGGTGGATGTGGTCTTTAACGGTGTTTATTTTTAGGAAAATAGTTTTAATTTTTTCATCAATTTAATTATTCATTTTGATTATGCCATTTATACCAGATGCTCGTAATCAATAGGGTAACTCTATGAATACCGGACTGGATGCATTACGGTATTTATTCCAGTTTCCTCTATTCTGAGTCTGGTAATGCATACCCCACCCAATATAACAGCTGTTTTCATACTTGTACCAATGTCGTACGGGTTAAAGTTTCCACTAGGGAAATTCTGATGTTTCAACAAATAAACAGCCACCCAAGAAAAGGAGGTAAAAAAAAAAAAAAATTGTTAGCAGAGCGTAGTTTCGATCTACGGACCTCTGGGTTATGGGCCCAGCACGCTTCCACTGCGCCACTCTGCTGCTTGTCCAAATAGAGATGGTATAGTTGTTATAGTATTTATCATGTATGTGATTGAATGGTAAACAGAAGTGAATCCAGAATCCAGTCGTCTGCGATGCAAGAAGACTGATGGTTTTTATTATTATCTTCCGCATTGCCACATCAAGTAAGGTAAAATGTTTGTGCGTGTAGGGGGAAAATACCTGTTAATTACATCGTCTTCAGTTTATGACTGGTACTTAATTCGTCGACTCCAGAAGGATGAAAGATGAAGTCAATTTTAGAAGGTTGAGATTTGTAACTGGAAGGCACTAACAACTGACAATGATAATAGCAATAATCCTTTCTTCTATAGGTACGAGACCTGAATTTTGGTGGGAAGAGGGCTAATCGAATATATCGACGATAGTGCTCATCTGGTACTTAATTTATCGACCTCGAAAGACTGAAAGGCAACGTCGAGTGCCATTGTTATCAAGTGAACGATATTTCTGCATCTATTGTACCTTCCACAGGTTCAAAAAATAA
>NC_043003.1:28514052-28601552 GCF_006345805.1 Octopus sinensis
ACTCTGCTTCGCATATCGCTGCCTTCGTATATAACCAATTATTGATTGTTAGTAAGCGAATGGCTAAAGAGAAAATGAATGTAATCTTTGTTTGTGCCAGACACATTACTGTCACGCTTGACCTAACTGTGCACACACACACACACACACACACACACACACACACACACACACACACACACACACACACACACACACACTTATTACCAGTTCCCTTATGAAACACATAAATGTCCCTCTATACAATTTTCCAACTTCTACTGAAACAGATCTCTACACTGACGTTAGTGAGAACATATCACTATTTATGATATTTCTGTCTTCAACAAAAGCTAACTTCCGTCATTTGTGTTGTATGAAACTGCATACAAAAACTTTGTGTCTGGGGAGAGTCATTTTCTTTTTGTGCCTTATAATGTAACACACTCACCGGTAAAATTTCCACTTATTTCTTATTTTTATTTTCCTAAAATTTTCGTTGCGTCTTGCAAACTTTTCAATAGTCTTGACTCTGTCCGTTATTTACACTGCGTTCCTTTTTGCTTGTTTGTGCGCATGTGTGTGGGTCAGTGTGTGCGTGCTTGCCTATACATGCATGCATATATGTATGTATGTATGTATGTATGTATGTATGTATGTATGTATGTATGTATGTATGTATGTGTGTGTGTGTGCATCTGTATGTATGTATGTATCCTGCATATCCATGTGCTTGCACGTCCGTGTTTGTGTATTTTCTATGTATGTGTGTGTGTGTGAGCATGTGTTTATTTTACTGATCGAGAGAACCTCTACGTCAGTGGTTCTCAACCAATTTTTATCTATGAATCCTCTTTGATCCCTGTTGTACTCTACTGGGCTTCCATAGACCCATTGCATTTTTATTATCAAATATTATTAGGAATTGCATAAAAAAAATTGAAATATTTTGTGTATTGTAGAAGAATAAGCAATTTATTGCACATAAATTTTAGCGATAAAGTCTTATGTGGACCATCACTGATCCTATGGACCCCGGCTGAGATCATTGCTCCACTTGGTTGTTCGACCTATTATGAATAGCAACCACACCACAACCTTGGGAAAGGAAAAAAATATGCTATGCATGGTGTTTGGAACAAATTTAACGACACTTTTGTGTCCGCCGTTATTATTATTGTTAATTTTTTTCTTCAGCAACAGCTTGATGTGTTGGTGAACCGTCAACAGCGTTGGAGAGCATAAAGATAAAAGTTGTACTGAAAATCTACATAGGCGCAGGAGTGGCTGTGTGGTAAGTAGCTTGCTAACCAACCACATGGTTCCGGGTTCAGTCCCTATGCGTGGCATCTTGGGCAAGTGTCTTCTGCTATAGCCCCGGGCCGACCAATGCCTTATGAGTGGATTTGGTAGACGGAAACTGAAAGAAGCTTGTCATATATATGTATATATATATATATATATATATATATATGTATATGTATGTATACATTGCTTGACAACCGATGCTGGTGTGTTTACGTCCCCGTCACTTAGCGGTTCGGCAAAAGAGACCGATAGAATAAGTACTGGGCTTACAAAGAATAAGTCCCGGGGTCGATTTGCTCGACTAAAGGCGGTGCTCCAGCATGGCCACAGTCAAATGACTGAAACATGTAAAATAGTAAAAGAGTATGTTGGAATTCATCCAACAACTGATGAACAGGGCCTTAGGATCAATTTAGACGGTTATAAGAAGTAGCTGGAGATTGTGGTCAATTCCTGGCTGGAGACTGAACCCGAAATCACGCCATTACCATGCTTAATGGTGGAATGAATTGCCTACGTCAACTTTCGTACAAATATATATTTACATTTATCCAAAAATCATTTTCCTGCATAGAATAATTCAATTCTACTCTCGGTACAAGGCCCGAAATTTTGGGAGAAGGGGCCAGTCGATTAGATCGACCCCCAGTACGCAACTGGTACTTAATTTATCGACCCCCACAAGGACGAAAGGCAAAGTCGACCTCGGCGGAATTTGAATTCAGAACGTAAGGACAGACGAAATACTGCTAAGCATTTCGCCCGGCGTGCTAACGTTTCTGCCAGCACGACGCTTTCCTGCATAGTATATTTGAACATATACCAGATACTTCTTGCAGTGTCTGGATCTCAAAATCAAGATCTTAGCGATACTCCTATTACTCTTGGCTACTCTATAGAAACTTGTGCCATCTATAAGAACATATTATTGATTATCGTCAATTATATATAATGGTAATATTATTGAAAGGCGGCGAGCTGGCAGAAACGTTAGCACGCCGGGCGAAATGCGTAGCGGTATTTCGTCTGCGTTACATTGTCAGTTCAAATTCCGCCGAGGTCGACTTTGCCTTTCATCCTTTCGGGGTCGATAAATTAAGTACCAGTTACGCACTGGGGTCGATGGAATCGACTTAATACGTATGTCTGTCCTTGTTTGTCCCCTCTGTGTTTAGCCCCTTGTGGGTAATAAAGAAATAGGTAATATTATTGAATGTATACCTGATTTTTTTATGACATGAGACTGTGCACACCCACAATATCCTGCAAAGTACATGGTGTTCAATCGTATTTGTATTAATACGAAAAGGGTGCCTGCCTCAAAATCTCATATAATATTTTATCTTCTATTTTTCACTTGTTACAACCCTTGAACTGCAGCCATGTTGGGTCACTTTGAAAGGCTTTAGTCGAACAAATGAATCCCAGGACTTTTCTTTGTAAGCCTAGTACATATTCTATCTTTCTCTTTTACCGAACTGCTAAGTTACGGGGACGTAAACAAACCAGCATCGGTTGTCAAGCGATGGTGTGGTGGGGAGACAAACACAGACACAAACACACGAATACACACACACACTCTCTCTCTCTATACGACGGGCTTCTTTCAGTTTCTGTCTATCAAATCCACTCATAAGACATTAGTCGGCCCGAGGCTATAGAAAACACTTTCTGAAGGTGCCACGCAGTAGGACTGACCTCGGAACCACGTGCTTGGGAAGCAATGTTTTTTTTATTGCTTGAAGTACGGCACGCTTTCTCTCGGTCTCTTTCAACGAATCGCTATGTTATGGGGACGTAAACAAAGAAACACCGGTTACCAAGCTATGTTGGGTAACAAAAACAAACACGCACACACACACACACAAACACACACACACACGAAGGGCTTCAGCGTAATTTCCGTCTGCTAAATTCACTTAAAAGTCATTGGTCGGCCCGGGATTCTATAGAAGACACTTGCCTAAGATGCCATGCAATGGGATTGAACCCAGAGCCACATGACTGCAAAGCAAGCCGCTTAACCACAAAGCCAAGTCTGTCCTAAATTATTGATTTTCCCACCAAGTAAATAAGAAAATCTATAATATATTTCAACATTTAATCAGATATCGATAAAGAAATATATTAACTTAGATTCAATATGCTACACCGATGGACAAATATTAATTCATTTAGAAGGAAAAAATCATATTCATAGTCAGAATTAATTAAACCCACTACAAAATAATGGAATGGTAAACAAATACTAACATTTCTAACGCAGAAATTAAAGATTACTGGTCTTTGACGGTTCTACTCTGTTACGTAAAACCGTCCTTGACCAAAGACGCCCATTATATATATATATATATATATATATATATATATATATATATATATATATGCACCTTCGGGTCGAATTGTCCCGCCTAGTCTGTGACATTCAGTGTTCTTTAACATTCGGCGTCGTGTTGGCATTTTTCCCAGTACGCTATCCCGCAGCAAATTAGCGTATAAATAAAACATACACCATGTATATGCGACCGATAATGTTTGCATTATTGGAGTCACTTTTTAAGACAGCGAGATGGCAGAACCGTTACTACGCTGAGTAAAATGCTTTGCCTATCTTTGCGTTGTGAGTTCCGTCGAGGTCGACTTTTCCTTTAATCATCGACCAACCCCCTCTCACAAAATTCGAGGCCTTTTAGAGTTACTTTTAATTTGAAATTTAATACACACACACACACACGCATATATATATATATATATATATATATATATATATATATATATATATATATATATATAATTTAAAAATAGGATAAAATCTTCATAAGAAATTATCAAGTAGTTAGCGTGAAAAACCTCATAAGAGAAAAAATCTGTAAATTTTTTCCACTTGAATATATTTATTTATATTATATAGAGGGCATTATTACACATAAATGCCGCACGCTAGGAGGGACTCTTAACGTCAAAACTACCAAAATAAACATATCGTACCGAATGCAAGTCTCGAAGCAAGTAATTTAAAAACAGAATTTAGCTGCAGATCACCAGTGATTTCATAATCAGTGCAGTGGTTTGCATCCTTTACTCATCGGTGCAAGCATGATTCAAGATTTATAATGAATGAACAAAATCAACATACCAGACGAACAACCATCGTATCCACCGTAGCATATAGAACTGTTCACCCCTTATACATCTATGTAAATGGCGGGCTTTTTCGAATTGCATTTCGGTAACAACATGCTTATTCGGAATAAAAATTCAGTATTGAATATACTCCGGTGAAATTTATAATTTAAAAATAGGATAAAATCTTCATAAGAAATTATCAAGTAGTTAGCGTGAAAAACCTCATAAGAGAAAAAATCTGTAATATATATATATATTTCAAAATGTGACCTCGTGTGTACCGTTGGCGATTTTTTTTCCTCTGTCTTCCCTTCTCTGGATCTTTCCTTCTCCTATGTTTCCGACGAAGAGCTCCGCTCGAAACGTTAAACCCCCCTTCTTCCCTTCTTTCCTGAGCGTCCAATAATACTATATTTGTTCCACGTCCTCGCGTTGTGTTTTTTTGTGTTTTCTTGTTTGGATTAACTATATATATATATATATATATGCATGTGTGTGTTAGATATCGAATTTTTTTTATTAAAGCTGCAAAATGATCACAAAACTGTTACACACAGTTTTATGTTCCCGTTCGTCGGACAGTTATTTCATCACAACCGTCTGATGAACGGGAACGTGCAACTCTGAGTAAAAGTTCTGTGAGAATTTTGTAACTTTAATAAAAAGCATATTACTCTACTTTGGTATTCAAGTACTATTTAATCCACTTTGTTTCGCACCTATGTGTAATGGTAGCTTTCAACTTTTTCTGTCCAAAAGGGATTTTAAGGTGTATGTGACGGGCTTCGAGAACAACTATTCTCTCCCACCAAGGAAAAAAAAGAATTATTTCACATTCTCTCGATAGTTTAACAAATTCTTATGGCGTCGACAACATATACACATATGTATGTGTACACATGTGTTTTTTAATATTTTGATTTTGAAATAAGACTGATTATATTACATATGTACAGAATTTATTACTTTGGTTATTTTAGTTCCAGATCCTAAGAAATAGGAAGAGATCATTACTAATGAAGAGATGTCAACAACCGTCTCAGAAATGAATAAATATGTGTCTGAAATAAAGTGTGATGATTCTACTGGGAATAAATATATTATTGCAAATACAGCCTCCCATAAATTATCATCATTTTAGATCACATTTATCTCTCTAGAAAAGCAGATATCATTGTTGTATACGGACTAAATGTGCAATTATCGTACAATAACATAGTAATTTGATAAATAGTTCAATCAATAATTCATAACCGCAGTGGTTTTATCTTACTTCAGTGTGAGATGCCGTCTGTGTGCTAATACCGTAATATCCCTGTTTCAGAGATCGAAAATATCTGTTGCTAATCTTAAATATTTGTAATATATTTCTTTATTGCCCACAGGGGGCTAAACATAGAGGAGACAAACAAGGACAGAAAAAGGGATTAAGTCGATTACATCGACCCCAGTGCGTAACTGGTACTTATTTAATCGATCCCGAGAGGACGAAAGGCAAAGTCGACCTCTGTGGAATTTGAATTCAGAATGCAGCGGCAGACGAAATACCTATTTCTTTACTACCCACAAGTGGCTAAACACAGAGAGGACAAACAAGGACAGACAAACGGATTAATTCGATTATATCGACCCCATTGCGTAACTGGTACTTAATTTATCGACCCCGAAAGGATGAAAGGCAAAGTCGACATCGGCGGAATTTGAACTCAGAACGTAAGGACGGATGAAATGCCGCTAAGCATTTCGCCCGTCGTGCTAACGATTCTGCCAGCTCACCGCCTTATGTAATACAGTTCAATGAAATATTTTCTTAAATACATTTTAATATATTCTTGTATGCTGGCAGAATCGTTAGCACACCGGTCAAAATACTTGGCGGCATTTTGTTAGTCTTTACGTTCTGAGTTCGAAGTCGACTTTACCTTTCATTTTTACGGTATGTATAAAATAAGTACCAATTAAATACTAGAGTTGATGTAATCGACTTGCCCCCTCCTCCAAAATTGCTAACATTGTACCAAAATTTGAAATCAATATATTTTTGTATGTTAAGGCGGTGAGCTGTCTGAATCATTAGCATGCCGAGCAAAATGCTTAGCGGCGCTTCGTCCGTCATTACGTTCCGTATTCAAATTCCCATTCCTCAAAATTGGTGGCCTTGTACCAAAATTCGAAACTAATATATTCTCGTATGTTGCTGTTTTTGCTGTTTAGCTCCAGGTGGAACATATTCAACTAGAGTTATACCCAAATCCGCTTCTACGAACAGCTTTGTTACCATCCAATCATATTAGACTCATATTATGACTGGATGGTTATATTAGACTCAGCGCGATTAGGACTTAACTATCTAATGTAGTTGTTTATTTTAAGATGCTAAGATATAAAGAGAGGAAGATTTAACATCTACAAGTTGTGTAACATAATACTAACTCCTTTATCGTTACAGTAGAAGTCTTGAATTATTTATCAGTATGAAAACAAGAATTTATTTTCCAACAATCAATAAATTTTGGCGGGTGGGGGTGGAATCTTTCTTATGAAATGTTAAGAGAAAAAGAAAACCGCTATCAGTAGTTTTGATCTACGTTCCACTGGTTTAATTTAATGTTAAACATTCTTTATAGAAATGTTTTTTATATTAGTAGCGTATACAAATGTATTTGGAGAAAGATTCGTGTACAAAATTAAATCAATTCATTCATCTATCTCCTCTGACCATTATTCCTGGAAGGCTCGTGAGAATAGAATCCTCAGGCATCTCTTCACTTGAATCCTATCAGAAGCAACATTTATTACATTTTCCTGCTAGATTCCCAGGCGTGACCGACCTGACACTATGGATATTATCCAGCCATCTTGTTCTTGGTCTACCCCGAAGACTCCTGCTGGCTGGCTTGTCATGAAGAATCTTGAATTCTTGAATTCTTGTCTTGAAATTCTTTCCTGCGAAAGGCTCAGGTGTGGCTGTATGGTAAGAAGCTTGCTTCCCAACCACATGGTTCTGGGTTCAGTCCCACTGCATGGTACCTTGAGCAAGTGTCTTCTACTATAGCCCCGGGCTGACCAAAGCCTTGTGAGTGGATTTGGTAGACGGAAACTGAAAAAAGCCTGTCATATATATATATATACTAACAGTATCGCCCGGCGTTGCTCGGGTTTGTTTTGACCCGCTGGAATTGGAATCTTTGAAAAGTAAAAATTTTGCATTATGTAGCTTGTTATTCTCTTCAACATTTTTCTGGTTGAAATACACCGAAAAGTGGCGACACAGCAGTGAAAAAATCGTGAAAATAGGGATTTTCATAGAAAAAAGTACCTTTTTGATGTAAATAAGTTTTGGTGTTAACATGGTCCGATTTGAATTTTATCTTCTACGGAAGGAATAGTAACCCTTCTTCTATCATACTCTCAATTTTGGTCAACTTGCGCAGCAGGGTCTCGGAGGAGATAGTGTTAGTTGAAGGCTACCAAACCTGCCGCACACAGACAACTTCAGCTTTATATATAGAGATAACACACACACATTAATACACATACATACACACACACATGTATGTATGTATGGATGGATGTATGTATATATGTACATCTGTCCACTTCTTGCCATATTTTTATCCTACACACACACACACACACACACTCATACACACACACACACGCACACACACACACACACACACACACACACACACGCACGAACACACACACACACACACACACCTTCTTAGCTTACAATTTCTTTCTTTCAACAATTGACAACTGAAGTACGCTCGCCAATGAATACTACCAAAAGTTAGCGACAGATCTCTGTTTCCTTTTTTTTTTTTGAGGATTGGTTTAAGCATTAATAAGAGAAAGTAGCAGAATGTGTGATGTTGAATAAGAGTTGCAGAAAGAGGATATGATAGTGGTATACACTTGCAAAGAGAAAGTAGGAGAAAGTGTGGTAATAGCAGGAGTAAAGCATTTGAAATGAGAGAGGCAAATCGTAAAATAATGAGTTTTCTCGAATTTTTGCTTAATTGGGGGTGAAATTGAAAAAAATGTATATGCCATGACCCAATCGAATCTACTTCGAAAAATCATAGGTAAATTCCAATTGAAGAAATTCTATATTGTACAATTGTATTAAAAACAATGTATGTGAGAGGCAGAGAAAATCTGCCTTTTATCATAAGAGATATATTTATTTAATTATGTGTGCGTGTCTTTGTATTTGTTCCCTCACCATTGCTTGACAACCGATTCTGGCGTGTTCACGTCGCCGTAACTTAGCGGTTTGGCAAAAGACAACGACAGAGTAAGTACTAGGCTTACAAACAATAAGTCTGGGATCGATCGATTTTTTCGACTAAAACCCATTATACTAGAGATTCTAATGAGTAATCTCATTGCGGCTGCCGATCGTATTCTCGGTCATTATTCAACATTCATGACCATAGGTGAGGACATGCACAAAAACCGAAACGAGATAGCAAGTTTGGCTTTTGTTTTTTATTTACCAATATCACCACGTTGCTACATAATTTATAAACTTTTAACGTCATGTAAGTTAAACAATTCTTTCTACCATAGGGACAAGGCCTAGGATTTTTTGTTGGGTGGGGGCTTGTTTATTACATCGATTCCTGTGCTCGATTGGTACTGAAAGATAAAGCCGATCTCGGCGGAATTTGAACACAGATCGTAATAAGTCGGAAGAAATGCCGCTAATCATTTTGCCTGACGTGGTAACTATTTTAATAGCTTGTCGCCTCATGTAATCTAAATAATCCTTTTTAATATAGGTTCAAGGTCTGAAATTTTGAGAAAGGGGTATAAGTCGATTACATCGACTCCAATGCGTAATTGGTACTAATTTTATCGACACCGATAGGATGAAAGGCAAATTCTACCTCGGCGGAATTTGAACGCAGAACGTAAGGACGGATGAAATGCTGCTAAACATTTATCCCGCCGTGCTAACGATTCTGCCAGCTCACCGCCTTGATGGCGCGAAATTTAGATCGACTCCAGTACGCAACTGGTAGTTAATTTATCGACTCCGAAAGGATGAAAGGCAAAGTAATCTAAATAATGACTGAAATATTCACTGACGAACATATCTTGCAAGTATCGTGTATGGCAGTGTTGCGGAGTATATTAAACCTTAGGATAATTTTGATACCAGATTTAGAGACAAATTTTGTCAGAGCAGTTGTACAGTTATATAGGCGCAGGGGTGGCTGTGTGATAAGTAGCTTGCTTACGAACCACATGGTCCCGGGTTCAATTCCACTGCGTGGTACCTTGGGCAAGTGTCTTCTACTATAGCCTCGGGTCGACCAAAAGCCTTGTGAGTGGATTTGGTAGACGGAAACTGGAAGAAGCCCATCGTATATGTATATATATATGTATATGTATGTGTGTGCATATGTGTGTCTGTGTTTGTCCTCCCAACATCGCTTGACAACCGATGCTGGTGTGTTTACGTCCTGGTAACTTAGCGGTTCGGCAAAAGAGATCGATAGAATAGGTACTAGGCTTACAAATAATAAACTCTGGGGGTGATTTGCTCGACAAAAAGCGGTGCTTCAGAATGACCGCAGTTAAATGGCTGAAACAAGTAAAAGAGTAAACTTAGGTGGACATACTTCATTATATTAATGGTATTGGTAAATGGTGATAAATGGAAACTAAGCTACTTTACTGAGAGATTACCATCAGAATATAGCGAGAAAGAGACACCCGATACTAATAGTTTAACAATGTCCATGACACAGATAAATATGTTTGAGCGCGCGCACGCGTGTAGGAATATATGTGTAGTTGAATGGCTCAGGCAATGTGCCAAATATCCATTTTATTTGATGTCACTGTTTGTTTAGGGTTCTGTAAAAAATGTTTAGTCTTGACCTTTCTGGTAAGGGTTTGCATTATTTCGGAGATAAAAGAAAAGTTATGGACGGCTGTGAATGAATGAGAAATTATTGTTCAGTAGAGCGTAGTTTCGATCTACAGAGCTCTAGATTATGAAACCATAACCATTGAACATCTCTATTGAATGACATGTATAATAAACAGCTATTAAATATTATTGCCCCATGTCATCGATTATTATGTGAAATTTCTTCTTGATTCATTCATGTAGAAGTCTTGAATTATTTATCAGTTTGAAAACAAGCATTTATTTTCCAGCAATAAAATCAATACATATTTTTGGGGAAAAATCTTTATGAAATGTTGATTAAGAGGAGAGAAAAAAAATCGCTAATAAGCAGAGCATAATTTCAATCAACGGTCCACTGGCTAATGCGTCCCGCACAACCCGACCGCTTCACTTCGTTAGACGGAGCCAGCTTTCTATTTAACGTATAAATGACATTTGTCAGGTTCCATGTACTATTTAATATGTATAACAAACATCCAGCAATAAATAAATATTATTATTCGATTTCATAAATTATTCTGTGAAATTTCTACTATGAGATTCAATATTTATGTTTATAAATACAGCCCGCAATTTCTTCCCACCGATCACTGTCAGCAATAAAAACAACTTTTATTATTATTTGGGAAAAAAGTTAAGATTTCTTCCCCATCAAATACTGAACTTTCAACTACTTAGATATCATCACTGTATTTGATGATTTGATATTAAAAAGAAAAAAAAGGAACATTAACTGGGAGTAGCTTCGATCTGCAGAGCTCCTGGTCAAGCGCGCTTCCACTGCAGATTAAAAAATATAATAAATAGTGATTTTCTTTTTACACTAACCAATATGTATTTAAGTTTCAGTAGAATCGGCAGACTGCATAGTATGACATTTATGTGTTTGAAAAGTGAACTGGTAGTGTGTGTGTGTGTGTGTGTGAGAGAGGTGTGTACTTTTGGTCACATGCGAATGAAAACTATACAAAATCGAGATAACTGTAACAGTAATATGTCTTACAATAGAAAATGGCATAAATCAAGATTATGTAAAGTCTCACTTTCTATAATACCCGTATGGAAATTTGCCAACAATCAATAATATGTTATATATAGGCATTCATGTCTGTGAAGCAGAGTGGCGCAGGGGAAGCGTGCTGGGCCCATAACCCAGAGGTCCGTAGATCGAAACTACGCTCTGCTAGCTTTTCGAAAATTTTCTTTCATATTATTTTTTTTCATCAAATACTCAAATATCTATGTAGTTCAATATTCAATATCTCATAGGAAAATCATTATTTCGTCGGAAATATCAAAATACTGGTCGTATTGCTGAGAGCTAGCTACAGGAATAAATTAAGGACAATAAATATAAAGATAAGCATCGAGTCAGTAGAAATTTCACAGAATCATTGGGGAAATCGTACAATAATTTTATTTTTATTAAAGAACGTAATACGTAAAAAAAAAAGAAAAAAGAAATAACATTAAACGATGCATGGAACCTTATAAAAACCAATAATGCGTTATATATAGAGCTAATGCCATTCGGAAGCAGAGTGGCGCAGTGGAAGCGTGCTGGGCCCATAACCCAGAGGTCCGTAGATCGAAACTACGCTCTGCTAATTACCGCTTTTTCTTTTTTTTTTCTCTTTCTCTTATCAAATAATATTGATATAATGCTGCTCAGTATTTTACATAAAGAAGGCGGTGAGCTGGCAGAATCATTAGCAGGCCGGGCAACATGATTAGCATAATTTCATCCGTCTTCGCGTTCACAGTTCAAATTCCGCCTAGGTTGACTTTCATCCTCTCGAGGTCAATAAAATAAAAGTACCGATGGACAATGGTAAAAAAAATAAAACAAAGCAAACAAACGAAAGATGAAAGGTACCCTCACGTATCCATAAAAATAGCACCAAAGACGAACAAAAAACCCGCGACCACAACATACCCACACAAACCACAAACCGACTCAGTTACCTCAAATAAAGAACGCATTAAAAACAAGGACAACCAAAAACCCGCATTCACACCGCGCACACACAAAACACGAACATCCTACTTATTTGCCCCAAACATATCCACAATTAATCCGTTCACGCCAGTAACACCCGGGAAAAAACCCACCACCCTTGCTAAACATACACACAGAAATTCACGTATCACCCTATATTTAGCACGGCCAGTGAAATGAATTTACAAATGCTGAAAGGTGTCAGTGATTTGGCTGAAATTCCGACGCTATATGACAGGAATGCAGGGCAAGGGGTTATGTGGTTGCCTTTTTGTTTATATGTCGATGATTTGCATTTAGCTGTGAACTTGTGTATGTGCGCATGGCTTCACTGTCAGATCGCCTCTGCTTATGTGAAAGAAATTTGTATATTTATATATTTGTGCTCATGCTAGATTCTACAATCCAGAAGGCACCTGAACTTGTTAAAGTCTACTTGTATCATGTACAAGTTAATTTTTTTTTCCTCAATGAAATGTTAAGTATTAAATTTTACAAAAAACTTTCTGCTTTTAACACTTTACCAAAATTATTCCCTGAAATGTAATGTTTGCTCATCCACATTGTTTCAAATTAATCAGACACCAGCGAACTCAAAAGACAATGCAATGTTCCTTTTCATCAATTGTTGCACGTTGATTCAACTCATTTTGTCTGTCCTGTAGTGTGAATGAAAGTGTAAGTCTTGCCAGATGTGTGAGATGATTGAATGTGAGTTCCAGTGATCTTAAAAGAAGATCAAAAGATTATGTGACATATCTTTTTCATCTGTTGTTACACGCTATCCAAGCATAGTTGCACCAACGCACTTCGTCCTCATTTGTGAATAAAGAGTGTATGCCTTGTTACATGTGTAAGTGAGACTTGAACGTAAGTACCAGTGATTTTAAAAGAAGATCAGTTATGATGCGTGGTTTGTGGGGTCCCCGCGTCAATCACTCCATTTTTATCATTTTCGCTCTTTCATTACCCGTACGCTAATTTGACCCCCATGTTTTTCTATCCTACATTGTCCCTTCTGTGTATTAGCCTTTTATGGGGAATAAAGAATAAGTGCCTTTTACTGAAGATAAATAAATAAATAAAAGTACCAGTTGAGCACTGGAGCCAATGTAATCGACTTTTCCTGTGCCAAAATTTGAAACCAGCATTTTACTCGAAAGATTTCTTCCACATTAATAGTAAAAAAAAATATTGTTGGAAAATAATAATTGTTTTAATATTCATAAATAGTTATGTTTTTTTTTATAATAGTTATCTGCAGGAACGAAATAAATAAATAAATAAATAAATAAATATTCTTTTATTCTTTTACTCTTTTATTTGTTTCAGTCATTTGACTGCGGCCAGGCTGGAGAACCGCCTTTAGTCGAACAAATCGACCCTAGGACTTATTCTTTGTAAGCCTAGTACTTATTCTACCGGTCTCTTTTGCCGAAACGCTGAGTTACGGGGACGTAAACACGCTAACATCGGTTGTCAAGCGATGGTAGGGGAACAAATACAAACACAAACATATGTATATATATATATATACGACAGGCTTCTTTCAGTTTCCGTCCGCTAAATCCACTCGCAAGGCTTTGGTCGGCCACTCCTGCGCCTATATATATATATATATATATATATATATATATATATATATATATATATATATATATATATATATACATATATATATATATATATATATATATATATATATATATATATATATATATATATATATATATAATGTATGTATGTATGTATATATATAAAGGTACTCCATATATATAAAGGTAACCGCCAAACCATGTGCCTTCCAAAATAAACCAATAAATATATCTAAACGCAAATACACATACACACGCACGCACGCACGTACATACACACACACATACATTGGATCCATACGTAAGCATTTCACCCCGTAGTTGATGAAATCAAGCAATAATATTTCTTAATAGATAATTGTTAGCTACAGAATCAATATTAGTATCAAAAGGCAATCTTTATATCCAACTTAACGTGCAATATTCGCCTTGGAAGATCTTCTCATACAGATACATGGTGCATAAAAGCACACACATATATATTGTTAGATGTCTACCACACATGTCATTTAGCAGAGATGTTCAGTGGTTGTGCGGTGTAAATTGTTGGAGGTTTATGACATACTGATTTTTATGGTGCATAGACACAAGAAATTTCTAGTTTTTAGGAGTAAATATTTAAAAAATGATATAGAGGCCCGTAGATAGAATCGACGCTCTGCTGAATAATTTCAAGTTCATCCAAAGTCATTCTAGAGTAGTTATTAATTATTTCGGAACTATAAACCTCTACTAGAAAGGTCAGGACTAAAAGTTTCTCACGAAATCCCAAACAAACAGCAAAAACGAGGTGGCCCCATAACAGCAAATAGAGTAGATATTTGGCACATCGCCTTATCCATCGATCCATCCATACATATATACATTTACATGTGTTGTGTGTTGTGCGTATGTGTGTGTATGTGTGTGTATGTGTGTATGTGTATGTGTTGCGTGTAAGTGTGTGTGTGCGGGTATGTGTGTGTGTTGTACTTAGGTCAAGTGTGAATGAAAACTACACAGAATCGACATAATTGTAGCACCAATACGAGTAGAAAATCGCACAAATTATGATTACATAAATTCTCGCTTTCAGCAATTCTTGTATGGAAATTTGCCAACAATCAATAATGTTTAATATATACTCATTCAGTTCTGTGAAGCAGAGTGGCGCAGTGGAAGCGTGCTGGGCCCATAACCCAGAGGTCCGTAGATCGAAACTACGCTCTGCTAAATCTTAAAAGTTACTTTTTTTTTTTTTCATCAAATACTGAGATATTTTATATAGTTCAATATTCAATACCTAAAAGATGTGTAAGTCTATTTGTGTGTGTGTGTGGTACTGAGTGAAACCATCAGTGATGGATGTCACTGACGCCATATTCTGATTGTAATCTCTCAGTAATATATATTAGTTTCCATTCATCAACCTTTACTAATTCCATTAACATAATGAAGTATATTCAACTAACTGTACAACTGCCCCGACCAAACTTGTCTTGGGATATGGAATCAGAATTATTCTAAATATTCAACTACGTTACCGCACTTATTCATTTGGCTTACGTGTTATTAAAAGCTTATGAATTTTATAGTAATGCAGATTAAGTACTGTAAGACGGATCTTTGTACATATGTATATGTATAAACTTAGATAAACTTAGATATGTTTCGACCAAAGATTGGTCCAGGCCATGTCTAACTTAATAGCACCACCTGATAGGATTATTCGAATCCTGTTTAAGTCAAGTTTTGTCCAAGTAGTGAGTTCTTGTTGGGTGAGTTGTATCCAGTTTTGTTCAAGTAGTGAGTTCTTGTTGGGTGAGTTGTATCCAATTATGGGTGGCTTATCTGGTATTCTTTGAAGGAATCTATCCAGACTCTGTTTAAAGTTGATGGGATCCTTTTCCTCTTTGATCTCCCTCGGGACAATGTTAAATAGGGCACGGCCAGTTGAGGAAAAGAAATTATGTTGCAGTGTACATGTATGTTGTGATCTTGAATTGGGCAGGGGACGTATGGCCCGTGGTCCCAGTCTTGGATGAACCTTGAAGCCAATGTTTTGGTCGTTTGGGCAAAGTTGGCGGTATATTCTCCACATCGTACAAATGATGTACCGCTCTCGGCGACGCTGAAGGGAGTAAAGTTTCAAGGCTTTAAGGCGATCCCAATAATCGAGAGCAGCCATGCCTTCAATTCGTTTAGTGAGTGCCCTCTGGGGTGACTCAATTCTGGAGATGTTTTGTCTTGTATGGGGAGACCACAGTGGGCAGCAGTATTCAAATCGACCTTCTTGTTATGTGTGCACTCCAACTGAGATCGTCATCAACAATTACACCCAGGTCTCTGATATTGTTAGAGGCTGTGAGCAGCTCCCCTGAAGGAAGAGAGTATGGTTGTTTTAGTGAGGAATTTCTTCCAAAATGCATCAGCTCAAATTTTCCCTCATTCAGTTGCATTTTGTTTCTGTCTGCCCATTGACTCACAGCATAGAGATCAGACTGGAGTTGAGTTCGGTCTGCTTCTTCATTGACGATTTGCTGGAGTTTGGTGTCATCAGCAAATATTTTCACTTTGCAGTAATGTACGACACTGGAAAGGTCGTTTATGTAAATTATGAAGAGTAGCGGACCCAAAACAGTGTGTGGGAAATGCGAACGTCACTCTTAGAAATGAATATGTGACTTAAATACTGGAACCTTAGATTGTGTGATGATTCCATTTTGAATCATGTCTATCTCTCTAGACGTGGAATATTAAGAGACATATTCAGGCTTAACACGTTTCTTGGAAAATGTCACTAACTAAACGGAAGGTGAGAATCCTAAAAATAAGTGCTATGATTTGTTTTATGACAAAATTACAACAATATAGTACCTAGTTCTATATTTAAGAGATGAGGAATTATTTACATTATTTACATTTGACGGATATATATATATATATGTGTGTATGTGTGTGTGTGTGTGTGTGTGTGTGTGTGTGTGTGTGTGTGTTTTGAAAAGTATTGTGTACAGATGTATTAACATTAAAGAAACGTTACTACGATCCGATGTGAGAGTTTATACTTGGTCAAAATACTAGAAAATAGCAACCGAATCTCGCTGTCATTTAAAGCCTTGTCAGCTAAACATTACACACGCATGCGCACTCAAAAAACTCTAAGTACGCCATGTTTAGAATGAATGGATATCACATTAGGAACAGCTTTGATAATTACACTACTTGAACTCAGTTTTACTCAGTGTTAAGCCCCGCCCCCACCAAAAAAAAAAAACTTAATTCAAGTGTATATCAGAAAATGTTTATATTAAGAAAACGTTTACATGAAGCAAATTGTAAATATTTCTCTTTCACTAGTTTCGATGCACGAAACACCTGGTTTGCGCTGCCATCACAAGACGGCTGGGCTGAACTTACGCAATAGAAAACTACTGCAGATATATCATGTATCAAGGATTTATGAATTAATCCAGCTAATACAGGTGCGGGCGTAGCTTTTCCAACCACATGGTTCCGGGTTCAGTCCCACTGCGTTCCACCTTGGACAAGCGTCTTCTACTATAGCTTCAGACTGACTCAAGCCTTGTGAGTGGATTCGGTAGACGGAAAATGAAAGAAGCCCCTCGTATATATATCTGTGTGTGTGTGTGTGTGTGTGTGTGTGTGTGTGTGTATGTGTTTCTATCTTTGTTTGTCTCTACCACCTCTTGAGGACTGATATTTGTTTACGTCCCCGTAACTTAACGTTTTGGCAAAACAGACCGACAGAATAAGTACCAGGCTTTAAAAAAATAAGTATTGAGGTCGATACATACAACTAAAAAATTCTTCAAGGCGGTGCCCCAGCATGGCCGCGGTTTAATGAATAAAACTCTTAAAAGAATATGAAATCATGCGATAAATATATATATTTTATGCCTGAATATGTCTCTTAATATTCCGCGTCTAGAGAGATAGACATGATTCAAAATGGAATCATCACACAATGTAAGGTTCCAGTATTTAAGTCACATATTCATTTCTAAGAGTGACGTTCGCATTTCCCATTAACTGAGGAACTTACACGTTTCTTGGAAAATGTCACTAACTAAACGGAAGGTGAGAATCCTAAAAATAAGTGCTATGATTTGTTTTATGACAAAATTACAACAATATAGTACCTAGTTCTATATTTAAGAGATGAGGAATTATTTACATTATTTACATTTGACGGATATTTGTCCTCGTCTTGTTTGTTTCGGTTGATATACCCTCTGGCCTTCATCAGGTGCCTTGGGCAAATTTCGAACCTGGGTAGAGGTTAAGAGCGCAGGCTACTAACCCCAAGATTCCAAGTTCGATTACAAGCAGCGACATGAACAACAATGATTAACAACAACAACAACAACAACAACAACAACAACAACAAAAACAACAACAACAACAATAATAATAATGATAATAATAATAACATTGAAAAATACCTTAGGAACGAGAACCCAGGTTCGAAATTTCTCCAAGACACCTGATGAACAACAAACAAGATGAGGACAAATATACGTCAAATGTAAATAATGTAAATAATGAATATACCTAGGTTGAAGCAGCGAGCTGGCAGAATCGTTAGCACGCCGGGAAAAATGCTTAGCGGTATTTCGTTCGTCTTTAAGTTCTGAGTTCAAATTCCGCCGAGGTAAACTTTGCTTTTATCCTTTCGGGGTCGATAAAATAAGTACCAATTGAAAACTGGGACCGATTTAATTGACTCACCTCCTTCCCCGAAATTATTGTTCTTATACCAAAATTTGAAACCAGTATAGTACCTAAGTGTATTAGGGAGTAGTTCGATCCGTTGACCGGCACTCTGTCGGTTACGACGACGATGGGTCGAGATGATCCGATCAACGAAACAGATTGCTCTTGAAATTAACCTGCATGTGGCTGAGCACTCCACAGACACATGTACACTTAACGTAGTTCTCAGGGAGATGCAGTGTGACAAGGCTGGCCCTTTGAAATACAGGTACTACTCATTTTTGCCAGCTGAGTGGACTGGAACAACGTAAAATAGTGTCTTGCTCAAGGACATAACGCGTCGCCGGGAATTGAACTTACAGACTTGCAATCGTGAGCCGAATACTCTAACCAGTAAGCCACGCGCCTTCACTGTTTCGATCTACGGTCTTATGAATTCATAACATGATTATTACTGCGCCACTCCTGCGAATATTTGAGATAATAGAAATCTTAACTTTTCATAGAAATTTAAAATATCGAAATTGTTAGACATTTTTGTGAGCAGTGTGTGTTTGTACAATGAAATATTTTACAAGCAATTTAATCTGATAGATTAGAGATAATACATTTATCGATCCACTGAAACGAGATATAATCCATCAGTACATTGTGATATCGATTAATCGATAATATCAGTCCTGTCACTTCAGTAATGCATATGAACTTTTCAAAATTATTTTGAGAACATCATATATTGATTTTATATAGAAATTTTATTCTTAATTATACTAATTACAATTGTATAATTATTCATTCAATTAAGTTATAGTACCAAATCCAACGAATCTAAAGAACACTTTTCGACTGTCACAACAGAAAAGAAATATAAAGCGAAACTAATTAATTAAAATGCTACCAGAGGAAATTGAAACCGTTACTATAGACACCACAAACTGGGACTCATTATTATATTCCACAGATCGACAAGAGTTAGTTACATATTGAGGTGGTATGTCAATAGATAGAAATATCACGTGACGACAACAATCAGCTATGTTCCAAGACTTTCTAATATACATACATACGTGTATGTATGTATGTATGTATGTATGTATGTATGGATGTACGTGTAAAAGTGGAATTTGGTCAACTGTAAATGGAAATCACACAAAGTCGAGAAAATTATGACAGTAATATTTCTTAAACACAATATGAAACAAACAATGATTACATTAGTTCTATGGAACCTTACGAACAATCAATAATTAATTACGTGGTCTGATCAACAAATATCCGGAGTGTTGCCATGGTAACGAAGCTAAAGGACTCAGAGTAAAGCCGCTTAACAAAAATTGGCCTTGAACTCTGCTGAGCATGCGCACTAAGTTTTAACGTTCTAACACACTTCCGCTGTTTACAGCAGTGCTTGGAAGGAACGTGTGTAGCGTGTGATCGTCGCATTGACCATGACAGAGAAAGTTGAGCAGAGAATCTGCATCAAATTTTGCCAAAAGCTTTGCGATACATGCTCAGACGTCGACGTAAAGTCGCAGAAAGTGTATGGAGAAGAGTGTATGAGTCGCTCAAAGTGTACGAGTAGTTCCGACGTTTCCAAGATGGCCGAAAAATATCGATAGTGACGAACGTCTTGGGAGACTTGCAACCAGCAGAAATGAGAAAAACACCGCAGATGTGCCTGCAGCTTTGAGGGGGAATCGTCGAATCACCATCCGTGGGTTATCAGAGGATGTGCGGATTAGTTATGGTTCAGTTCAGTCCATTATCACTGAAGATTTCTGTATGAGACGCGTGTCTACCATGTTTGTACCCAAACTGCTTTCAGCTGGCCAAAAGGTCACTCGGGTTTCAGGTGCATAAGATCTTGATTGTGTCGAGAACGATGAAGACTTTTTTGAAAATGTTCATAATGGGTGATGAGTCGTGGGATATAGGTATGACCTCGAAACAAAGGCCCAGTCTTCGCAGTGTAAGACCCCAACCACTCATGAGTTGAAGCAATGTGAAGACACTGTTGACGGTTCTTTTCGACTACCAGGGGAATGTTCATCATGAGAGTTGTCCACAAAGAGTATGACCGTGACGTTTTGCGGCGCTTGATGGATTCTATTCGTCGGAAAAGGCCACAATTGTATGTGTCCGGTGGGTGGCAATTGCACGATGACAACGCACCTGCCCATTCAGCGCAGCTTGTGTGGCAGTCTTTGGCTAGGCACAGCATTTCTCAAGTCCAATAGCCACCGTATTCTCCAGATCTCGCCCCCTTGTGACTTTTTTCCTCTTTCCAAAAATCAAATCTCGCTTGAAAGGAATAAGATTTCAGGACGTCGATGAAATCAAAATGAATGCAACGAGCCAGCTGCTGATTATCCCAGAAAACGAGTTCGAGGAATGCTTCCATCAATGGAAACAGCACTGAATTAAGTGTGTGGCTTCTGAAGGGGACAAGGAGAATAAATACCAACTTGATACGTGTTGTAGTTTTGTTTTTATAGCACCAAGCTGGATACTTACTGATCAGACGTCGTATACAAAGTACTTTAATAAATTACATATACGGTCCTTTCGAGCAGCAGAGTGGCGCAGTGGAAGCGTGCTGGGCCCATAACCCAGAGGTCCGTAGATCGAAACTACGTTCTGCTAGTAAGTTAATTTTTTTTTTCATCAAGTGGTATTAAAATGCTGATGTGGTTCAAATTTTAGCATTTAGTAAAGCCGTTTAATCTTCATTTGTACGATATCATGAAAATTGATTTTATAGCTAGATAACAGATATAAAAATAAAATATGAGATCGCTAAACATAAATTTCGCGTAATAGATGATGAAATTGATCAATGATATTTATCAATAGATGTTCACGAAATATGTCATTCAACAGAGATGTTTAGTGGGAGTGTATTAGATTTAAAATCCAGAGATCTATAGAATCGAAACCCAGTTTGCGGGAAAACTTCAAGTTCATTCACAGCAGTCCAGCAGTAATTCTCACTTCTTTGAAAATCAGAACTAAATATCTCTCATGGGACATAAAACGAAAATGAATAACAAGCAGTTACAGGAAATAAACTAAATATTTGGCACATTGCCCTTTCTATTCAACCATATATCTACATGTGGAGGCGCATGGCTTAGTAGATCGTAAGATTGTGGTTTCGATTCTTGGACCCGGTAAACGCGTCGTGTTCTTGAGCAAAACACTATTTCACGTTGCTCCAGTTCACTGAAGCTGGCAAAAATGCGTAATCCTGCAATGGACCGGCGTCCTGTCCAGAAAGGGTAATATATCTGCCATGAAACCAGGAAACTGGCCCTTAAGAGTTATTAGTCAAGAAGATACACACACACACACACACACACACACACACACACCACACACACACACACATATATATATATATATATATGTGTGTGTGTGTGTGTGTTTTGTACAAAGTGAAATTCTCAATCTCATTGATTGTTATTGTTTAGGCATTGCAGGTAAAATGATCAAAAGCATTCCAAAAATGAACATCCCATCGATTTAAGTATTTGTTACGCTACTTTAGCAATATATTAACTTTCTTTTGTCAAGGCTAATGTATTTTCAGGGACATTGGATTGCTATTTCATGTTGAGTGGACCCAATATTCATACATCAAACCAAAAACGTGCGCGCGCACGCATGTATGGTTTCTAATATATTCATATAGTCATAAAATAATTTTTTGTTTTGTGATTCAAGAAAAAAATCCAATTTCTTTCCTATCAAATACTGAACGCTGAACACTGAATCACATCAATATCTCAACCAATAGTGGATGATGAAAAGAAAAATATCTAAGAAAAAAAAAATTTGCTTGCAGAGCATAATTTCGATCCTCAGACGTCTGGTTTATGTGGACAGCACGCTTCCACCGCGACACTGATTCTGAATGACGACAGCTATATATTTTATGCATTATTGGTTTTTGTAAGGTTCCATGCACCGTTTAATGTTATCTCTTTTTCTGACGTATAACATTCTTTAGTAAAAATTATTGTACGATTTCCTCAATGATTCTGTGAAATTTCTGTTCACTTGAAAGCTCCCCTTAATTTGTGGCTGTAGATAGCTCTCAGCAATAAGATCAGTATTTTGATATTTCCGACGAAATAATGATTTTCCTCTTAGGTATTGAATGTAGAACTACATAAATATTTGTGTATTTGATAAAAATTAAATGATCTCTGGAATAGTTAGCAGAGCGTAGTTTCGATCTACGGACCTCTGGGTTATGGGCCCAGCACGCTTCCCCTGCGCCACTCTGCTCCACAGATGCAAACGCTTATATATAACATATTATTGATTGTTGGCAAATTTCCATACGGGAAATATAGAAAGTGACAATTTATATAATCTTGATTTATACAATTTTCTATTGTGTGGTTTTCATTGAATCACATCAATGCCTCAACAGCGGATGATGGAAAGAATAAAAATGTCAAAAAAGTGAGAGAAAGAAAAAAAAACAACAACGCTAGCAGAACGTAGTTTCGATCTACGGACCTCTGGGTTATGGGCCCAGCACGCTTCCACTGCGCCACTCTGCTTCACGAAGTATCGTCCTTATACATAACGTATTGTTGGTTGATCGTAAGGTTCCATATGAGAATTGCAGAAAGCGAGACCTAATGTAACCTGTATTTGTGCCATGTATTGTGAGACATATTACAGTTATCTCTGGCTTGTGTGGTTTCCATTCACATTGATCAAATTTCTCTCCTCACCCCTTTCTTTCCCTCTATTTCCACACACATACATTGTCAGTTTCCTTATAAAGCACACATACATCATAATATGGGCGAAGATAAAGAATACGCACACCACCCGTTTTCGGCTGTTAGGGTTAGTGTTAGGGTTACGCAGAAAACGTGTCGTGTGCGTATACTTTACTTCGGCCTACAATATATATACAGTACCTTATTCAATACTGTATATAACTAGAGATACGCTGACGTTTGTGAGAAAATATAATCAATACTATATTTTTGTCTCCGTTGGATCCCTTTTCCTTCTCTTGTTTGAAGAGATAGATAGATAGATAGATAGATAGATAGATAGATAGATAGATAGATAGATAGATAGATAGATAGATAGATAGATATGGAGAGGGGGTGTTGAGAAAAGGAGACAGATAAAATTATATATTCAAAGTTATTTTCTAACATGTCTTAAAATCTGTAAGGTCGTTGTTTCGACTCCTAGACTTTGTTTTTAATAAAAAACATTTAATTTGACTTCGTTCTTGTCCCCTCAGCTAAAAATGATAACAGGCAGCAATTAGGATTATCCTGTGAAGGACTAGCCACCATTTTGAAAAAGTAATTTTTTAGATAATTAATTAGCCGAACGTAGTTTCTTTTTACAGATATCTGAATTAGGAACCTTACTACTCTTCCACTATTCCAAACTGAATTTTAAGAAACTTATGCCATCCATATAATATTCCGTTAATTATTATTACTTATAATTACTTATAACAGTAAGCTCGTATCGTTTGTGGCAAATCATTCAGTGGCGTATTGCATTTTTGATCGCTTACATGTCATAAAGACTGCGTTGTAACACGATCTTATGTGCCTGTAGACTACCCAGCTGGCGGTGCACTGTGTTCATTTCACGTTGTCCCAATCCACTCTGAGTAACCACGTAAAGGAATAGCCTTCCGATTAGCGGGGATGTTGACCTGTTCGCCTAGCGGGGTGGTATCATTCGAAAGCTAAAACAATGCGAAGCGCATTGTGACAAGCGTATAGCAACAACCGATAGTCTGGTCGATTCCATGAAATATATATATATATAGCAATAATAAATCTCTAAACGAGATATAAACAGTAACTGCTCTATAACATAAGGGGTATCAGCCATCTGAATGTGGCTAGGGACAGGGCAGGGCGGTGGGGGTGTTACTGATGCATTTAGCCCCAGGCGATCATCAACGTCACCAGGAGGGCTGACACCATCTCGGTGTCCTCTAGCCTGCAAAGGGAGATCATTCCCCGAAGACGCGGATGCTACATACGGACCAGGTTTCAAGGTAGGCAAATACCTTGAAACCTGGTCCGTATGTAGCACCCGCGTCTTCGGGGAATGATCTCCCTTTGCAGGCTAGAGGACACCGAGATGGTGTCAGCCCTCCTGGTGACGTTGATGATCGCCTGGGGCTAAATGCATCAGTAACACCCCCACCGCCCTGCCCTGTCCCTAACCACATTCAGATGGCTGATGCCCCTTATGTTATATATATATATATATATATGAATAAAAAATGGAGTTAACGCAGGTGTAATCAAATATTTTTACTTTCGACACATGTTTCGAAAATTCCACTGATACTATTCAAATGAATAAATGGTATAAACAATGCAATCTTCTCCTCAGTTACAACACCTTTACTTGTGAGATTTTTGCTGCCCTGGTAACTATTTATTTATTTTTCCGTGTTAATTGTGAACAAGGTAAAAATACTCTCATCTATTTATATATATATATATATATATATATATATATATAGACACATATTTCTGTGTGTGCGTATATATATATATATATATATATATATATATTATATATATATATATACATACTCGGACACATGTTTTTCTAGTCAGCAACGTAATATTGTAGAGACGTCATCGGATTGTGTGTGTGTGTGTGTGTATGCTTGCGTGTGTGTTTAGTCGCTTTAATTATTCACCGGCGTAACACTGTAGAACCATCATAGACAAACACACAATAACCTTCATAAGCTGGAACTACGTTCTGCTACAGAGTTGCAATTAATTATTTGTATTTAACATAGTATAATTTTGGCGAAGATTTAATTATTTTTGTATTGAAATTAATATTTGCACAAATATTTGTATAGAATATTAAATCTACTGTAGTATAACATATGTCATTGATATTTAATGAAACGTAGAGATACTATAAATCTAGATTTTTATCTATTTCGGTGAACGGCCTTTATTATTGGGGAATTAACAAATGAGATGCTGAGGCATTCATACATTTTAGAAAGGGAAAATAGTAGAATACAAAGACGAAGATTTTTCTCACCTGCAAATGGACAATATGTAGTTTACTGCTTATAGTGAAAGTATAAAGTCGATCTTATTATGATGTCATAGATATGATTTGCCGCAAATGATACAAGCTTACTGTTATTAATAATAATAATTAACTGTATGTTATATGTTTAAGGCGGCGAGCTGGCAGAATCGTTAGCCCGCAGGGTGAAATGTTTAGTGGTATTTCGTCTGCCGCTACGTTCTGAGTTCAATTTCCGCCGAGGTCGACATTGCCTTTCATCCTTTCGGGGTCGATAAACTAAGTATCAGTTTCACACTGGGGTCGATGTAATCGACTTAATCCGTTTGTCTGTCCTTGTTTGTCCTCTCTGTGTTTAACCCCTTGTGGGTAGTAAAGAAATAGATATGTTACATATTTCTTTACTACCCACAAGGGGCTAAACATAGAGGGGACAAACAAGGACAGACAAAGGGATTAAGTCGATTACATCGACCCCAGTGTGAAACTGGTACTTTATTTATCGACCCCGAAAGGATGAAAGGCTAAGTCGACCTCGGCGGAATTTGAACTCAGTAGTAAAGAAGTAGGTATGTTATATGGATGGCGTAAGTTCCTTAAAATTCAGTTTGGAATAGTGGAAGAGTCGTAAGGATCCTAATTAAGGTATCTGTAAAAAAAAACTACGTTCAGCTAATTAATTATCTAAAAAATTACTTTTTCAAAATCTTAATTGGTAATGTACGTTTGACAAGTTTATGTATATACCATATTCATATCATACTGCAGCGAGCCCTCTGCTGAGTTTCAAACCATTTCTCACAGAATCCCTAATTTAGAATCGCAGCCTATCTATATGGCCTTTAAGGATAAACAGCTACCAACAATAAACTCTGTCGCCATAAAGAGTATTAACGCCTACGTGGACTTGGTTCACCCAATCAGATTGGCTGATATATAATCAAATAAGCGGTAGATTCGAAAGTAGGTCTTATGAATTCTCCCCCCACCCCCACCTCCAATAGTTTTTTTTTTTAAGGGGAAGGTTTTAGAAGCTTGACTAAAATTTTAAAAAGTCGAGACATTGTACTTCCAAACAGAACAACTTCAGGTGATACACGGAAATCTGTCAGATTTTGTGATAAGTTGTTTTCCCTTTTTCAGTTTATTCTAACTTTAATAACTACGAATGGCATAAATATTTGTATGTATCCCATTCCATTATCTTTTGTATGATGTATTCAAATATTCGTCGTACATTTATAAATGCAAATGTACCCAGCAATAAAATAAATATGGAAACTAAATGAATTACGCACACTCTACTTATTGCTGTAGACTACCAACGACAGTTTAATGACTAAAACCCCTAAAATTGGCATGGGGTGAATGTGAATGTGTGTGTGCAAAGTGGACGACCAGCACAACATATATTAAAACAACTGTAAAGACAGTTACAGATATATATATTAAACTCTTTATGCGCTGCTATGGTCGTGCGCATCCAAATCACTTTAACAACATTCGTATAAGAGCGATTATTACGTTTTCTCAGTAAACAGCACTGAGTAGATGAATCTTGATGATGGCTTTAACGAAAGTTTAAACTAGTCTATGGAAAGCTGCGAAGATTCTTATGATTTCACGCCTAGGCTAAAAATACGTTTATATAACATGCGATCATATATATATATATAGATAGATAGATATATATATATCACGTGATCACGTGACCGACCAGACCATCAGATGTTGCTACACATCGCTGGTCACAATGCGTTCGCATTGTTTTTTAACCTTCGAATGACGCCACCCCGCTGGCTAAGCGAGCAGGCCAACAGAAGAAAGAGTGAAAGAAAGAGTGGTGAAAGAGTACAGCAGGGATCACGACCCCCTGCCGGAGCCTCGTGGAGCTTTTAGGTGTTTTCGCTCAATAAACACTCACAATGCCCGATATATATATATAATATATATATATATATATATAATATATATATATATATATATATATATATATATAGATAGATATAATTGAAGAAACTGGAGTCAAGAAGGAGTACGGTTGGACAGTTATTTTTTAATCACTACAATTGTTTCCAACCAACATGGTTCTCCCAAAATGCAGGAATTTGACTATATGTATATATATATATGTACACACACACACACACACACACACACACACACACACACACACACACACACACATACATACATACATACATATATATATATATATATATATATATATATCTGTGTGAGTATGTATACATGTACATATGTGTGTATATATATATTTAGAAAGGCCTAAATATGAATGCAAAAAAGACAATAGTCCTTAGTAAGACAATACAAAAGGAAGCGAACAAAGGTTTATGAACAGAAGCTTGAACAACTAAACAAATATCTTCAAGTATTTAAGACAAATAAATTAGGAACGTCGCTTTGCGGAAGTCGTTACTCAAAAAAATGAATAAGACTAAAATGACATTTATAAGAATGAAAAAAGACCTTCACCTCAAAAGACGTAAGACTGCAGCTAACATTGAGACCAATAAACTGTGTATTAGGCCAATTGTATGGGACAGAAAATAGATGCCATTGAAACGTAGATTGGGTAGATTAAGATGGAAAGACAGGGTAATAAAAGCTACAGTGCTAGAAAAGCTGTAAGTCCAGAGATATCTATTGTTGAGAATTAAGTCCATAAAGCTGTCATGTTTTAGACATATGATATGCTAGAGCATCATGGCACGAAGTGTGGAAGGAGGGACAGAGCCTATATCACACATTTGTGGGCTGACGACATCAATGAATAGACTGGAAGCAAGAGCTGGCCAGACTAATTATATGCATGCCACACGGCACAAACCGACCCCTGAACACTGGAAGGGAACCTAGCTAATGTTGATGATATATTTACCTAGGACCAGTTTCAATCCCCCAAAATTTGTATTACGATATCAGCACAAAGTTCCTATCCACCACTGTTGTAATAACCAGCCAACGAAGAAAAAAATATGTTATTGATTGAATCATATGTTCATCAAATTAGTTTGCTTTAAAACAATGATATCTGTTTTTCAAGAAAGATAAATGTGACGTAAAACAACGTTAATTTATGGCAGGCTGTGTTTGCAGTATTTCTATTCCCAGTGGAACTATTAAACTATATTTCAAAACAAATCTCTACCATTCTGAGAACGGTTGTTGACATCTCATTATTGGCAGTGGTTTCTTAAAAAATGCTAAGACATCATGCAACAGAAAAACCTCCCATATGTAATACAGCTAAGCATTAAAATACAGGAGGTGTTTTTAATATGTTTACGATATTTAAAAAGGAAAAGAAATATATGTATAACAGAGTGTAGTTTCGATCTACGGACCTATAGGCCCACCATTCCCCACTGCGCCACTCTGTTGAACAGCTACTGGCTTAAACCATATCCATAAATATTATTCCATTTCATTGCTGATGCAATAATCTTTAGACTTTATGGATCATCCTTTATATAAGTATGTCTGTGTGAGTATATACATCTACATCTACATAACTATATCTGTATCTACATACATACGCATATATATATATATAATATATATATATATATATATATATATATATATATATATATATATTGTTCTGCTTCCTTAGTAAGTTATTTCACACACACGCACAATACACACACACACACAAGCACAAACATATACACAATATACACCCGCATACACACAATGATTGATTGCAATTTTACTTATTCTAAAAAAGGTATAGCATTCTAAAACCGTCCATTTCGATATTTTTAGCTTCATAGATCTGTCAATGCCATAACCTTTTTTTATTGACTCGACAATTCATCGAAATTACTTTACACTGTTTTTAAACTAAATTTGCAAGTACCATGATAACGACTGGCGAAGATACAAGAAGACTATTCGATTTCATCACGAATATAATTTTACCGCAAATTGAATGAAGAATTTATAAATATTTGTAATGATTCATTTAAAAATTATTAGAATATTCAAACTCTACCGCTATCCGGTTCTCTACACTCTGCGTTCAAAATCCCACCGGTGTCATCTCTACTAATTATTCTATCGAGGTTGGTACAAAAGGAAATGCCGATCTCCGATGATGGATCTGTAAAATTGTAAGAATATTGGACAAAATGCCTTGCGGTATTTGTTCCCGCTCTTCGCGTTTCTGAGTTCAAATCCAGCCATGACCTACCTGGGTGGTAGGTCTAATCCGTTACCCAGTTTAACCTCACCACTTGGTACTTTGCGTGATTTGCTCCATCTGTAGCAAATATTCAGGCTAAGCCTTTTGTTTGATAATTTCTTCTACCTTCCCTCCGTTTTGAAAGCCCTGTGAAGGACCATAGGGACTACATTCTCGCCTAAAATAATAATTATATTATATGTATATATGTTTATGTATGTATGTATATATATATGTATATGTATATATATATATATATATATATATATATGTATATATATATATATATTTATATATATGAGACTCAGTCTCAACGTATGGCTCACCACTTCACCCTACGTGGATACCCCCTCACCACTATCCACACCGCCCTTGCCAGAGCACGGTCCGTGGACCGTGTATCTGCTCTCTCTCCCCGAACCCGCCCTGTAGTCTCCCGCCTCCCTTTTCCCCTCACTTACCACCCCACGACCCTACGTCTCCAACGCACCATTCTTCGAGCTTTCCGTCATCTCCAGTCCGACCCGTCCACTTCACACCTCTTCCCTAACCGACCCCTCCCCTCTTTCAAACGAGCCCACAACCTTCGAGACCTTTTGGTCCATAGCTCCTTCCCTGACCCTACCTCCCAACCCGGCTCGTTCCCCTGCTCCCGCCCACGTTTCCGCACTTGCCCTTACCTCTCCAACACCACCCGCCTCACTAGCACCCACCATCGACCCTATCCCATCATCCACTCCTTCACCTGCACCTCCAGCAATATTATCTATTGCATCTCTTGCTCTCTCTGCAATTCCTTGTACATCGGACAAACGGGACGCCGCTTGGCTGACCGGTTCGCGGAACACCTTCGTGACATCCACCTTGCGAACGACACACCGGTCTCACGCCATTTCCGCTCCACCGGTCACTCCTTGCAACACCTATCTGTGTTCGGTTTGTCCTTACACAGAGGCCATCCGGATTCCCGTTTGCGCCGTGAACAGGAATTAATCTTCTCTCTTCGCTCTTATACGCCATTTGGTCTCAACTCTCCCCCCCTACTCATCTAACCTCACCCCCCTCCTCACCTATCCTTTCTCCCCCCGACCCCTACTTCTTCAGTCCTTCATCCTTTCACCCCTACTCCCCTTCCCTTCTTCCCTCTTTCTGCCTCCCTCTTCCCCTTCCCTCTGCTCCCTCACTCCCTCTCTCCCCTTCTCTCTCCCCCTCATCCCCTTCCTTCTCCCCCATCCTCTCCTCCCCCTCTTCTTCCCCTCCCCTTCTCTCCCCCTCCCCCTCTTCTCCCCGTCCCCCTCTTCTCCTCACTAAACCACATGACTTTACACATCACATCACATATGATGTGCCATACTAATACACACACCAACTAATACATACTAATACGTACTAATACATACTAGTACATACTAATACTTACACCAACCCTATACATACACACGTCCAGACCCCGCATACGCACTTATACTCTCTCTCTCACACACACACACACCTATACATACCAATACGTACTAATACATACTAATACATACTAATACATACACCAACCCCATACATACGCACGTCCAGACCAATCTTACGCACTAATACTCTCTCATACACACACACACACACACACACACCCTTATACATACACCAACCCTATACATACACACATCCAGACCCCTCCCACGCACTTTTAGCTGGTCCCTCAACCCATTTATCAACCCTATTATCTCCCCTTATTTCGCTCTCGCGTCTCATGTTTGATCTTTGACCTCTGGCCGAAATCAGATCGCCATGTTGATTCGTTAGCTACTGCACGCATTTTTTTTCTCTCCTTCTTTCTGTGTTTTTCTCTCTCTGTGTATCTTTCTGTTGAAGAGCGTAGGCTCGAAACGTTAAAGACTTGTTTTATTTATATTTCCTGAGCGCCATACTAATACAATTGTTCGTTTGTTTTCCACCTGCCTTCGTCTTTTGTTTATTTTCATAAAGCTTCCCGTTATATATATATATATATATATATATATATATATATATATATATATACAGGGTGTCCCCAAAAAATGTACTCACTCTTTGACAGACGATTGTATGTATATCAATAAACATCTACTTGAACACAAAATGCATGACTACTGGGAAGTCAAAGAGTGAGTACATCTTTTTGTGACACCCTGTATATATATATATATATATATATATATATATATATATATATAGATATATATATATATATATATATATATAATATATATATATATATATATATATATGCGTGTGTGTGTGTATGTATTTGTGTTCCCGTAACTTAGCGATTCGACAAAAACCTCGATAACATAAGTGCCAGGCTTAGAAAATTCAAGGCGGTGCCACATCCTGGCCGCAATCTAATGACTGAAACAAGTAAAAGATAAAAGATATATATATATATATATATATATATATATATATATATATAGATATATATATATATATATATATATACATAAATATATGTGTGTGTATACATACATACATACATGTATAAATATATAATACATACATACATACATACATACATACATACATACATACATACATACATATGTATATATACATCAGTATCAGTTACTCCGGTGCTCTCGAGCACATTGAGCTGCAGGTTGACACCACTGGATTCTGTTGGCTGCGGTTTTATTTGCATCCAGCCAACTGATATTCTTCTGTCTCATATTATGCACCATGTGGTTTTCGGTTTTCCTCTCTTTCTTTTTTTCCATTCGGTAAGTGTACATTTGAAAGCTGTTTTAGAATGAGTTTGTTCTAGTAGCCGGAGTAGCATACTCTTGCTAATTTTAATCTTCGTTTGATCATGAACACACACACACATACACACACACGGACACACACACACACACACACACACACACACACGCACACACACACACACCACACACACACACACACACACACACACACACACACACACACAAATGCTGAACATTGCTTAAAAAGAAGAGAAAGGGGGAAATGCAGAGTCCGGTTAGCATGATGTCGGTGGATCTACTGATGACATTCTGAGTAAGCTCTGTACGTCTTAATACACAGATTTGTCCGAGAAGATTCTTCTAGACAAGCGATGCCCTACGTTTCTATATACTATTTTAATGTTATGCACATAGTTATTTCAATCTAATGCTGCTTCAGGTGCGTAAACTTTTTATTCCTGAGCTAGCACATATAAATCAATATTTTGTTGACCCGGTTCAGTTCAGAATGTCTGGATGAATTCGTCGCTGAGGTTACTGAATTATATTGAAACAGTGTATCTGACAATGTGTTGCCAACATTTTGAGCGAGCTCTGTGGGGTTTTTTTACACCCATATGTCTTTAAGAAACTTTGAGATTTTCTCCAACTACTGTCTTTCCAAGTTTTTATACACACCATAAATGTTACACCCACCGGTGTCTCTAATCCAAGGTAATTTTAAGTGTGTACATTAATTTAATTCTAGTCTATCTAACTTTCGCGCATGTAAGTGAATGTTTTGTGCACTGAATTCTACATTGGAACCATATAGTTCGGCTTAACTCAGAATATCTTGGGATGCTCGTCACTGAGGAGACAAAATATCTTAGAAACATCGGTATCTGGTAATCAGTCGCTGATATTCGGAGCGAGACTATTGGTTTTTAACAGGCAGGTTCTTTTCAGATGTTGCTTTGAGACAAAATATTACAGCTAGTACCATTGTGCGTTTATCTTTTTCGGCTGTCTATCGTAGGCCGACGTTGACTGTTATTGTTCAGGAATCATCTCTGGCAAGCTCCCATGTGGGCTACAAGGCCTGCTGTGGATTTGCAACAGCGATGACATCTGCTGCAAGCCAAGCTACTCGACACATCGGGGAAGTGACGTCTCTCTCATGTACTATTCCGTATTCTTACTGTTGTTTCTCTTCAATGGAAGGAATTACGAGCTTCAGCAATCGGTGCCATTCATCACACCGCAGCTGTTGGAGTTCTTCATACGCCTCTTCAGTATATTCCTGCATCGCTCATTTATATATACATTGTAAATGTTATATGCCTCTTTAATTTAATCTAGTACTAATTCAAGTGCGTATATTAATATATTTCCTTATTTAGAAAATTTCCTTCACATATAATGCTTCGTCTAGATGTAAAACCACTTCAGTAGACTACCTTAAATAGTTGGCAATCTGCTGATCCTTAACAAATGCATATGAGTTATAAATAACAATGTTCTTTCTCCCGCAAACATGTACGAAGATCTATACAGCTTGTATGCCATTTACATTACATAAATGACGAGGTCTGATGAAACCGAAACATGTCGAGTTGCAACTTTGCTTTTAAAGATCAAACTCACTTCTAGATGCATTGTACAATATTTTGGTTGTTAAAAAATTCCGGAATTATCTGCCTTGTTTTATATTGGTTAGAATTATTCATTAAGATTAATAACTGTTTTCATCTCAGAATGTGTAATTTTAAATAATTCCACTCCCTCCCCAAATTCTGACTTATTAATTACATTATACATGTCAGCACACACCTAACTATATATAATGCCTGCATCTGGGGCTTTTGAACGTTTGTCCACAAGACATCCTTTCGCTTAACCCTTTGATAATTCATCTATTTGTACATGAGGATGAACTAGTGGAGGAAACTGCGTACATAAATCAAACATCATTTGAAGGAATTTACATTCTTCAAGCCAAAGGGATTTTTCTCATTTTACTACATCTGTTTGTGTAATGGTTTAATATTATAGTTTTCTCAAGGGTTTTATTAACCTCGACAAAGATCCCCCTCTATCTTATTCAGTTCAAATTTATATTTGCTTTAATTACAAGGGTTTTATTATGTAAACTAGTTTTCATGTAATTCTATATCGACAAACAGTCCTGCGGGATTCGTCAACCTAGAAACCTCAGTATATCAAATAAGTGACCCCTGTATACAAAATGAATTCTTAGAATACATTAAATTTGACATAGAAACACGTATGTAAGTATATGCGTCTGCGTGTGCTTGCATGTGAAAGTGCGTGGCCTACTGGTTTCGCTGTTCCAATCACGTTCGTAAAGTTGTGGTTTCGATTCCTGAACTGGGCGGTGCGATATATCTTCATTTCATGAAGCGAAACACTTCATTTCACGTTTTTCCTGTCCATTCCGCAGTAAATGTGTAATCCTGCGACGGACTAGTATCCCGTTCAGGGGAAATGTTGTAATCTAGGTCCCTTATGCACCATGGAAACCGAGCAACCAGCCCTATAATCCCTAAGACAGTCTTGTGCACTTATGTATGTGTGTGTGTATGAGTGTGCGTGTGTGTGTGTGTGTGTGTGTGTGTGTGTGTGTGTGGGTGAAAAAGTTACAGAAAACCGTGTCTTAAGAAGTTCTACCAGACAATACTAGACATAACATTATATCAGAAATAAGACGGCGAGCTGGCAGAATCGTTAGCACATCGGGCAAAATGCTTAGCGGCATTTCGTCCGTTTTGACGCTCTGAGTTCAAATTCCGCTGAGGCCAACTTTGCCTTTCTTCTTTCGTGGTCGCTAAAATAAGTATCAGTTAACCACTAGGGTCGATGTAATCGACTTACACCTTTCCCTGAAATTGCTGGCTTTGTGCTAAAATATGGAGACCAATAGTATATCAGCAATAAGGTGGCGAGCTGGCAGAATCGTTAGCATAGTGAGAAAAATGCTTCGTGACATTTCATCTGTCTTTATGTTCTGAGTTCAAATTCCACCAAGATTAATTTTGCCTTTCATTCTCTCGTGGGGTCGATAAAAAATGTATTAGTTGAACAATCGACATACTCCATCTCCCAAAATCGCTGATCTTGTACTTAAATTGGATATTAAAATTATATCAGAAATAAATATTCTTTCTACTCTAGGCAGAAGGCCTGAAATTTTGAGAGAGAGACCAGTCGATTATATCGATCCCAATATGCAACTGGTTCTTAATTTATTGAACCCGGAAGGATAAAAAGCAAAGTCGACCTCGGCGGAATTTGGACTCAGAACGAAAGACAGAAGAAATACCTATTGCTTTACTACCCACAAGGGGCTAAACACAGAGGGGACAAATAAGGACAGACAAATGGATTGAGTCGATTACATCGGCTCAGTACGCAGCTGGTACTTAATTTATCGACCCCGAAAGGATAAAAGGCAAAGTCGACCTCGGCGGAATTTGAACTCAGAACGTAACGGCCGACGAAATACCGCTAAGCATTTCGCCCGGCGTGCTAACGTTTCTGCCAGCTCGCCGCCTTATATCAGAACTAAATATTGGTTTGATTACACTTTGGTTTGAACATCTCCGTTTTCTTAATTTGTTTGTTTTTTTTCCCCTTAAAAGTGCCTAGAAATTTAATAAATCGTCATATTCACAGTGAACGGCGAGAATTAAAACACTGACGTATACATTTAGTTATACTTTCCGGCAGATTCGAACGTGAATATGCGAATCGCTATTGCATTTCCTCACGGAGAACAACAACTCCTTTCAGGCGAATACGTGATTATAACACACGCAATTCATTGGGGGTAGGGGATTTTGGAACATCGGTGTCTCACCCTTGTTGTGTATCTCCTCTATCGAAGATATCCTGGACCAATGAATCTAACAAGAATTTTGGCGTTTGTTTATAACATTCAATAAAAAAAAGAAAAATTTGCTGATGTGTGCTGATGTCTCCCAATCTAAAAAATAAATCGTCACGTGGACGGTGACTTGCGAAAATAAGAACAATGTCTTACGGCGTGGTTGTATGATATGAAGCTTACTTCCCAACCACATGGTTCCGGGTTCAATCTTATTGCACGGCACCTTGGGTAAATGCCTTCTGCTATGGCCTCGGGCCAACCAAAGCATTGTGATTGGATTTGGTAGACGAAAACTTAAAGAAAACAAAGAAGCCTGTCGTGTGTGTGTATATATATATATATATATATATATATATATACACACGTACATACTCATGCACACACATATGTGTGTATGTGCCTGTCTATCTGTGTGAGTGTATCTTTGTGTGACAACAGGTGTCGGTGTGTTTACGTCCCCGTAACTTAGCGGTTCGGCAAAAAAATATAGAATAAGTTCCAATAGTTTACAAAAATAAATAACGGGTTCGATTCGTTTGACTAAAATTCTTCAAGGTGGTGTCCCAGCATGGCCGCAGTCTTATGAGTGAAACAAGCAAAAGATAAAAGATAAAAACATAAAAGATTTCTGACAATTCATTAGTCCGGAATATCTTTGACTGATGAGACATGCAACAAGGTCGAAACACCAGTTTCCTAAAAGTCCTCTTACGCCAATGAACTGAGTGTGCCGTGAACACTTTCGTCTCAAAGGAGAAGTTGCTTTCCAATAGCGAAATACAACAGCGATTAGTATATTCTTTTTCGGATCTGCCGCAATTTTCAAGAAATGAATATTATGTCGTTATCAAGAAATTTTATATTTAAAATTTAAACCGGAAACAGTAGAGAGAAGAGTGATGTTATGGGATCGTTCTGGCAGAATGAGCATAACTGGTAGTCGCGTCCGGTCGCTGATGAAGTGGCACGCCTGGCTGGACATTCAACCTGTTCCGGTGACAATAATCTAAGGAAATGGAGATAAGCACACACACTCGTGCGCGTAGAATTATGCACAGAAAGAGAGAGAAGGAAAGAGAGAGAGAGAGAGAGAGAGAGAGAGAGAGAGAGAGAAGAGAGAGACAAACAGACAAAGGCAGAGACAGAGGGGAAAGAGAGAAACACAGAAAGAGTTAAGGAAGAGGCAGGCAGATAGACAGACAGACAGAGATATTACAATTTATTAATTGAATACTTTTGACATAAGCACTTTCTCTCTCCTCGCAGATATAAAGAGAAATATGCTTACGAACATAATCGCAGACTCAGAAAGGGAGGAAGAGAAGGAGAGGAAGAAGAGAGAAAGGGAGAAAAAGAGGGAGTGAGAGAGAGAGACAGACAAACAGACAAAGAGGGAGTAAGCGAGGGAGAGCGAGAAAGAAAGAGACGATGAGGAGAGAACGTGCGAAACATTAAAACATTTGATATCAAAGGAATGAGCATCGAATCAGTGATGCCAAATGAGCGGCGCCAAAGTGGCTGTGCCAAAACGGTCTCATACCGCGTTCTAGACCTGTAGTCCATTGTTTCGTTGATCGAAACTACGTACTGCTAGTTCAAAAGTAACTTTACCGATTTTCCATTTAATTCTCTGTTATGTGTAATACTAGATTTTATCCGTCATATGACGAGTAACTTGGGGAGTATACTTTTCCCACCATAGGTTATATAGGGAAATATCGCATACATACAACAATTATAATTAATCTTTTATCAAATTTCTTGGTCCTTATACAAAATGATGAAATGACTATCAAATTTCGAAAGAAAAATAGTCAATAATTTTGAATAGATTTAAATTAAACAGTGAGGTACACATTCATTACTAATATGTTCTGAATGATTTGAACATGGATATGCTTGTCGTTGTTGTATTTTATTTACGATGAACAACTCCTTATTTCTCATTTGTATAACACCTTCCATAACTACTGTTATTTCCTCCTCCTCCTCCTCCTCCTCCTCCTCCTCCTCCTCCTCCCCTCCTCCTCCTCCTCCTCCCCTCCTCCCCATCCTCCTCCTCCCCCTCCCCCTCCTCTTCCTCCCCTCCTCCTCCTCCTTCTCCTCCCCCTCCTCCTCCTCCTCCTCCTCCTCCTCCCCTCTCTATGATTCTCTGCCAACACTGTGTATGTGTGTAACATTCTTTTGCTCATTGAGTGCCACTTAACTTCGGATGTGTACTCATCATGTTATCTCTAAATTTCTATTTTACTCTCTCTATCTCCCCCCCCCCTTATCCAATGTATAGTGTGACTGGAGAAAACAACTAACCACCAACCAACCAACTAACCAATTTTATATCGGCTATCATTATGTAGAGAGTTTGCAGTAATATCATTGTTGCACAATACAGTTCAGTGACCTGAGCAATAATGATAATAATAATAATAATAATAATAATAATAATAATAATAATGATATCGAAAAATACCTTAGGAATGAGAACACGGGTTCAAAAATTCCCCAAGACACCTGAAGAAAACTGGAAGGTATATCAGCCGAAACGTTGTGTTAACAACGAACAAGATGAGGACAAATATCCGTCGAATGTAAATAATGTAAATAATATAAATAATGTATATTGTTGCACAATATTCCAAGCTATGATATCTTTCATATACACAAGATCATTACAACTTGCCATATTCACCACCATTAAGCATTTTGTGAGTAGCCTGTATTTTAATTCAGGGGTGTTCAGGTCCAGAAGAGATGTGTGATTTGAATGTGACACACTGTGTTGTTGCCTAACATCAGACCATCTATGACTGTCTGCCTGACCCTTCGTTTTTTCATTTTTACAGAGAGTGTAACCTAGAACTATATCCCAAAGTAGGATGCGATTTGAGGAAGATTTGGCAACTGCTTCTTTCATTGCAAGCGACCACGTCAGAAGCTCTTCTTGCTTGGTGTGTGTGAAAACCAAGTCTTATTCTATCCTACTTAGCACACCCGCACACACACACACACACACACACAATAATCCTTTCTACAATAAGAATAAGATTTGAAATTTTGGGGAAGTAGGTAAGTCGACTGTATCGACTCAAGTACTCAGTTGGTATTTATTTTTATTGACAACGAACGAAAAAAGGCAAAGTCGACTTCGGTGGAATTTGAACTCAGAACATATAAACAGAAGAAATGTCACGAAGCATTTTCCTCGACATGCTAACAATTCTACTAGCCCTAACTTAGTCACAAAATAAATAAATTTACTCTATTCAAAATTGTGGCTTGTCAATACAAAGCATTCAACTGTATACTTAAAAATCTCAGTGTATACCTCCGTAAGGCGGAGTGGCGCAGAGGAAGCGTGCTGGGTCAATCACCCGGAGGTCCGTAGATCGAAACTACGCTCTGCTGGTAATACTTTTGTTACTGTCACTAATTTTATTTGTTGCTCTGTTGTTGGTAATGTTACCGTAGAAGGCGATGTGCTGGCAGACTCGTTACGCACCAGGAAAAAATGCTTAGCGCCATTTCTTCCCACTTTTTGTTTTCAGTTCAAATGCCGCCGGAACCGATAAAATAAATACTAGTTGAACTCCCTCCCACCAAATTGCTGTCCTTGTGCCAAAGTTTGAAATCAATATTATCGTATAATTATTGCCCTCCAATATTCCAAGTTCGTGGTGTTTTACTTGGGCACAAGCAAGAATTGTAGAAACGACGCAAAATGGACGTAAAAAACCTTCTCCAGTATCGTTTTACCGTATTAGTAATGTCGCACTACCGCCACCACCGATAACGACAACAATGAGAAGAAATGAAGAAGATGTAATTACAACTTAGATGAAAAATAATTCGTAGGTTTACACGTTACAGGGACGTAAACAAACGAACACTAGTTCACACACACATATAAAAGGTGCTTCAACACAGTTTCCATCTACCACATTCACTCACAAACCATTAAGGTGCCGTGCAGTGAGACGGAGTAAGCTGAATATTTTAACTCTAAAAATTGTGATAACTTTATTATTTGAGGAAGATTTGGTTTTTATTTCACACAGGTTAATATACTGTAACATACCGCGAGGTTATATAATTATCTTCACTTGAACATGATGTTCTGTGTGAACAAACTATATTGCGGTAGATACCCTAAGAGAAACTCTCATATTGGCATTTGGTACGAAATACATTCTTGTTATATCGCTAGCAAGGAAATAAATCCCCGTCTCTTCCAGCATCGAGACCACCAATCAAGTGATCCCGACCTTTCTTGGCCTTGTCAATGATGGATTTTCGACCGCTACAGAAACCAGCGACTTATCTCCTCGCCAACGATATATAGAAAAATAATGCCAGAACAGGCGTTGGTGTCGCGATTAGCCAGTGAGCTTGTTAAAAAATATATGTTAGTGATAGAGGCAATGTTACTACCGGGAGATAATATCTATCCTCACTTAAAAGTGAATGTTCTGTTAGAATAAACTTCACTGCAACAGACACCATGAGAGATGCTATCGTATTTAGCTTTTGGTGCAAAATACAGTCTCGTTTATATCGCTAGTCTTCTCCAGCGCTGTCTCCATAACGACACCAGCGCCTCCTCTGACACTCTTTTTCTATATATCGCTGGCGAGGAGATGAGTCGCTGCTATCTCTTGCGGTCGAAAATCCATCATTGACAAGGCCAAGAAAGACCGAAATCACGTAATCTGGTGATCTCGGTGCTGGATATGGCAGGGATTTATCTATCCCCCACCCCACTAGTGATATGAACAGGAGTGCATTTTGCAGTAAAAGCCTCATACGATCAAATCATTCAGAACGTATTAGCAATGAATGTGTACCTCACTGTTTAATTTACATCTATTCATAATTATTGTATATTTTTCATTCGAAATTTGATAGTCATTTCATCATTTTGTATAAGGACCAAGAAATTTGATAAAAGATTAATTATAATTGTTGTATGTATGCGATATTTCCTTATATAACCTATGGTGGGAAAAGTATACTCCCCAAGTTACTCGTCATATGACGGATAAAATCTAGTATTACACATAACAGAGAATTAAATGGAATATCGGTAAAGTTACTTTTGAACTAGCAGAACGTAGTTTCGCTCAACGAAACAATGGACTACGGGTCGAGAACGCGGTATGAGACCGTTTTGGCACAGCCACTTTGGCGCCGCTCATTTGGCGTCACTGATTCGATGCTCATTCCTTTGATATCAAATGTTTTAATGTTTCTCACGCTCTCTCCTCATGGTATCTACCATAGTACAGTTTGTTCTAGCAGAAAATACACGATAAATATTACCTCTTGGAGTTAATACTGCCTCCGTCGCTAATGTATATTTTAACATACGTTTAATCAGCAGAAATTATGTATCACTTTATACCGATCGTACGAACAAAGCCAGTCTAGATTCAAACAGTTCTATCTGACGATCTTAATTTAATCAATCTTCTAACGAAACTGCAAGACATGTAACTTGCTTTATTGTATTATCGTTTGATGCATATATATATATATATATATATATATATATATATATATATATATATATATATATATGTGGTGTGTGTGTGTGTGTGTGTGTGTGTGTGTGTGTGTGTGTGTGTGTGTACACATATATACATATACATGCACACATATATACACACATATATGAACACATATATGTATATGTGTGTGTGTGTGCGTGTGTGTATATATATATATATATATACATATATATATACATATACATATATACATACATATACATATATACATACATACATATATACATACATACATACATATATATATATATATATATGTATATATATATATATACTTATACATATATATATACGAGGGATATCCAAAAGTAACCGGAAGCCTCTGTATAACAACTCCACTGTAATTCAGGCTTCCGCCGCTAGGAGCTACTTAATGCAACCATCTGGCAGCAGCCTGCCGATCGTCATCGTCGAGTGAAGTCGTACTGCCACGTGGTGCGTCGTTGTTTTTCAGTGCTTCTCCCCTTTTCGTCGATTTTTGTGTTGGCTGAAACGAAGGGACACCGTGCATCCGTGAAATTTTGTTTTCTGCTAGGGAAAACTACGACCGAAACCGTTCAAGGACGCTGCCATGAGCAAAACACAAGTTTACGTTTGATTCTCACATTTAAAGAAATGATCAGCTGTCACCTAAAGACCAACCTCGTTCAGGGCGACCGTCGACCTTCCGAACGAATGAAATCATAACGAAAATTATTGGAGGGCCGTCGCCGAACAATTGACGAACTTGTTTATATGACTGGTGAGCTCCTCCCAACGAATTTTGAGCGAGGAATCGGTTAATGAAAAGAGTTGCAGGAAATTTCTGCCTCACTTGCTCATGGAAGATCAAAAGCAGTCACGACTGAATGCGTATCGTGGACTGAAAGAGCAGTTGGAAATTGATCTGAACCTCTTTTCGAAGGTCATCACTGGTGACGAAAGCTGGTGCTACGGCTACTACCCGGAAACAAAGGAACAGTCAAGTTAATAGAAGAATTCAATGTTACTACGCCCCACCAAAATACGTCAAGTGAAGTCCTATGTTCCTTTTGGTCAAACTCAAACTGTTAACCTGACATTTTATTTGGCAGTTCTGGGGCATTTGCGAGACACGGCGAGACGAAAACGTCCTGACCAGTGGCAAAGTGGAAAGTGGTGGTCCCATCACGACAATGCATATTTGCGTACCACCTTGAGTGTGAGACAGGTTTTGACCAAAAATGACATGACCACGTTTACTTATCCTCCCTATTTACCCGATTTTACTCCCTGCAACATTTTTTGTTCCCCCGAATGAAAAAAGTCCTTAAAGAAAAGCGTTTTGCAGATGTGGAAGAGATGAAGAAAAATACGACGGAGGCATGAAAAGGCATCACTTCGCAAAAGTCCCAGGACTGCATCGTACAGTGGAAAACACGCCTGGACCGATGCATTGCTTTCAATGGAGAATATTTTTTTAGGCGATAAAAGTGTAAATATATTAAACGAAGTGAATAAAATAATATTGCAAAATTCTCGTTTCTCGTATGTAATTTAAATCCAAAGCTAGCGTTGAGAAATAACTCAAATGGATCAGTAGCATATATTTGAATAACATAGACAACTACTGGTTTGCCAGGTGCTGTACAACAAATTCTTGTTTTATTAAAATTGTCTCCGCCTCTACATGATGTAGCATAATTAGCTAGTGGAAGTTAAAACAGCTCCGCTTGCGGAAGGGAAGTAATCTCACAAATGAAGGATTCTGCAAAGTTGACATGACATTATTGTCTGCAGAGAAGAGGTCAAGTTCTATATCTATGTAAAAACCAAGATTTATCCTATCGTACACAACACATACAGGTACATATACGTATACACATAAACACCCATATACACGCACACATGCATGCATACATGCACAGTCACAGAAACACACACACACACACACACACACACAAAATAAAAAAATGATTTCAAATTTTGGCACAGGGCCAGCAATTTTGGGGGAGGAGATAAATCGATTACATCGATCCCAGAGTTTAACTGGTACTTATTTATCGACCATGAATGAATGAAGGGCAAAGTCGACCTCGGCGGAGTTTGAACTCAGAAGATAAAGACGAACGAAATGCAGCTAAACATTTTGCCCCGTGTGCTAACGATTCTACCAGCTCACTGCCTTACACACAAAATAATTAATAGATATACTTCAACTCTAAATATTCAGTTATATACCTAAAATGTTGAGAAATTCAGTGCGAAGCAGAGTGGCGCAGTGGAAACGTGCTGGGCCCATAACCCAGAGGTCCGTAGATCGAAACTACGCTCTGCTATTTGATTGAATTTTTTAATATTTAACTCTCAGTTGTTTATAATATTTTACTGTAAAACCATCGCAATCCAATATTTCAAGCGATGTCTTTGATGGCCATAAGAATGATAAGAATGATAGGACCCACGCAATATGGACATCAAAGAATCTTGACAATTTCGTTTGACTGTGTTTTGTATGGTTCACCAGCAATAGCAACAGCAGCAGCAGCAGCAGCCGAGAAGTGAAGACGTAATTAGCGGTCTACATGACGAATAACAACATAGCTTTACACGTCAATAATTTATAACCGCTCGGTTGTTTCCGTAGATCTCTTCTCTAGAAACATACTCGCACATACAAATTTCTTTATTGCAGAGTGAAACTCTGCTTCGTGGCCAGTTCCGATCTCGCTAGCATATCATTACAAGCATTTAAGATGCGAGTATATTTTATCGTTAAACTTGTTTCTGTCATTGGACGGCGGCCATGCTGGAGCTCAGCCATGGAAGGTTTTAGTCGAATATCGACACATGTACTTATATTTTAAAGTCTGGTGCTTATTTTATTGGGCTATTTTGCGGAACCGCTAAGTTGGACACAAACAAGTAAACACAGAGACGCGCGCGCGCGTGCGCACATACACACCATACACACACGCTCGTGTATATATATATGTATATATATATATATATATATATATATATATAATATATATATATATATATATATATATATATACGCATACATACGACGGGCTTTCATACAGTCTCGGTCAACCAAATTCATTCACAATGTATTGGTCAGTCCGAGGTTATAATAGAAGATAATTGCACAAAGTCTCGCGCAGTGGGACTGAATTTATTAACGCCAGGCATAATGTATCTCAAAGTATTTTGTTCAATGTGTCATTAGCTTATGTAACTTTGTTATATTGTTATATGTGGGAAAGTTGGCAGTGATGTCAAACGGAACAGCATACTGTGATACATTTTTATATTTTTATTCAACAGGGAATATAAACATACAAGCATCACGTGATAGCACACCGCACATGTGTGTGTGTGTGTGTGTGTGTGTGTGTGTGTGTGTGATCCGGTTTAGTTCGTAGCTTGCAAAAGGAAGCGTCGCTAAATGAAATATTGAAAAAATATATCGTTATATACTGATCGTACCAAAAAAAACAGCGACCATTCAAAGTGTAAACGCTTGTATCTGACGACCACAGGTTTATCAAAGTAATCTGAAACTTCAATATATGTTATTCGGAGTTGTCTTTCGTCAGTGGAGTTCCAGATTATCTTTGCAATTTCGGCAGGTTATACTCGAGATTGCTCCAATCTGGCCAGCCCCAAGGAGAAAACTAAGCTAAGAGCATTAGATTCCTTGGAAGAAAGCAGCGAATGTATACGAATACAAACAAGGTAAAAAAACGGAGAAATGGTACACAAATACAAATGCAGATAACAGGACATAACAACAAGCGTCTTTCGACTAAAGACGAATTAAACTAAGCTAGCGTGCAGTGACATAAGAGATATCAGGCATGGGGAGGAATATGGATGTTGCACAGATTGTAGTCGATATATATATATATATCTTATTATAAAAGGCAGATTTTATCTGCCTCCCTTTGTCTCTTATAGAAATCTACAATATAGGATTTCTTCAATTACAATTTACCTAGCATTTTTAAGAGTAGAATAAATCGGGTCGTGCCAGGTCCGGTTTTTAAAATTTCAACCCCAATTAAGCAAAATTTAGAGAAAACTCACATTGTGGTGAGTAAGTCAAGTGCTTTTCTTAGTGTGGGCTACAGCACACGAACACACACACAAAAACGGAGCGATCTACTTCACTCACGCTATCACGCTAATTTCTACTCCTTTCTCTTTGCAAGTGTGCAACGATTAAAGTGAAACTATTTCTATAAAACGAGAGAAGTGTACCTTAAACCACTACTCAAAAAACAAACAGCAAACAGAAACAAATAAATACATAACGATTTACTCCTCACACAATTTCTTCAATTACAGTTTACCTATGATTTTTACAAGTACTTCCATTCGGTCATGCCATACAAAATTTCTTTCAATTTCACCCCCAATTAAGACAAAATTCGAGAAAACTCAATATTTTAACGTTTCAATCCGAAAGCATTGATGTACATGTGTGCGTGCGTGAGTGTGTGTGTGTGTGTGTGTTTGATGGGATGTGCGACACAGAAAGTGTGGTGTGTAAGTGAAGTGCTTTTGTTAGTGTGTGTAAAGAGACAGAGAGAGTAATGTTGTGCTGTGTACCTAAAGCACGCACACACACACACACAAGCGGAGCGCGAACTTCAAAAGAACTTCGCGCGCTATCTATCTGGTTTGCCATTCCTCACACACACGCATACACATACATATATGACAGTGACAAACACAAACGTTTCAAACAACTACATACAAACACTCAAACACACACACACGTGTGTGTTTGTTATTAGTAAAAAAGGCGCCAAACACAACTCACTTCTCATTCGAACACATTTGCAAAAACACACCGACGGTCGGATTGCCATAACAATACAGAAAAGGTAAATTGGTTTTTAATTTACTTTCTGTCGTTAAATTTTGGTAGTATTAATTGGCGAGCGTACCTCTGTTGTCAATCGTTGACAGAAAGAAATTGTAAGCTAAGAAGGTGTGTGTGTGCGCGTGTGTGTGTGTGCGTGCACGTGTGTGTGTGTGTGTCTGTGTGTGTGTGTAAGTGTGTGTGTGTGTGTGTGTAGGAAGTGAAGGATAAAAATATTGCAAGAAGTGGACAGATGTACATATATACATCCATACATACATGTGTGTGTGTCTATGTATGTGTATTAATGTGTGTGTGTTATCTCTATATAAAGCTGAAGTTGTTTGTGTGCGCCACGTTTGGTAACCTTCAACTAACACTATCTCCTCCGAGACCCTGCTGCGCAAGTTGACCAAAATTGAGAGTATGATAGAAGAAGGGTTGCTCTTCCTTCCGTAGAACATAAAATTCAAATCGGACCATGTTAACACCAAAAATTATTTACATCAAAAAGCTGCTTTTTTCTATGAAAATCCCTATTTTTTACGATTTTTTCACTACTGTGTCGCCACTTTTCGGTATATTTCGACCAGAAAAATGTTCACAAAATTTTTACTTTTCAAAATTACAATTCCAGCGGGTCGAAACAAACCCGAGCAACGCCGGGCGATACTGCTAGTATATATATAATCTGCTAATACGTTACCTGTACCACGTCCTCGCGTTGTTTTTTGTGTTTGTAATTCGTTTTTTGGGGAGGGATTTACTATAAATATATACATATATATATGTATGTATATATGTGTGTATGCATATATATGCTTGTATGTGTGTGTATGTATATATGTGTGTGCACGTATGACCTACACACACACACACACACACACACACACACACATATATATATATATATTAATTATGTATATTTATATTCATTTATATATACACACACTCACACAGAAGTAGACGCATACACTTACACATACATACACATATACACATGCAAAACAAGAGATGAACTGTATATGAAGTCGTCGTCTATGAACATCAAACGTCCACTCATAAATTTAAAACCTTGCGTAACTCCTTTCGAAAGAGAACATTTCACTGGGAGCGTGCTGGGCCCATAACCCAGAGGTCCGAAGATCGAAACTACGATCTGCTGTTTGTAATTTTTTTATTATCATTAACGTGAACAAATGGTTAGGGTTATATGGCTGAATGTCATAATGTTGTGGGTTGAATACCTGGGTAGGGCAAGGTGTTATGTCCTTCAACTTTAAAAGGTGGGCATCATCAGTTGATGTTTCTTTAGGGAAAACGGAGATCATCAAAATTTACATGAATCTGGTCATTATCAAAGAAAAGGAATATTTAATGGCACATTTCGATAATGAGATAATAAATTTTATTGTACGTGAGGCCAACAATTATAGCTTTTGTACTTGAAAGTAAATGTAAAAATTAGCTTGAAGGAAAAGAGATATATTTTTGTCTTTTGCTTGTTTTGACGTACACGTTCATGCAATCCTTTCCTGCCGTTTAAGGGTTAGTTAAGCAATGCTCTTAAATCTCATGTTGTTCTAGTTAATCAGTAGAAAACGAATAACAGCTGAGTGTTGGCGCAACCCTATCTCCTTTTAGCTATCACATTTCGGCGTGCTGCTGGATTAAAAGATGTTAGAGCCAAGACGGTGTCTATGTCTGCTTAAGATTACGTAGGCACATAAAACAATTAGCGAAAGTATGGTACACGTTACCAAGCAATTCGCGCTTGCGGATGATGATTATCTTTTTTAAAGTCCAACACCTATCTATCTATCTATCTATCTATCTATCTATCTATCTATCTATCTATCTATCTATCTATCTATCTATCTATCTATCTATCTATCTATTTATCTATCTGTCTGTCTGTCTGTCTGTCTGTCTGTCTGTCTGTCTGTCTGTCTGTCTGTCTGTCCGTCCGTCCGTCCGTCCGTCCGTCCGTCCGTCCATCCATCTATCTATCTATCTATCTATCTATCTCTCTATCTCTCTATCTATCTATCTATCTATCTATCTATCTATCTATCTATCTATCTATCTATCTATCTATCTATCTATTATAGATATTATTAATTTAATTAAAGAATTATTAATTTAATAATTAATAAATTTTACTAAGTAGTTCGGTATGGAAAAAAAAAGCCATTATCGGTAAAAACTTATACAAAAATTTTTCTTTTGATAATTATAAACATAATTAAGGGATTAGCAAAAGTTGCTTCACAACATACCTAAAATTTAGAAATAGCAGTCAAACTATTAATTCTTCTACTACGATATATCTCCAATGTATCTATCTATCTATTTATTTATCTAGCTAGCTAGCTAGCTATCTGTGCATATGTGTGTGTGTGAATTAAAAATTAGATATAGAATACAAGAGAGAGTGGTGATCATGGTTTGTATTAACACGACAATAGCTAGTGCATGTTCCTGTATTATTAAATTTCATTGCAAAGTATAGTGTATTCGCTACTGTATTCGCTATAGTGTATATCTTTGATAATCAGACCAGGCATAAAATATTTTAATGTTTTAGCTCTATCCCGTGTTCATTCATATATATCTTTATATATAAAAGTGAAGTTGTGTGTCTGTCTCCTACGATTTAGATTCCTAACTACTCCCACATTTTGCGGTGCAGTTTAACCAAAACCGGGTATCTTATAGTCGTGATTCATATCGAGCCCTTCTGGGTATTAGCGCGCGTCTACGATGAGTCTACGATTTAAAAAAAAAATTACCATCATTTTTTTCCATTTTAATGCATTTTTTCGCTATTATATAAGGGAAGTAACTCTCTAAAAATGCCTACGATGAGTCAACGATTTAAAAAAAAATTTACCATCATTTTTTCCCCATTTTTAATGCATTTTTTTGCTATTTTCTGGCTATAACTCTCTAAAAATGCTTATATAGTTATTTCCCTTACAAACCCGAGCAACGCCGGGCGATACTGCTAGTCGTATCTAAGGATCTAACATTTTCATTTTGCCAGGGAAGGTTTGGTAAAGTTGAATGGTTTCATGTTGTCACAATTCTGCTAAATTCAGACACACTCCTTCACTGCATTATATATATTTAATTATTTCTTTTAAAAAATATATGTTCAGAACACGCTTATGATGGTGTAATTAGAAGCAATTAACAATTCTTGGATTACTATAAGCAAGCACGACTGGTAACTTAATGCAAAATGTACGACAGCGCTCACTTATTACTCCTTTATGTCTCTAACCTGGGGTATATTAGTCGTGAAACAGAGTGGCGCAGTGGAAGCGTGCTGGGCCCATAACCCAGAGGTCCGTAGATCGAAACTACGCTCTGCTAAGCTAACAGGGTGCTTGCTACTTTTTACTACTTAAATTCGAATAAACTAAAAATAGTATCTTATTTTTTACATCCAGTAATGGATTAATTTTCTTCGTTTGTCTCTTTCATCGCAGTTAATGGATAATTATTTTATAAGGTAAATTGAATGCAACGACGAGTCAGTTTTACGGTATTTCCCTACCTAGTAAAATGTAACATTTTATTTTTGATTTTTTTTTATATAAGCTTCTTTATCTATTTTTAGTCAAATGTTGGGCTATTGTAGCAGCCAATAAAAATGATTGTTGGTTCGTTCGTTCGTTCGCTTTTCCAGTGAAGCTTTTTATTCTTTTCTACTATAGGCACAAGGCCCGAAATTTTGGGTGTGTGGGCCAGTCGATTAGATCGACCAAAGTATGCAACTGGTACTTAATTTATCGACCACTAAAGGATGAAAGGTAAAGTCGACCTCGGCGGAATTTGAACTCAGAACGTAGCGGCAGACGAAATACCGATTTCTTTACTACCAACAAGGGGCTAAACACAGAGTGGACAAACAAGGACAGACAGACGGATTAAGTCGATTATATCGACCCCAGTGCGTAACTGGTACTTAATTTATCGACCCCGAAAGGATGAAAGGCAAAGTCGACTTCGGCGGAATTTGAACTCAGAAGGTAACGGCTGACGAAATACTGCTAAGCATTTCGCCCGGCATGCTAACGATTCTCCCAGCTCGCCGCCTTAGTGAAGCTTTATATTGTATAGTGAGGGGAGGAGAGAGAATAAAAAGGAGTTAACAGAGAGAGAGAGAAAGAAAAATAAAGTCAGAAGTGAAGGAGAATAGGAAGTAGTTAGAGTAGTTGTGGGATGAGTTATACTAATGAGTTATACAGTTATAAGCCTGATATTATATAATAGCAAAATTATGCTTTCAAAGTTGTCTGTCATATGATGGGTAGCACTCTGGTATATAAAATATTACATATAAACACACACACACCACACACACGCACTCACACACACACATGCACTTATCCACACATGCACACACTAACACACAGCCACACAGGCACAAATACACACACATTTATATATGTCCTGGATGTAACTTTAAACTGCATCCGTTAGTAGGACCATGGTACTACGGAAGTTCGGGAATTTTGAGAAGTGTGGAACCTCCTATTAGCTACTCTCGTTCCTAGGTCTACTCTGACCCGGAGTTGTACCACCTGTTAGAGTCCCAACTATGGGGTAACTAGCCTGTGAACCACTGGATGTGAAGGAACACTAGTTCTCCTAAGAACTTACTTCTAGGTGAAGATAAACTCCATTATTTACAATTGACGGATATTTGTCCTCATCTTGTTTGTTGTTAACACAACATTTCGGCTGATATACCCTCCATCAGGTGTCGTGGGGAAATTTCGAACCTGGGTTCTCATTCCTTAGGTATTTTTTGATGTTGTTGTTGTTGTTATTATTATTATTATTATTATTATTATTATTCTATGTTTGACTTTTGCTTTATGTCTGTACAAGTTGGCTCCAAGTCTCACTCTGGGACCTCAAGAGACAACAGGTTGGAAGTTCACGTTGTTGTTATGCCTAGTGTGCCATATATTTGTTTTTTTTTGTGCTGTACTAGTGAATGTCTAATACATAAATTAAAAAACAAAAAAAAATTTGTTTTAAACCTTGGGATTACATAGAGAATTATTATTATTATTATTATTATTATTATTATTACTATTATTATTATTATTATTATTATTATTACTATTCATGGGCATATGGCGTAGGGGTTAAGAGCGCAGCCTACTAACCCCAAGATTCCGAGTTCGATTCCAGGCAGTGACCTGAATAATAATAATAAGAGATCCTTTCAAAATAAATAACGTAGTATTTCGTATGCTAACACAACAACCGCCATTGAACTCGAACCCACATCCCCACATATGAAATCCACATATCAAAAACAAAGTTGTAAGTTATTTTTATATGCACGTATTTGTTCATTTAACTATTTAGCATCTAAATTTTCAGATGACTTTGTCAGAGGCCCGTTTAGCCTAATGGCAAACCACTCAGACAAGTCTTGAGGGATGTGGGTTGGAGTCACATGGCTGTTTCTGGACAAATTTTTCCACTTTGTAAGAATAATTTACCCAGCATTTCTGCCGTTCTAATGGCAGTTCTGTATATTGTATCGTACTACCATTATCTACAACATTACTATTATCTACAGTTCCATCTTAATCACTTAGATATTATTTAGCTCAGTTGAGATAGGATCTGCTTATTAGAACCGAAATGGAGTGTTATTCAATTCAGTGAGGCAGACGACACGTATAGAAATGCTTAATATATCTTTAATGGCGGTTCTGTTCAGTGGCACAGACGAGAGACAATTATAAGAAAAGAATACAGCAAATAACTGAAGATTACAGATATTTCTAACTTTTTTTTCTGTGATAATAACAATAATATTTTTATTTGCTACAGGGATATCAGATAAAGTGACATAATAATATGAGAATAACTGATACAGCCATATAAATACTTTGTATACAAACTCAGAGAAACTCACACAAACGCATATACACACACACATTCGCATATATATATATATATATATATATATATATATATATATACACAAAGAGAGAGAGGGAGAGAGAGCTATATTCATAGTTATGCATATCTATACATCTATGAAGCTAAATGCCTGCGCGCATGTATGTGCATGAGTATATATACACACATATATACAAAACATTATATATACACATACACATATACATGCATGTATAATACATATACATATATGATGTATGTATATATATGTGTGTGTGTGTGTCTGTGTGGTAAGTAGCTTGCTTACCAACCACATGGTTCCGGGTTCAGTCCCACTGCGTGGCACTTTGGGCAAGTGTCTTCTACTATAGCCTCGGGCCGACCAAAGCCTTGTGAGTGGATTTGGGAGACGGAAACTGAAAGAAGCCTGTCGTGTATATGTATGTATATATATATATATATATATATATATATATATATATATATATTATATATATATAATATAAGGGATATTAGCCAACCGAATATGGCTAGGGACAGGGCAGGGTGGTGGGGGTGTCACTGTTGCATTTAGCCCCAGGCGAACATCAACGTCACCAGATAGGCCTATGGCGTCAGGCCTATCTGGTGACGTTGATGTTCGCCTGGGGCTAAATGCAACAGTGACACCCCCACCACCCTGCCCTGTCCCTAGCCATATTCGGTTGGCTAATATCCCTTATATTACGGAGCAGTCACTGTCTATATCTCATTTAGAGAATTATTATTGCTATATATATATATATATATATATATATATATATATATATATATATGTATGTGTGTGTGTGTGTGTATGTTTGTGTGTGTGTGTGTGTGTTTGTGTGTCTGTGTTTGTCCCCCCAAAATCGCTTGACAACCGATGCTGCTGTGTTTACGTGCCCGTAACTTAGCGGTTCGGCAAAAGAGACCGATAGAATAACTACTAGGCTTACAAAAAATAAGTCCTGGGGTCGATTTGCTCGACTAAAGGCGGTGCTCTTGCATGACCACAGTCAAATGACTGAAACAAGTAAAAGAGTAAAGAGTAAAAAGAGTATATATATACATACATATACATTCCTGAATGGTGCATTGTTAGACTGCACTATCCAATGTGTACTTTATTCCAACACTAAAGTAAAACTGGAGTGAAATTAAGTTGCTACTTCTAGCAAAGCTAAGTGATGAGGTAGGTGTTCCCGCTTTGGTTCGATATATCCCTGTGTGTTCAGTTTCGCTGTTAAACAAAGGTCCACGAAGGTCTTTCGGCTGATTGAGACGAGGATCATCACTTGAGTACTGTATTATGCTTAAGCTTTTTATCATCAAGATTTAACAAGTAGCAGTAGTATAGTATTTGATTTCAATCTAAACCATTAGAAACTAAAATCTAAGAATCCCTGAATTAAAGTAGATGAAATTCTATCGATCAGAGAAAGAGAGGGCGAATCCATAAAAGAAAATGGCACGATAAATGGTACTAAAGTACACAAACCATTGACGGAAGTCCTTAATTTAGAACAGTTACAAATCGATAAAATGAAAGAACCACAAATATTCATATAGAATTGCAAAACCGAGAAAAGAAATTCTCGTTATTTGAAATCTATAGAAATCAATAAAGCAGAAGAACTAGAAATTTTGATGAAGAATAAAGCCCAAAGAAAGAATTCTTTATTAAAAGACAACTAGAAATCAATAAACAGGAACCACAAATGCTGAGTAAGGAAAATAGCGAAAACGAATTTGAATAAATGAATGAATAAATAAATAAATAAATAAATAATAAATAGTAGTAGTAGTAGTAGTATAGTAGTAGTAGTAGTAGTAGTAGTAGCAGCAGCAGTAGTAGTAGTAGTAGTAGTAGTAGTAGTAGTAGTAGTAGTAATGATGGTAATAATAATAATAATACCTATTAATTTCGTAAAAGTTCTTCCAACCTGTCTGGCTCTAAACTCTCAGGAGTTTTCGTATCAGAGACTGAAATGTTTATAAATATTGCAGACTTACAGTATATTTGTCTTACTAATACGGAAATCACAGTTATTTTAGCACAACTAGGGTTGGGCCGAAAGTGTCAAATTCTCAACGAAACTAATACAGAACCAGCAACAAGATAGCATAAAAAAAAAATTTTATTATAAAAAGTTCATTAATATATTTTGCATCCATTGAACAACTTGCTAAAATTGTAACATTAACTGGCTATATTTAAGGTCGCATCAATATGCAGTATCTGTGTTGTTGCTTAGCCACCGATCAGCTCTGAGTTGACCTCGGATCAAAGACATTCTAACCGTGACCATCCAGATGGATGGGTGGGTGGATGGATGGATGGATGGATAGACTGCTATTTCTAAAAATTGGAGAGACCACTTATAGGCTCTTTCGTTGTCTCCTAGTACATCTATAGACCAATTTGTTTCAATATGGCATATCCATTGATCAAGTTTAATAAAATGACATTCTTTGGCGACGGTGCTTAGTGTTTTTGATTTCGATGAATACTGTAGATTAAATATAAGAAATTACTACCACATTTGATATGAAAAGTTCAGCAAAATTGTATTAAAGTTAAAAAAAAAAGACTAGAAAAAAGAAGCAAGCAAGCTATTTCTTGCCTTATTTCATTAATTATACTTCTGTATATGAAGATTATGCATAACCCATTTTTCAAAACACTCAAGTACCGATAACGATTTTCTAAAACCTCAAATTAATTCGAGATGTTACAAAGGATCAAAAGCGAGTAGCAGCGTCAAATTGTTCTTTGCCTTACTGAGATAAATTCAACTTCATTTCAATAACTCTGCCCTTGTGAACAAATAATCACTGCTATATGGTTGTCTAAAACCACCAGTATTTTAAACATTTCTTTGCGAAAAACTTGTCTTAGAATTACGTTGTGATTTAGCTAATTAAGAAAATCTAATTTTCGTTAAATGACTGGTGCATTTCTAAAAACGAGAAATACTTTAAACTATATCAAAATAGCATACATTCCAAAATATGATTTTCAAATATAAGATTTGCTGTAAAATAAAGCTTCATATCGAGTTTTCAAGACAATACACACATAAAACATTAAGTTAGAGTACTGAAGCGGGGATAATTGTAATGTTTGCAAATCATGATCAGGAAAACAAAAAGCGAGATTGATATTTTGAAAATTATCTCCGTTAGAGCATGAACGTTTCTGTAATTTCATATTGCCCCCAAAACCCAATGAAATTTGTTTTAAAGAAAGAATAGAATTACCGTCTAACATATTCGGTTATAAAATTTCTCTATTTAACACTCGAATGGAGTGTTAGAATATAACGAATAAATGAGAATTATGATTTTATCACAGACGCAAGTGTCTTGTTTCCGTACAAGGCTTTACAGCAAGCGAAGATACTGAAATTTGAGCAAGAATTCTTTCTAAATGGAACAAACAAACCAAGATCTAACCTTACAGTCGGTGGCAGAAGAATGCCAAAGGATAGTAAACCTGAAACACGCTGTAGAAAAATTTCAAGAGAAGGATTCCTCAAAAATACCGATATGCCGACCAGAAAAGTACAATCAGAAACGAGCACCACGTTCTAATCCATTTTATGGATGTGGGGGCATACATTTCAGAAAAGACTGTTCATTTGAATATCAAAAATGTTACAGTTGCAAAAGAATTGGTCACAAGAGTTCACACTGCAGAACAAAATTACGAACGTCAAACGTTAAAAATCAGAAACCAAAATCTATTCCCAACTAAAAAAATTCGTACACATAAGAATAGATTCAATTGGATACTGGAAGTGATATTTCAATAATAAACACACATGGAAGAAAATAGGAAAACCTATGTTGAGAAAGACAGCGAAATCTGCTCGAAGCGTAACTGGCGATAAATTGCATTTCATAGGCGAAATGTGGACTAATGTCACATTTCGAGGGAAAACATACAAGGCGAAAATCTTCGTCGTTAAAAATCTGTTTGGTACCGATTGGTTAGAATTATTCGATTTATCGGACCTCCTCATAAATCTCTATTGTAAAACCGTAAATGGTTGACCCTCTAAATATAATTCGTCTGAAAAATTAAAGAGAAATGTTTTTTTAATGTTTCCGCAAGTACTCTCGAACCTGGGACCATGTGGTTGCTGAGAGAACACCTTAATCGTTGGGCCATACTGTTTCTAATTGGGAGCCCCACCTGCCAAAACACCTCTTTCCTAGTTCAGAACCACCATGGATCTAGTGGAAGATACTCAAAGACCTAAGAACGATCAAATGTTGCTTTGGTTAGATGGGGCTACCAGACTGGCACAATGAGGAGCACACTATACTATGAGGCACTGCTTTGTCTATCACTGCAGCTCAAACGAGCTTGCTGGATTCAATAAAAACACAGATAATTACGTAAATAAATGGCATATAACCCTTAGAGGCGAATCAAAATCAAGACTTTATCAAATGAGCTAATGGCTGCTACATACGGGTGCTAGAATGGCCCTAAATGTGGACTGGCAACGTCATATAACAAACGAATATCTATATGGAGATCTGTCGGAAGTTAGCAAGAAGATCAAGCAAAGACGGCTGCGACTATCTGGTCACTTCATGCGCCACCCTGAGCTACAAGCTTTCAAATTAGTCTTGTGGAACCTACTTCATGGTGATATAAGAAAGAAAAATGTCGTCACATTTACATCGACAATTTGATCACAGACACTGGCTTGGAATGTATCTAGGACCTCGAGGCAGTGATGCTGGACCGAGACGTGTGGCCGGTGAACTTTGTTACTGCGGCCCTGGTTGGAAACTCGGCCATAAAAAATAAAATGGGGTCATATAAATTTATTACGGAAACAATAAAACGGAGTAAGTAGGTACCAACTTAAATGTAATATACTAAACATTAATAATATACACATGCATATACACGAAGAATTAATAAATGACAAAAGAACAGGATTTACGAAAGAAAAATAAGGCCATACTGCATCTATTGCGATAATTCATCCCATTTGGTAAATTTCACTCAAGTTGAGAAAATTAAAGTGTTTGTTTACATGTTTGCTTTACACTTATTGATGTACCTCGCTAACATATGGCGTGTGTATTTCATGAGCTGTTGCTTAGTTGGCGTCTGAAACTCTCGGCGTAAAACTGGGCTGTTGAATATCTCCTGCGCTCTCAGCTTTAAGTTTTCAACTGTCAGATATATAAAATGGTAATTTCATTTGGTCGAAAAGACACGGCTTGTCTCTCACAAATGCCTTTATTTGTTTACATTATCGCTTTAACTACATGACTGTGATGTGTCGTCATACAAAGCGTGTTATATAACTGTTGTTTATCGGTGTGTAATGCTTAGATACACAACGTGTATGTGTGTTTAGTTGTTATTTCATGAAGTATTTGTTCGGTGGACTCGTGACGTAATAATAATATTTGGATGAACGTTCCATTTTGCTGCGTTTTAACGACATACATATATACATACATAAATACTATACGTACACACACACACACACACACACATATATATATATATATATACATATATATATATATATACACACACACACATACATATATATTTATACATATGCATACATATATATATGTATATATATATGTGTGTGTGTGTATATATATATATATATATGTACATATATGCATATGTGTGCACACACGCACACGCACACGCGCGTACACACACATATAGGGAGAGATTAATTATAAAGACACACATACACACACACACATACATACATACAGACAGACAGAAAAACACAAATGCAAGTATAAGTATATATATATGTGTGTGTGTGTGTGTTATTCAACCATCGATCCAACGAGGACTATCTTATGACTATAAGGCATTAGGGCCTTTTGAGTGCGCAGATGGCTAGCCTTTTCCGTTCACGCACGTGTCTTTTGCATTTGCAGTGTGGTTAGAGAATGCAAACGGCAGTTGGATATATGCTAGCATTTTCCTTTCTGGCCTGCCTGCGTTGCCTAGCTGCAATCACTCTGTTGGCATCACATGTCTCAGAACACTTTCAGAATACTGCATTACATTATCCAAAGCTGTCTGCTCTCACTCTTTGTGGTTGATATCGAGGGCCTTCAGCAAAGCTTTTATTATGACATTTTAACGCCTTTTTTGCTAGATCCTCGGGAATGTTTAACGCAGCGGAATTTTCCAGACAACAGGGTTTTTATGTGTTTGAATGTGTGTGTGTTTGTGCGTGCGTGCGTGTATGTGTGGCGGGGAAGGATCCGATGGTTAGTCATGCGAACTACGTAACCAGCTCAGTACAGGAGTCAGTAGATGCTGGGTTAAAATATACATCATGGATAAACCACGTTTCGATAGCTTGAAATGGAGTTCGTACCACTTATTTTCTTTTTCACACTTTACATTCTGTAGTTGGTATAATTATTAATATCCAAACACTATCCGTTTACCTTTATAAAACATTATGTTTATTAATAAAACTATTCATATTTCCAATGAGACATTTTATGCTCCTTAATACCAACAACTTGTAAAGAAAGGCAAGCAATCACTGGTGTGTCTCCACTAACCGTTTCAACTCCTCACTTCAGTCTTTAAAATACGCCATTCAAAATAACGTTCTTCGTATTCTAGGTGTTGCCCTTATATGGAAATAACACGCAGAAGGTAGCGGCTATGGAAGTAGAAATAAGAAGGAAAAGAAATAGAGAAGTATGAATGGTAGGAGGTGGTGATTGAGGTGAATCATTTGTGGTTATCATATAATATGAGAAGGGTGACGATCTGGCAGAAGCGTTTGTAGGCCGGGCAAAACACTTAACGGCATGTCGTCCGCTTTTATGTTCCGAGTTCAAATTCCACCGAGGTCGACTTTGCCTTTCATCCACTTGAATATTGGAGTCGGTGTAATCAACTTACCCCTTCCCACGTAATTGCTGGCCTTGTGCAAAAATTTGAAATCATTATATAATAAGAGAAGCAACAGTATTATTAGGAGACAATGAGAGAAGAAAGAAGAAGGAGTAATTCCGTGTGAAGTAGTGAAGCATTTTTAGCGTGACCAAGCAACCAACAAGGAATATTATTAGATATCTAATAATATTCCTATGAATATTATTTCTAATAATATATCTATGAATAGATACTAGTATTATAACCCGATTTCATTCGGCTCTACTCGGGATATATTTTAAAGATGAGGAATTTAAAAAATAAAACGAAAATGTTATTAAAAATTAAAAAGAAAATGAGGGCAAAAAGCACTCGTTTTTTCACAATGAAAAATCATTTCCTAGTAGCCGGAATTTCGCGACAAAATGTATGTTTATTAAGCACAACAGCCTGCAGTGCATGCCGCTGGGCATTAAAAGTCAATCACGCAAACTTGGGCCCCCTTGGGCCCCCTTGGGCAAACTTGGACTCTGGGCCCCCTTGAATCGATAAATAAATCACTCTTTTTGCCATAGCAACCACATCTTTATAGCTTGCGAATTTTAACCAGCGCAGGTCTCATCCTCACCATGCATTTAGTATCCCTGCCAATTTCCAGCTCGATCCTAGCCTCGGTTTGGCCACCATTAACCGTCAAAGCAAAATGTGCATACAATTTTCGTCCAAGGACTGTTTTTGAGAAATAGATTATTATTAGTGTGTCTATCGACTTATCAATGGGGAAATATGTTCCTGTTGTGTTCCTTGTGTTGTGTTTTTATTGTTGTTGTTGTTGTTTAACCCTAAGTAGCTCGGGTCTAGCAAACCTATGATTAAAGTCATCCCGGCCGTGCTGATCCAGTCATGCAATACGCTCAGGACTGCATTATCTTGTGCGGCTTTCCAATAAAACAGTTGCAAGGGCTGTGAATCAGTACATGTTCGCTCTCTCTGTCTCTCTCTCAACGCGCGTGTGCTTTGTCAAAAATGGAGTTGCCAATGTACAGATGTCCTATTACATAACACATCTCTAATATCAGTTGGATAATGTTAAATACGAACCTGCAAATAAAGCAAGAGGGTGCGGTTATTAAGGCTTTCAGGCTTAGCAGGGTTGGGTGGTCGTGTTTGACAGGACTCGGTGCCGAACCATCCACTGCAAAATAAACATACATTTAATGCCATTTTCATACTCTGCAACAATGGATTTTCGTACTTCGTAGTTGCACACATACATAGACACACAGCAACACATACATAACATACACACACATACATACACGCACACACACGCTCACGCGCACACACGCTCACGCACACACACGCTCACGCACACACACGCTCACGCACACACACGCTCACGCACACACACACAAATAAACATATAGGTATTTCAGGTTTTGGGTGTATACAGGGTATATGTTTGTACAAATACTCACATAAATATTAACATATATATTATACACGTATAAATGCACACATACAAACATACATACATGTATATATATACATACATGCATATATATATATACATGCATACACAAGTATATATATTTATTTATTTATTTATATGTATGTTTGTATGTATGTACAAATATAGATATATGTATATATATTGTATATTATATATATATATGTATATATATATATATATGCATATATGCATTCACAAACATACATGCATACACATACAACACATATACTCTCTCTCTTTTTTTTTACTCTTTTACTTGTTTCAGTCATTTGACTGCGGCCATGCTGGAGCACCACCTTTCAGTACTTATTCTATCGGTCTCTTTTTGCCGAACCGCTAAGTGACGGGGACGTAAACACACCAGCATCGATTGTCAAGCAATGCTAGGGGGACAAACACAGACACACAAACACACACACATATACATATATATACATATATACGACAGGCTTCTTTCAGTTTCCGTCTACCAAATCCACTCACAAGGCATTGGTCGGCCCGGGGCTATAGCAGAAGACACTTGCCCAAGATGCCACGCAGTGGGACTGAACCCGCAACCGTGTGGTTGGATAGCAAGCTACTTACCACACAGCCACTCCTACGTACATACATCGTAAAGTAAGAGTTGTAAAGTATATTGAAATATGCTGCATAACGTAAATATATAGGAATCCATGTGTTGGACTGGGTGGAGAAATATGTTTATTATATCAAAAGTTGACAGTTTATACTGAATTTCATCAGAGAATGGGCTGTTCACACATGCACACACATACACACATACACAGAGGTGCATACACACACGTATACACATATATATTTATACTCAGGCTCATATATCATATATCAGCTCAATCAAGGCTAACCTAGGGTTAAAGAATTAGAAATAACGCTGACACTTTGACTAAATTCAGGGAATCTTTTAACCTTGATAATAACCACCCTCCCATTAACCCATCCATTCATTATCCATCCATCCATCCATCCATAACCCTCACTTGTAATCTAAGATGACTTGGTAGGCTGTACCATGCTTTCGCTTATTGTTTTAGGTGCGCGTATAGTCACGACCAGCTTCTTGTTCCTTTCATCCTTGTTCGAGAGGAACATCGAGAATGTGACAGCTGGAGGAGAGAGGCCTTCATTAACACTGACCTGGGTATTTTCTGCTGAGTATACCGGAGCGATGCTAAATAGAGCCCCTTGTTGAAGTTTGTAACGCACCACCCTGTCCAGGCATCGAACCCATTACCGTTATAGTCGTGAGCTCAATATCTTAATCATTAAGCTACGCGCATTTACAACCTTGATAACAAACTCGTTTAAATCTGTTGACCAAAACTCATTCAATAATGAGCTAATGAATGAAAGGAGTATCTTATTGCATGAGGGTGTAGAATTTAGTGAGTATTTCACGTGGCCGTATTACAATACCGTCTGCAGAAAGGGTGGGGTTCTGTTACTTAAAAAAGGACGGAATCCATTTGGGAGAGCAAGATACTATTGTTGTTATGAATCATACATATGGCGGTGAATAGACGAGGGTGGGGCGAGTGAAAATACAAAATAAAGTTTAAAAGAAAATCAAACAAGTACAACAAACAAAATACATAAAATAATAAAATAAAATACTCCTTAGTGTGAAACGCATCAGATCTAAAATTCATTGAGAAGGCCTGTTGCTATTGCTATCAACTTACTTGCAAGATGTATTTCTGTTTCTGTGACAAAATTGTTACTTAATATATATATATATATGTATGTATAAAGGGTGTCCCCAAAAATATATCCACACAATGGTTATAGAGTTAGTGTTTATTAGAATACATTTCATTTTCAAAACTTTATAGATTAAAATTTTAATGTAGTTCTTTTATGAACGTCTGTTTTCAAACTGTTGACAACGCTTCTAGTTCAAGCACTGCTAATAATGCAAAGGAATAGAATCACAAACGTAAAGAAACGTTTCATCCCGTATATATGTCATTCAATGGTCACTCATTTCATCGATTGTTGTCGTTTTACGGCTCTCTACCGTAAATTTTATCTTCGAAGTATCCCCTCAAAATATCTAGTGGCGTGAGGTCTGGAGACCTCCGTGGCTGTTTCTACTAAACCTCATCGTCGAATTCACCTGTTTTGGCAAAATCTCATCATTTCATACATGGTAGTTTGCTAGGTGCTCCTTCTTGTTGGAAATAAAACTCCATATCTTTAAATGCCCTCTTGAATTTTTGTATGGCAGTTTGTCGCAGAAAGTTCAAATAAATGAGATCTGTCATTGTTTTGTAAAAGAAAAAAACTATGGTCCTCTGATGATAAACTGCACCATACTGTAGCTCCTAGTGAATTAATGTTTCAGGCCCATCTAGGTGAGAACATCTGATTGTTAAAAGACCCAAAACGTCAATGGCCCTAGGAAGGCATCACTGCTGATGTGTCCTGATACTAAAAAGAACGATGCATTGAAAAGCCACAACAAATTTTCTTCGTTTCCAATACAAAATCTCATAATATCCCAACATTATAAAGGTCCTGGCACCGATACAGTTGTCAATATAATGATTATACAGCTGTGGGATGGTTTCAATGAACTGGGAAAATATTTACCCTTCAATGTGACTTATAAAGTGTTTGGCGTAATTGGGTCCCATTCTAGTTCGCATAGCGTATTCACTGACTTATTTCTAAAATTCCAGAGAGAAAGAAAATCAATTAAGTGTTAGGACGAGCTCAGCTAGGAGAAGGAGTGTAGTAGTACTAATCACAGGTAGAAATATTTAAGGGTTAACTGGACGTCTTGTGAGGAATAACGGTCTTGAGTGATTTAATGTTTGGGCCCTTAAGACAGAAAAGAGAAAGAGTTCAAGAGGTTTAGGACATAGTTAGTGTCTTATGTGTGAGGGTTGCGCAGCGACGAAAGTTGATGATATGTAAACGTACGATGATAGAAATTGCGTAAGGCAGTTACAGGCGGAGATGAGGTAGGGCGTCCTGGATTATCTGCGCGCGCGCGCATACACACACACACACACACATGTTTATAACAAAGCAAAGTTGTAAGGTACCGCACGAGTGGAAATATATTTGAAAGAAGGCCTGAAAATACAATTTTAAAGGTGTTTATTCACTTGACCGGTTTCACTTTTTTTTAGCTACACACAAGACAAAATGTCAGAAAGACAGGTCAGTTATTCCTCTACAATTGCTTGTAAATTCTTAAATATATCTTCTTCTGTATATATATATATATATACTACTAAGCAAACATGATTTTTATTAAACTCATAATACTTTTTGGAGTCCCGTTCTGATTACTTTCTTAAATACTTTCTTGTAAACTGTTTTTAACATTTCCTTATTATTGTCAAAGAATGTATATTTGTTTTTTAATACTTTTGTGATAACCAGTACTTAACACAACAAAGCTCATACACAGCTTTACATTTTACTTTTGACAATCTTTTCCTGAAAAAGTGAAACCGGTCAAGTGAATAAACATCTTTAAAATTGTATTTTCAAACCTTCATTCATTCACACACACACACACACACAACACACACACACACACACACACACACACATATATATATATATATATGATGTACCGCGGCCATCACTTCTACAACTACGAAGATTACAACCTCCACAAAATGTCCGATATCAAGTACTTCACATTCTCAAATACTGTGGAAAAAAAATGCACTGGCAGAATTGAAACCGGGCATCTGGAATAGGAAACGCAGCAGAATGAAATTAAACCCCTCTGTGAGGCTTCTTTATAAATAGAACTGTACTCCACCCTTGTCAAATTTTGACTCAGTTTCTCCAAGATTTTGTGAAATTCTATCAACTTGCAAAGAATTTTGAAGATTTGTTTTCAATTACACAAAAAACCTTGGGAGTTGTTGCATTGCTTCTATAAACTTTATTTTCTTGTTGTTGCTGTTGTTGCTGTTGTTGCTGTTGCATTTGCTGTTGCTGTTGTTATTGTTGTTGTTGTTGCTACTGCTGTTGCTGCTGCTGCTGTTGCTGCTGCTGCTGCTACAGTTGTTGATGCTATATTTATAACAAATCTTTAAAGCGTTTCTGAAATTGTAATAAATCGTCCAGTATTTCATATCATTTCTTTCTTCCTTCCTACCTTCCTTCTTTCTTTCCTTCTTTCCTTCCTTCCTTTCATCCTTCCTTCCTTCTTAGTTTTTCTTTCTTTAGTTTATCTATTTATTCATTAACTTTTCTTTCTTTCTTTCTTTTTTTCATAATTTCTCATTCTTTCATTATTCATTTATATACTTATTCTACTTTTTCTTTCCTTTCCCCCTTCCTCTCCCCTTCTTTCTTTCGTTCTGATCTATTGTTCCATTCATTTCCTCTCACTTTCTTTTTATTTTCTTTCTTTTTTCCTTCCTATCTCCCGTTCTTTCTTTCATTTCTTCCTTGTTTCATTCATTATTTCTCTCTTCCCCTTCTCCTTCTTTCTTTCTTTCTTCTTTCTTTCTTTTTTTCATAATTTCTCATTCTTTCATTATTCATTTATATACTTATTCTACTTTTTCTTTCCTTTCCCCCTTCCTCTCCCCTTCTTTCTTTCGTTCTGATCTATTGTTCCATTCATTTCCTCTCACTTTCTTTTTATTTTCTTTCTTTTTTCCTTCCTATCTCCCGTTCTTTCTTTCATTTCTTTCCTTGTTTCATTCATTATTTCTCTCTTCCCCTTCTCCTTCTTTCTTTCTTTCTTTCTTTCTTTCTTTTCCCTATCCTTTCTCTCCTTTACTTCCTTCCTTCCTTCCTTCCTTCCTTCCTTCCTTCCTCTTTTCTGTACCTTCTTTCTTCCTTTTCTTTTGCCTTCTTTATTTCCCCGTTTTTTTTTTTTTACTTTTTTCTTCGGTCTTTCATTTTGTTTGTTATTCACATTTCATTGTTTCTTTTTATAGTTTTATAGCTTTTTTGTAGTTTTGTTGTTGCTGTAGTTGCTATAGCAGCCATTGTTGTTGCTGTTGTTGTTACTCCACTTCCTGTACAGTTTCATATGTCATTCGAATTACTTACATCACAAGAGAGAGAGAGAGAGAGAGAGAGAGAGAGAGAGAGAGAGAGAGGTCTTCTTTAATATATTATCCGCCCAACAAGACAATACACAAATAAATAAATAAATGAAAATAAATAATCACACACACTCACATATATAATTGATATAAATATATATATAATTTAAATAAATGCGGTACTCCAGCATGGCCGCAGTCTAAAGGCTGAAGCAAATAAAAAAATATACACTCCGGTTTTCGAATGGTGCCGACCCTAAGAAATTCGAAACCGCTAATGAGCATGTGAGTACGGCGTTAGTTTTCATTGTTACACTGTTGTCATAACTTGAGCCAGAAGGTACCAAGTAGAAAACTAAATCGGAAGCCTGTACACCGGTGCTTTTCAAACATTTACTGCCATCCCTTTTCTTTCACTAACCCCTTTTTTTCCAAATCTTCACTCATCATTGGTGCAGTTTAGCCCCCACCCCAAACGTCCGTAAATTTTAATGTACATGTCCATATTATCAAGCCAGTGTAATTTAATTTAATTCAGGATACTAGCTTATATATATATATATATATATATATATATATATACACATAATATATACACATAATATATATACATAAGATATTTGAGGACATATTTATGCTTATAAAAAAAAAAATATATAATAACAGATAATAACTTTACTTATCAGAAAATGCTATGAGGATAAAAAAAATAAACCTTTTCTATAATGTTATTCAATAAAGCCTCCTTCCGCTTCAACAATTGCTTCTACATGACGTCATCTACATGCTCGAATCAAGAGGTCCTGGTTCACTTTAGACATTGCTCTGACTATGGCAGCTTTCAAAGAATCTTTGGTGTTATGGGCATGTTCATTGAACTCTCTCTCAACAACGCCTCACATGTAATAATCCAATGGATTGAGATATGGGGAATTAGGAGGCCAATATTAGGAGTTATGTTGTCATGAAAATTTTCAGTCATCCATTCCTGTGTTACTAGAACCATGTGTGATTGTACAGAGTCTTACTGAAACACATATGTCCTTCCATTGCATACACTGTCTGTCCAGGGACTAGCAATTATTTCTAGGACCTTAATGTAGGCGGTAGAGTTAACTCTAAGGCCTTGTGTAAATAAGTAAGGAGGCATCACATGTCCTTCATTGCTGACAACCCCTAAAACCATGACAGTTTCAGGTAATTTTGTATGCATAATCCTCGGAACTTCAGAAGGGTCTACACATAACTATCTGTCATTTCTTCGGTTAACTTTTTGGTCTTGAAGTTTTTCTCGTTTGAGAAAAACCAAATCAAATCTGCTGAAATTTTCAGTTTGTTTAAGAGCATTTTATATCTGATGTAGTGATTTTCTTTTGCTTTTTCTGACAAATTGACCATCCCTCATCATATAAGATGTTTTCGTGAGCAACATTTCTGACTGTTTCTTCTGACATGTGGAGATCTTTTGCAATTGGCCTCATGGACGGTCTATTGAACTTGTTGGATAAATTCAGGTGTTCTGATGATTTCAAAGCATTTATAATGTTTTTTATGTTTTGATACTGGTGATACGTTTCCATCTAGCTCCATACAAACTTTGTAGATGAAAGAACTGGCAACTTTTAAAACCACAATAACAGCATGCCTCTTCATTTCTTGAGTAAACTGAGCGTCTCACATTATTATTTTCTGAAACAAAGATTATACAGAATTAGCAAAAAATGCAGCAATGACCCCAAAAAGATATGTCCTCAAATACCTAACTCACCCTGTATATATATGTGTGTGCGTGTGTGTGTGTGTGTGTGCGCGCAGGAGTGGCAGTGTGGTAAGTAGCTTGCTTCCCAACTACATGCGTCAGGATTCAGTCTCACTGCGTTGCACCTTGGGCAAGTGTCTTCTACTATATCTTCAGGCCAGCCAACTATATCTAAGCAAATGATGTTCCCAAAATGCATTATCAACACTATAACATATTCAGAACACTTTCAAAATATTATCTCCGATCTCTTTGAGTATGTAAAAGACAAATTTAGGTGGAGAAAAATGGGTAAGAAAAGATGAGATTTTCCTGTTCAATTCTGTAGGATTGCATTTGAAAAAGGACTCATACACATCAATATCCATCTCGAAACAGAAAGATCAGAAATGCGACAAATATTTGAAATATGTAGGTCAAATGGAAAGAAATGTGGAAAAATGGCACATGATGTGAAATTAACGTAACTCAAAACTAAATCTAAAAACACAATATAAAATATTATCTGTAGATTCTTCACCATCTTCCGGAGTGGCTCTCTTCCTGAAATATCCACACACCATGCAATTAAAGAGAGGAAATTATTGAAACTAGACTCTGCTCATTTTGCCACACTTTAGACATCATTTTTTTGAAAATTGAAATTATCAAATAAGACATTAGTGTAGGGAAAAAAAATTGACTAAGAATCTAACCGAGAAAATAATATTGAGTGTTGAACATCAGATATTCTCCAGACATTTTATTAGCAGCCTAGATTACAATTGGGTCTATGATGAGAAAAAATTTCTTGAAAAACGAAAGTACCTGACACCTGACTATGTTTCAAATTCTCAACTTCAACAACAACGGTGCTGACCAGTTTTAACTCCAAAAGATGATGCAAGAGTACAAAATGATGATGCAATACTTGCAATGTAATGATTTCAAATATGCAGTGAGAAAATAACGGGAAATCGGAAATTACATATTTTGCTGCAGTTACCAATTTTGTCCCCTCACGCCTCTTTTTTATTTACTGTTGATGGAATGCTTAGCGGCGTTTCGTCCGTTATTATGTTCTGAGTTCAAATGCGACCGTGGCAGACTTTGCCTTGCATCCCTTCGAGGTCTATAAAATAATGTACCAGTTAAGATCTGAGATAGAAAATATTAACTAACTCTTCCCTACAACATTCCTGATCCTGTACCAAATTTTGAAACCGTTAAGGACGATGAGCGGGCAAAATGGTGTTGCCAGAAAATATATGTTTTGTGATATTTGTTCCGGCTCTTTACATTCTGTGTTCAAGTTCTGCTGGGGTCAACCTTGCGTTTTATCCTTTCGTAGGATCAACTGAATATAGTACCAAGGACCGGGGTTGATTTAATCGACTAATACCCTCCCCACAATACTGTTGGCCTTGTGCTTCAATCAGAAACTAATATCATTGTCGTTGATATTGTAGTGATTGTGGATAACAAGTAGCTTATCTACTGGTACTTATTTTATCGACCCCGAAATGAAGAAAGGCAAAATTTGCCTCGGCATAATTTGAAGTCAGAACGTAAAGATGAACGAAATACCGCTAAGCATTTCGCCCAGCGAATTCTTATTTCTATACTGCCCACAAGGGGCTACACACAGACGGGACAAACAAACGGATTAAGTCGATTATATCGACCCCAGTGCGTAACTGGTACTTATTTAATCGACCCCGAAAGGATAAAAGGCAAAGTCGACCTCGGCGGAATTTGAACTCAGAACATAGCGGAAGACGAAATACCGCTAAGCATTTCGCCCGGCGTGCTAACGATTCTGCCAACCTACCACCTTTCAGCATATAATATTACATTTGAATTTGTATTGTTTTCAAAGTCAATATAGATGCAGGCGTGGCACTGTTTTTAAAGTCAATATAGGTGCAGGCGTGGCTGTGTGGTAAGAAGCTTGCTACCCAACCACATGGTTCCGAGTTCAGTCACTGCATAGCACTTTGGGCAAGTGTCTTCTACTATAGCCCCAGCCCGACCAAAACCTTGTGAGTGGATTTGGTAGATAGAAAGTGAGAGAAGCCTGTCATATATATATGTATATATACTTATATATATGTATGTGAGTATGTGTCTTTGTGTTTGTCCCTCCCACCACTGCTTGACAATCGGTACTGGTATGCTTATGTCCCTGTAACTTAACGGTTCGGCAAAATAGACCGATACAATAAGTACTAGGCTTTAAAAAATCCTGAGGTCGATTTGTTCAGCTAAAACCCCTCACGGCGGTGCTCCAGCATTGCTGCAGCCAAAATAACTGAAACAAGTAAAAGAATTGAAATAACAGACAAAAATTCGAAAACGAAGAAAAAGAAGAGTTCTACAGTTGCACACACCAACTCCGCCTCTCCTTCACCCCCTTTTTTGCCCAATACCCATATCAAATTTTCCACAGCTCTCCAGGGTTTGAGAAGCACTGCTCTACCCTGTCACGTGGCATGCTAAAAATAGTAATCTAGGCTCTACTCACAATATTGGCTTACAACAACAAAAGTAAAAAGAGAGAGAAACTAAAAATATAACATTACGCTGGGTAATTTAATGTATTCAAAGGTGGGGTACACAGTGGTTGAAAATCTAAGAGGGTGGTCACTGTTGGAATATTTTTGATCTCAATTTGATCACTAGGTTGCGCCTGGATTAAACAACTACAAATACAATGATTTCTTTTCTCTCTTTTACTCTTTACTTGTTTCACTCATTAGACTGCGACCATGCTGGAGCTCAGTCAAACAAATTAACGCAAACAAACACAGATTTATGCATATATATTTTTTGACCATGTAGCAGCCCACGTGCTTTTCTTCACATTTTTCGTTTCTTCTTCCTTTTTCTTCTCTCTGGCTTTTCTACTTTTAACTTTCCATCTGAACTTTCACTGAGCGTTAGACTAATCTATTCACTGTGTACGTTCATTTGACTTTTGTTGTTCTTGTTTTTGTTGTTCTTGTGTTCTTGTTCTTGCTTTCGTGAAGTCGCCATTCGTCACTGATTTGGCAATGCCATGTCTTTTACTGTTTATAATTTGTACTGTCGTTACTGTCCTGTTTTTGTTACCATTTTTTACCCTTCTGCAAAAAGATCTCAGAATTTTAATTGATTTGCTTTTCGCAGGAAGGAAAGTTCTTGTCGAAGATACGTCTCGCTTTTATCCTTCGAAACGTAGAGTAGATGAAACCATAGCGACTGAAGAAGGGGTTTTTTCTTTGTGTTAATTGTCCTGTACTCTATTTTTTGCTGTTTTTAAGAAAATGTCCAGTTCCTTTGGTTTGTGTCTATGTTTTCGTTTCTCATTGTGTTCGATGTCCTTTTGGTGTCCTGTACTCATATATGCGTGTATATGTACATATAGAGGTAGGTACGTACATATATGTTTATATATATGCATATGTTTTATTTTATTTATTAATATATATATATATATATATATATATATATATATATTATATATATAATATATATATCTATATATATATATATATATATATATATATATATATACATATATATATATATATATATATACTCTTTACTCTTTACCTTTTACTTTTTTCAGTCATTTGACTGCAGCACCGCCTTTAGTCGAGCAAATCGACCCCCAAGACTTATTCTTTGTAAGCCTAGTACTTATTCTATCGATCTCTTCTGCCGAACCACTAAGTTACGGGGAGGTAATCACACCACCATCGGTTGTCAAACGATGTTGGGGGCACAAACAGAGACAAACAAACACATATACACATATACATACATACGACGGGTTTCTTTCAGTTTCTTTGGTCGGCCCGAGGCTATAGTTGAAGACACTTGCCCAAGGTGCCACGCAATGGGACTGAACCCGGAATCATGCGGTTGGTAAACAAGCTACGTACCACACAGCCACTCCTGCGCCTATATATATATATATATACTAAGTAATTAAGGGTTTAGCAACGATTTGCCTCACCACACACCGAATTTAGAAATAGCAGTCAAAGAGTTATAGCTATTCTTTCTACTAAAAGGGACATCTCAGTAAAACCACAGCACTTGAAAGGCAAACACAGACATGCAAGAGAGAAAGAAATGACGGCAATCTATCATACAATTTTAAGTTACCTACGGACGTACGTTTCGAAATTAAGTTTTAGGAAAGCATAAGAATTAGATAATTATGTCTTACCCAACTTCTTTTCTCATCAGCGTAGGACACTACAATTATGAATAATTGTATATTAAATTTCGAGGTACTAGAAGGCATCATCTCAACTCAGTATCAGAGCGAGCTAAAGCCGTTACCAGTATCACCAAATTCAAAGTGTGAATGAAAGTTTGTGTCACCAACCCCTTCCCACCAGCGTGCAGCTAAGACAAGATGTTGTGGTCATTTACTGGGATGAAATATGGTTATCAGTAATAATATAGGGTGAAATTAATTAATTTGGAATAATCATTCATTTCACTAAGTAGATTTCGGCATGTAAAAGCCTCATTCGAGGAAAGTTTAAGTAATACTAAGTAATTAAGGGTTTAGCAACGATTTGCCTCACCACACACCGAATTTAGAAATAGCAATATATATATATATACGTATATATATGTATATACACACATACACACATACATATATATATATATATATGGTAGCTGATGGGTAGATATGCTCAATACAGAAAACACGTTCGAAATCAAAATCCGAATTCTCTTTAAATGTATATATATGCACGCCTAGCTAGTGGGTTAACATCATTCGCAAGTTACAACAATACAATAAAGCACACTGCAATCTGCGGTGTACAGCAACATCTCATAGTTTGGTTGACACTGTGATATCTATCTATCTATCTATCTATCTATCTATCTATCTATCTATCTATCTATCTATCTATCTATCTATCTATCTATCTATCTCTTGCTATTGTTTTTTTTGGGACTAGACGTTTACCGGGCTGGACGTCATTTTTCTTGGCTCCCGTCATTTTTCTTCTACTATTTTCTTCTCATCCAATTATTCTATTTCATTGAAAAAAATTCTCTCACGCGTTACCCGTTACAATCCGTCTTTGCCTAACGGCCCTTAATGTATATTTTCGTCGATTGTTTACTTTGTACGTTCACTCTATCGTTGTTTGTTCGTTCGAAGCTCTAACTCTCCATAAATTTTATATTATCAAACTTTCTGGATGCTGCTGTCTTAAGAAGTTTCCCTATACTGTCGTTAAAAGCACGAAATAAGAGTAATAAACAATCCAACAAATGATGAGGAGTTATCTTTTTTTGGTACATTATCCTGTAATTTTTTCTCGTGTGTTTACGTATTTTTCACTCGTTGGTGCTATACAATGTGTATTTTTTAAATTTTATATGTATATGATAGATAGATAGATTTATATATTGCTAAACCTCGCTAAGATAAATATTTCAATTACCTGAAGATTGACTGTAACCATAACTCGAATTATTACGAATTGTACAGCTATGAAACGATCGTAGTGTTTTTCTCTTTATCTTTTATTAAACTTTTAATACTTTTGATATATATTTAAAATAATATAAATTAATTAATTTTATGTATTGGCTTATGTTTTTCAATGTTTGATTTGCCTAATAGTGGTTTTATCTCTAATTTTAATATAATATATATATATATATATATATATATATATATATATATATAAGTTTACTGTGTGTGTGAGAGAGTGTGTGTGTTTGTGTGTGTGTGTGTGTGTGTGTGTGTGTGTGTGTGTATGACTGGCCACTTTTAGTCTTTTTCAGCCAAATGCGCTCACTAGGTTTTGGTCGACCTCGGGTGATAGCAGAAGATATTTGACCAAGGTAATATGTGGTGGAACTGAAACCAAGACCACATAGTTGTGAGGTAAGATTCTTAACTACTCAGCAGTGTATGTGCATATATACACGCATGTTTCATATATATATTTACACAATACACACATACACACACACATACATATATATATATATATACATTCATACATACATACGTACATACATACATACATACATACATACATACATACATACATACATACACATATATATATATATATATTCTCTTTTCTCTCTTTTACTTGTTTCAGTCATTTGACTACGGCCATGCTGGAACACCGCCTTTAGTCGAACAAATCGACCCCAGGACTTATTCTTTGTAAACCTAGTACTTATTCTATCGTACCCTTTGCCGAACAGCTAAGTTATGGGGACGTAAACACACCAGCATGGGTTGTCAAGCGATGTCGCGGGTGGGGGACAAACATACATACATACATACACAAACGCACATATATATATACATATATACGACGGGCTTCTTTTCAGTTTCCGTCTACTAAATCCACTCACAAGGCTTTGGTTGGCCCGAGGAAATAGTAGACGACACTTGCCCAAGTTGCCGCGCAGTGGGACTGAACCCTAAACCACGTGGTTGGTAAGCAAACTACTTACCACACAGCCACTCCATACACACATACATACATATTTATTTGTATGGGACTACTTTGATCAATAATTAGAAAAGGAAAAATATTGAACGGTGACATGGATTCTCTTTGATCATAGATCTGCTCAATCCAGGCTGACCTGGGGTAAACAACAACAACAACGACAATAACAAGAACTGTTTTTATTTAACCTTAAAAATCAAACACAATATTATTACAAGTTAATATTTGTTTTTCTGGTTGTACTCTCTCTCCTTCTAAAATATAGATCAGTTTGTATAAACGCCATATGGAAAATAATAGCTTATATTTCATTCGCCTATATTATGATATGCGCCATATTGGTCCTTATTTACCATTTATCATATTCCTTGTTATGTTTCAACAAACTGCCTTGTCAAGACGAGGTTTTATTTTCAGTTGAAATATAGTTTTTATAACATCTGCGTTTGATTATTTCGCAAGAGAAGAACCATTTCCAAGGATCGTATTTTTCAGAATATGTCAGCTGGCTGTTACTTTCTATTGTTTATGATTCCTTTTATTTCTCTTTTCCCTTCTTTTTTTTCTTTTTCGTTCAAAATTTTTTTTTATTGATTTTATACAACTAGGATGTTGTATGTCAAGTAATAAAATAAGTTCTCAGGGAGCGGATGCCGCAACGCCTTTTCGATTCCCTTCACGGTGCGATTAATAACCTTGAGCAAATAAATATCTTTTACCATATATTCAAATACGAAGTCACGAGGTTCTACTTGCTCATATGTGGTAAACTTATTTCTCCCCACCCATAACACCTCTTGGTCCATCGATTACTTTAGTAGGGGCTGCTTTGTCGTAAGCATTTGGGTAAGATCTATATTTTGAGGATGCCCCCTATAACCCTTCGGTCACAGGATCCCCGAAAAAGTTCATAGGCACCGCCCTTTTCCTTATGGTCATAAAAATAATTTTGAAAGTGATATTCGTTTTGAGCCAATGAAGGAGCCTCTACCTAATTGTTGAATCTGCTAAAAATAGAAACCAAATCACACTGGTGTCACAAGCTAATGTCTTTAAAACGGACATTGTAAATGATATTGTTTGGGGTTCAAAAAGGAAGAAAGAAACAGATCAGAGCGCTGTAGTGTGACGTACATTGATCATAGGTCAGCTCGTTCAAAGTGTTTATTGGGGCTAAACAGCCACAACAGTAGCAGCAGCAGCAGGGACGGCGGTGGTGGCAGGTACCAGAGGCAGGTACCAGCGGCAGTAGCAGTTGCGGCAGCGGTGACAGCATTGGCAGCAGCAGCAGCGGCGGTGGCAGCAGAGGCGGCAGCAGCAGCGGCGTCGGTAGCTGCATCGGCGGCAACAGTAGCAGCGGCGGCAGCGGCTTCAGCAATAGCCACTACAACGACGACGACGACAGTAACTGCAATGTAGTTCGGAGTATAAGAAAGAAAGAAAGAAAGAAAGAAAGAAAGAAAGAAAGAAAGAAAGAAAGAAAGAAAGAAAGAAAGAAAGAAAGAAAGAAAGAATGAAAGAAAGGAAGAAGGGAAAAGAAAGAAAGAAATAGGTTGTCATGATATGATATACATTGACCATAAATCTGTTTGTTCACAGCAGACTTGCGGCTAAACAATAGCTACTGCAACAACGACAACGACGACAACGACTACGGCGACGGCGACGGTGATGGCGGCGGCGTCGACGACGACGACAACGTCAACAACAACATGACTTATCTGTCCTCCACATCAAATACGCTCTGGCTTAATTTAGGTGTACCGTGCTAGCAATTCCGTAAAAAGGAGGATGATATCTTGCTATAAATGGCTAACAACGACTAGAAATTTCAAGATTTTTATAACATGTCTAAAAAAAATATATAAAATGTATATATTTTGTACACCTTCTTTACTCTAGGATTTGAATTTTAAACTTCCATAATCACTGCGACTCAGTTAAATCTGGAGAGGATTGTCTCTCCTCTGGTACCTGACCACAGGAGGATACTACGTGTTTAAGGTCATATAATGTTCGTTACTTTAAAAAAAAAAAGAAACTAAAAAAAGGTGAAATGAGGCGTTTTGTTTAAGAACTCAATGCATCACCCTGTCCACGAAAGCAAACTAAAATCTTCTTTTATTCTTTTACTCGTTTCAGTCATTTGACTGCCAACCATGTTGGAGCACCGCCTTTAGTGGAACAAATCGACTCCAGGGCTTATTCTTTGTAAGCTATATTGGCCTTTTTTGCCGAAACGTTAAGTTACGGGGACGTAAACACACCAACATCGGTTGTCAAGCGATGGTGGGGGTGGGACAAACACACAAATACACAACACACACACACACACACACACACACATATATATATATATATTATATATATATATATATATGACGGGCTTCTTTCAGTTTCCGTCTACCAAATCCATCCACTCACAAGGCTTCGGTCGGCCCGAGGCTACAGTAGAAGACACTTGCCCAAGTTGCCACGCAGTGGGACTGAACTCAGAACCATGTGGTTGGGAGTTTCTTACCACACTATGTGGTTGGGAGCTTCTTACCACACAACCACACCTGCAATAGAATAAGTACCAGAGTGCAACAACCTTATCACTAAGCCGCGTGCCTCTAAGATCAAGTTTCACAGACGCCAACTTTGTCATTTGTTCTTCCAGTGGTCGATAAAATAAAATGTTAGTCGAGAACTGAGGTCGATAATATTGACTAAACCCAGCCTTGTGCCTAAAATGGAAACACTCAAACGCGCACGGACACACACAGAATCCTGGGGCTAACAAGCAGCTTTAGGGAAGGGTTAAGTCGATTACATCGATCCCAGTGAAAGGTTGAAAGACAAAGTCTGCCTCGGCGGAATTTGAACTCAGAACGTAAAGACGAACGAAATGCCGCTGAGCATTTTGCCCAGCATGATAACGATTCCGTCAGCACAACGCCTGAGATGGCCATGGTTGGAATACCCGTGATCTTCGACGTGTTCAATCACGCTAAGCAGTAGCGGTACCACCACCTCCACCACTAAGAACAAGTACATTAATCAATTATTCATTCACAGTTCGAAAATGATTCGAGATCATGGTCCAATTTTTAAAAACATATTTTTAGGCTGAGGCATGGCCTTTTAGTAAGAAGTCCCAGGTTCAGTACCAGTACGTCTCACCTCGGGCTACTTGAGTGAATATCTTCTACTATAGCCTCGAGCCGATCAAAGCCGAAAGCGCTAAAGCAAATAAAAACCCTAACTCCTAATCTACTGCGAAAAGTACATCAATCAGAAATTTCCGTGTTACTAAATCCCTTTTTGGCCTATATGTTGGTTTCTTTTTCCAAAAGCTTTGTTTATATAATCCAAAATGGCGTCTGTTGTTTATCGAAATGGCAATATATGAAAGATTTAATAAAAACTCACAGCTGATGAATCAACTAGAAAGCCACCGAATGGAAGCTCAACCTGTTTAAAATAGCAGCCAAAATGATTTGATAGCGTCAGATGTATATAGACCTTATACCGTTTATTTGTTTCAGTCATTCAATTGCAGTCATGTTGGGGCCCGGTCTTGAAGGGTTTTAAAGTTTGGTACTCATTCTATCGACCCCTTTTTGCTGAACCACTTTGTTTACGGGGACGTAAACAAACTAACATCGATTGTTAAGCAGTGGTGGGAGAATACACAAAACACATGCACGCACACGCAGAGAGAGAGAGGGAGAGAGAGAGAGAGAGAGAGAGAGAGAGAGAGAGAGAGAGAGAGAGAGAGAGAGAGATTCCGTCAACCAAACTATAGTGGAACTGAAAAGACTGTAGTGGAGTTTCAAGGTTAAAAGCTACAGAACAGCGTAAAGTTGGTGGAGCTTAAAATCTGTAAAGGAGTTTAAAAATTGTAGAGAAGTTTAAAAACTATAGCGCCTACAGAGGAGATTAAGGAATATAATGGGGCGTGGTGGGGAACTGAAAAGTCCCTAGCTTTGGGTTGAAGGAAATACAGGATTTCATTCAACATATTCCCCTCTCAAATTCACAGACTTCTTGCAGCGGTCCTTCAGATTTTTTAAGCCCTGTAAAAAAACTCGGAATGTTGGGCCTCCTACCAAGCCTTTCGCGACATCCTTAAAGCCAGAACTTTTCAGCACCTCTCGGGTATATCTATCTATCTATCTATCTATCTATCTATCTATCTATCTATCTATCTATCTATCTATCTATCTATCTATCTATCTATCTATCTATCTATCTAGATGCACATACATCTATATTCCGCCTTTCGCGATACCTTTAAAGCCAGGATCTTTTCAGCTTAAAAGCTATTGTGAAGCGGAAGAGCTATAGTTAAGGTTAAAAACTATGGAGCTACGGAGAAGCTTAAAAACTATAGCAACACTTGAAACTATAGAGGAGGTTAAAAACTATAGAGATATAGAGAAACTCCAAAAATATGATGGTATTTAAAGTCTACAAAGGAGCTTAAAACTTTAGTGGTGGTTAAAATCTCAAGTGGGTCTTGGCGCTTAAAATCTATAGAGGAGCTTATAACTGTACTGGAGGTCAAAACCGGTAGCAGAGCTTGGTAGTCAAAAACTACAGTAGAGGTTTAAATATATAGTGGACTTTAAAAGTCTATATGTAATTTGAAAACTATGCTTAGCTTGCATAAAATCTTATGCAGCAACAAAACGAGACCAAGTTCTTGATTTCAAAAACTTAATAAATATATGAAATGTATGCCAATGGAAAATATCCACTTACACCATATTTCGTTCTTCAAATTTCAGTTTCTCCCTACAATGTTTCTCCTTGAAATTAGAAGGAAATGTCAAGCCAGAATTCCTTATGGAGGGTGATTGAGGAAGAGATGGATGGATGGATGGATAGATAGATAGACTGAGAGAAAGAGAGAGTTGGGTGGAAACTGTATATATAATAATATATATATATATATATTAATATATATATATATATATATATATATATATATATATATATATATGTATATAATATACACACCACGTATATATATGTATATGTGTGTATATATATGTACGTATATATATATATATGCATATATGTACATATGTATATGTATATATATATGTAAATATATACATATCTATTTGTATATAAATATCTCTCTCTCTATATATATTATATATACACACCTATGAATTGGATTATGTATATATATATATATATATATATTATATATATATATAGAGAGAGAGAGAGAGAGAGAGAGAGGGAGAGAGAAGGGAGAAAGAAAGATGTAAAACAAGGAAAAGAAGGCAGAGGGGTCGATAGAAGTGGTGGTGTGCAGGAAACCTACGAGCAGCAAATTAACCGACAGACTGACTACAGACATACAGACAGACAGGAAGAAATCAACAAAATTTAAGAATCAGCACTTTCGAAAGCTAATGGGTTGAGTGTAAATTCATATTTGGGTCAAATTGTAATTACCAAAATAAGTAAGTAAATAAATAAATTACTAAAGAAATAATAATAAATACAAATAAAATATGAGAAATAAAAGAAACTGTTGAAGATTTAGGTCATGTATCTGTGGAAATGGTTATTTCTATATAAAATATAGCTAGAACCCACACATAGTGGCTCGTTTTAATATATGGCACATTGGCGGAGGGTGGGGGTGCCGGAAGGTTTTACGGCTCTAGGGGCCATATGTCAATCTATGTATGCCGTGACTTGCTGTCAATAAATAAATGGTATAGGTCTCGGTGTGTTCGTGTTACTCGGGTGGCGGGGGTATCGGGATTTTTTTCCTGGGTGTTTTGTTGTGTAGGTTTTGCTGTGTGTGTTGTTTGTTTTTGGTGGTGGTTGTGGTGCCGGTGGTATTGGTGGTGGAATGGTAGGTATAATGTTATTTAATCATTGAGCTTATATATGTTTATTCATATAATATACACATACACAAGCATACATGTACATACATACATACATATACATATAGATGCAACCATAGAAACTTAGATATATACATACACGCAGAAACATACATGCATGCATCTCCTATGTTTCCGACGAAGAGCTCCGCTCGAAACGTCATACTCTCCTTCCCTTTTTTCCTGAGCGCCTAATAATACTTTAATTGTTCCACCTCCTTGCGTTGTTGTCTTTTTTTGTTTTCTGTTTGGATTAACTTTACATACATACATACATACATACATACATACATACATACATACATACATACATAAACAATTAATAAACAATTTTCCTTGTAATAAACAATTTTCTAATAAACTCTAATAAACAATTTTCCTTGTATTGGAAATTTTCATCAAGATCATTTCCCTATGATAAAGAGAAATCCTTCTGCCCTTTTTGTACGGACGAACAACTATTTATCCTCTTTTTCACGCACACACTGGTCAACATCAAGAACATGTTTATAGGTGTTTACATTGGAAACACACTCAGCTATTTCAAATAATATCTACCACCTTACCTAATAATATCTGCAACTTAATCTTTATTCTTTCTTCCCATACCTCCTATTCTTTCCTTCATCTTTTCTATCCAGCTATCATTTACTCTCCATTTGTTTATACCTATATCTCTCCTTTAATTCTCTTTCTCTCATTTTCTCTTCCTTCTCTTCTTACGTCGTCCTACGACGTCAAATTTCATAACGGTATTTTAAAAATTACTAACGTTCCTTATCCAACTTTGTTTTCCATATATGTATATATGTGTATGTATGTATGTGTTGTGTATGTATGTACGTATGTATGCATATAGGTATGTATATATTATGTATGCACATATGTGTGCTTGTATGTATGTATGCATGTAGTATATATGTATATGTATGTATATGTATATATGTGTGTGTTGTGTGGTGAATGTGTGAATTTATTTATATATTATATATATATATATATATATATATATATATATCATATATTGAAGTTTCTTACATCTGTTAAAATGACTTATTGATGAGCACTGTTGTTTATATCCCCCTTGATGGGATTGATGCATTTTTCCACATTATTTTTTCTCACGGAATTATTTCAATGCATCTATCGAAACATATGTCGGTGATATAAATGATTCTTATATATATATATATATATATATATATATATATATATATGTATATAATACATACTTATATATATGTCTATAATATATATGTGACAATTGTTCGGTTGCCATAATAAAACTCCGAGTTTTGGATGTCAGGGCAGAAACCTGCACCGGCATCTCGTCAGTTATCGAGGCAATCAAAATATGCTATGTAATTGACCGTTATTAAGACAAAAGAGCTATTAGAATGCCCGTTAAATAGGGGGGAACCGAAGGGGAGGAAGTAAAAAGTAAAGAAGTTAAAAGGCTCATATAACATTCGAGTGTGCGTGCATATACATACATACACATGTGCGCACGTACACCCACGTACATGTGCCTATATGCATATGCTCACACACACTCGTATGAAACACATATATGCGTACCCACACATACCCCAATAGATGCACGTATATATGCAACCATGCATGTACACATATACATATACACAGGCGCGCGCACGCACACACACACACACGTGCACATACCCATACACGCACAGTTATATTCAAATACAAGTCTAAAAATACGCACGTGCTATATATGCATATGCTCACTCACACTCGCGGGAAACACACGCATGTACACCCACATATATATGCAACCATACACATGTACATATATACATACTCCCACACACGCGCTCAGACACACGCGCACAAAAAAGTTCATATACACGTCTATACTTCTGTATGTACATGCGCGCATGCACGATTGCTATGAGCATTTTTCTTCTTTACCTTTTACTTCCTCCTCTTCGGTTTTTTCCCTTTTTTTAACGGCCATTCTATTAGCTCTTTTGTCTTAATAACGGTCAATTTCATAGTAATTTCCCTTTGTTTTACGGTCATTTTTACAACATATTTTGATTGCCTCGATAACTGACGAGATGCCAGTGCAGGTTTCCGCCCTGACATCCGAAACTCTGAGTCTTATTATGGCAAATGAATAATTATCACATATATTATAGATAAATTCCTATATTTACATAATATCGTGGTCTCTTTCATTCTTTTGTTATCTTACAATTACTATTAATAAATACTTACATATAAGTATATACAGTATATCACCATCACGTGACCGACCAGTCCATAAGATGTAGTTACACATAGCTGGTCACAATGCGTTCGCATTGTTTTAGCCTTCGAATGACGCCACCCCGCTGACTAAGCGAGCAGGACATATATACAGTATATATATATATATATATATTATATATATATATATATATATATATATATATATATATATATATATATATATATATATATATATATATATATATATATATTATATATATATATATGTATGTATGTATGTATACATATAGCCTGCGCCTACATTTGCTTGTAAAACGAATTTAAATAGGAATAGAAAAATATTAATAGTGAATTTACAATTCGATTAAATGGTACCACAGTTATTTTACTGCAGTTTTCTTGCTGTAAAAGGCATATTCATATATGGCTTTGTATGGTGGACACTTAGCAAAGTAACAGAAAATAGACTAAATGGAACATATATGCTAATACTAAGGAGCATGAGTATTCATGGAAGCAAAATTTACTTAGTAGTGTTACAGAGTGCGACAGAAAAAGTCCATATTTTATACGGTCATTGACATGGTGCTCGTAAAGTCAGGAGGATGAAAATGATATTTTCATGTTCCCAAAATTTAGTCATTATTTTTCAGTTAGCAACATGACTTGAATCAGTTGACGTCTTGTGTTTGCTGCTGAAATATTTATCAAAAATAGGGAATATAAGATGCTTTTTTTTTGCTGCGTCTTGTTAAAGAAATATAACATTATTACCAAGGAAACTGCAGCAAAGCTGCGTGATAGTGGTGTCAGATGTGGCAAGTAGACGATCATATAACTTGTTTTATTTTTCTCTTCCGTTTTATTTTGACATGCGTATTGTGCTTTTATTCTCTTCCGTTCTATGTATGTATGTATGTATGTATGTATGTATGTATGTATGTATGTATGTATGTATGTATGTATGTCTACACGTACACATACGCACACACACATATAAGTTTGAAGGGATATATCATCCTAGCGGATACCGTGGTGGCCATCAGTTATGCTCCAGGTAACAGCTAACTGCATCGATTAGTATTTGACGTTTATGACTTCTACAAGAATCTGGGTGTTAAAGAAATGGGATGATCATGGTTGAAACCACTGGTCATTGATGCGTTCAATGATGCTAAACAATGGCAGCATCAACATCATTGCGTGTTGATACTTCTCTTACCAGTTCCTGCTCAACACTGTTTGCAGATCACACCCATCTCACGAACGGTGCTCGTGAGGAGCGCTTCACGCTCCGATGATTGTGAAAAAAGCTTATAAAAAACGTAGACTTAAGTTTATGGGAGACAGTTGGCGAACAAAAGGTAAAGCGAAGTTGTTGGTCACCTATAGGAACGTGTCCATTATAAAATATTACAAGAAGCAAGATTTGTCGAGCATACGTGCAACAGCTGCTGGATGATTCAATCCTTGAAGAAATTAACTGTGCTTTGCATAGATGATAGAGGCTAGGGTAGAATAGAGGGGGCTGGCCAAAGAAATACGTGTGTGCTCGACATTACATGACATTTTCATAATTTAAACTTGCACTGTCAGCAGTGTATTTAGGAACTTTATTAACATTTGCATTATCAGTGATTGCACTTGCATTATCAGCGGTGTATGCAGATACTTGAATTACACTTGCATTATCAGTGGTGTAAACATACACTTTATGCAGAACGACACCCGGCGTCTCTAATTTAGTTAGGAACAAATATGTTAATAAACATTTCCATCAGTTCAAATGGGTTATATTTAACTCGTAGACGAGCCGGATTCGCTGCTATTTGCCGCGAAGAACAGTTTTCGCTTTAGGCAACAGGTGTTGTTGATGAAAGTCATTAGTGATTTTAAGACGACTTTTAAGCGAAAACTGCGAAATGATTTTCAACTTCTTGGCTATCATCAACACCGGGTTTGTTTCTTTTTAAGTAAATCAACAACACAAGAAAGCAGTGAATACTGTCTTTGTACAGGTCAAATATGTCCCACACATATTTGAACTGTTCGAAATGTTTGTTTACTCTCAACACTACTTTCACACGCCTATTCCAACAAATATGTTATTTCCTCAAATGATTCATCGTTATCGCTGTGAAAGAGCCAACTAGGACATGCTGCATACCCTTCGTAAAATGAAATCATCTCAGAAGTATTGGGAAATATTTTGTTACACCATTGTTCTAGTATCAGTTGCTACCATAAAATGGTAAACCATGTTTTTGATACATTCCATACGCTTTTGTATAGAATATAGCTCTTTTTCTTTAGTTTTCTCACATCCCTATCAATAAACTGAAGTATTTTTTTCCCGTTGACTTTTGTCTCTCAGTCAAAATTTTTGTATGACCGTGATGACGATGTTTCACGAAGGATATAGTTTACAGAAATCTAGAATCAAGATCTTTACATCTTGAAGTAATCGAGATACCGAGACAACATTGAAAATAATAACACACGAGTAATATAATGACACACCAGTAATATGTGTGGTACTATGTCATTCAATTTCACTTCTTTATAGTTTACTTGTTTGCAGCCTTTGGATGGTGGCCATGCTGGGGCACCGCCACGAAGCTTTTAGTCTAAAACAACACGTGTATATTTTTCTTTCCTTGTTTCTCTCCGTGTTTCTTTTCTGTGTATCTTTCTGTTGAAGAGCGTAGGCTCGAAACGTAAAATACTTGTTTTATTTCTATTCCTGAGCGCCATACTAATACAATTGTTTGTTTGTACTCCACCTGCCTTCGTCTTTTGTTTATTTTCATAAAGTTTCCCGTATATATATATATATATATATATATATATATATATATATATCTTTATTGCCCATAAGGGGCTAAACATACAGGGGACAAACAAGGAGAGACAAACGGATTAAGTCGATTACATCGGCCCCAGGGCGAAACTGGTACTTTATTTATCGACCCCGAAAGGATGAAAAGCAAAGTCGACCTCGGCGGAATTTGAACTCAGAACGTAGCGGCAGACGAAATACCGGTAAGCATTTCGCCCGGCGCGCTAACGTTTCTGCCAGCTCGCCGCCTTAACACGTGTATATATATAATATATATATATATATATATATATATATATATATATGTGTGTGTGTGTGTGTGTGTGTGTGTGTGTGTGTGTGTGTGTGTGTGTGTGTGTGTGTGTGTGTATATATATATATACACGACGGGCTTCTTTCAGTTGCTGTGTTAGAAAACACTTGCCCAATGTGCTACGCAGAGGGAATTGAACCAAGAACCTTGTGGCTTTAAAGCAAACTTTTTATCACACAGCAACGTCCGATAATTTCCCCACCACCACGGTATAATGCATATATATAAAAAAAACTTCAATGTTATCTTTTCTACTTTCAGCAAACAATCCAAATATTTTGGCCGATTTATAGATAAATATAGTCTTGGTTTTCTGCATTTATAGGAGCATGAAACGGTGAGAAACGGGGGAAAAAAAAAGCATCACTCAACTATGACCTCGACAGGACATTTTTCTTGTATATGTTGACAAAGTCATTTGTACAGAGAAAACAGGTACGAGTTGTTTATATACTAAAAAAAAAATTATAAACATCATACAACTTACTACAACGTTTTAACTAATTCTTTATAAAGATATCTTTGTTTTATTTTTATGTCATAATTTATATATGCATGTATGTATGAATGTGCGTATATATATATATATATATATATATATATATATATATATATATATATATATATATGTATATATATATATATATATATATACACACATATGTATATATATACATATGCATGCATGCTTGTATGTATGTATGTGTGCATACACACATACACACACACATGTATAAGTTTGAAGGGATATATACCGTGGTGGCTCTCAGTTATGTTCCAGGTAACAGCTAACTGCATCGATTAGTATTTAACGTCTATGACTACTACAAGACCCTGGGTATTAAAGAAAAGGGATGATGATGGTTGAAAAACCTGGTCACTGATGCGTTCAATCATGGTAAACAATAGCAGCATCAACACCACTACCCTTCCCACGATGACGATGATGACGATGACCCTCAACACTACCACCACCACCACCACTAAAAATAACAACCACAGCAAGGACAACAACAGCAATATGAATTAGTTATTGAATAACATTTCGAGAATAATTCAAGCTCATGCTCCAACATTTTTTTATATATTTTTAGATACAGGCGTGGCTTAGTGGTAAGAAGTTTGCTTGCCAACCACGTGGTTACAGGTTCAGTACCACTGCATGTCACTTTGGGCGACTTGGGCATGTGTCTTCAGACCGATCGAAGCCTTGCAAATGGACTTGGTAGACGTCAACCGAAAGAAGCCCATAGTATATATATGTATGTGTGTGTGTGTGTGTGTGTGTGTGTATGTGTGTTCAGTTAAAGAAACCGATAGGATAAGTGCCACACTTAAACTAACAATAAGTGCTGAACTCGATTCGTTCGAATAAAGACTCTTCAATGCGGTACCCTAACATGGTCCGATCTAATGACTGAAACAAGTAAATGATTAATGATAAAAGATATAAATTAACGAGGCTTTATTAAGGCATATTCTCTTGTTTGGTTAGTGTTGTTTTAACGAGTTGCGCCAACTCAACAATTGAAGAGTAACCCTGCTGTAAGAACAGCTTCAGTGGTGGTGACCTTGTCAGGCATAAAGTCTGGGCTGATGACTAAGAAGG